>NW_027556180.1:48685398-49040398 GCF_003287225.1 Phascolarctos cinereus
TGTAGGAATTAATACAATGCCTGCCACATAGTAAATGCTAAACAAACACTTATTGATGGACTGATTGCTGTCATAGGGACTTCTTAACATCTCAGTTCTATACCCAGAGTCACTGAGAATTCATTAAACACATATGTATTGGCCCTACATTTTCCTGTAGAGATTACATCTAGCATAATGTTTTCCTTTATAAACAACACATGTTCATTCCCACCTAAAGCAGCATTTTTTGATAGTTAAACTCAACTGGGTGGTCCCTGAAGCACCATGATTCATTGAAATATAGATGAACAGTATCCGACTAATTGTCTAGACTGCCTCCAAATTCTCATTTGGTCAATGGTTTTATTAAAATGTTTTTCAACATACTACATAGGATGTTTTATTTGAATAGCATCTATGACAATCATTTTCAACAGTGATCTCTGTGTTTGGCAAGCCACATCTTCTAGCTGTCAACTCCTAATGCATAACTCTAATAAGAAACTACATTTCTTTTATTTCAATTGCACATTTGCACAGGTAATTGTCAAACTTTTTTTCCTGTGCCTGGATATGTACTGTATATACATACATACATATACATATATATATGCACACATATATATATACACACACACATGTATACATATATAGGTATATAGATAGATAAATAGATAGATAGATAGATAGACAGACAGATAGATAGACAGATACATAGGTAGACAGATAGATCTTATATGCATGCATGCATGCATGTATATATATGGAAATATAGATACTAGTGTGTGTCTATATTTATGTATATATATGTGTATGTATACATCTACATACAGTGTGTATCTGCATATATACGTGTGTGTGTGTGTGTGTGTGTGTGTGTGTGTAATGTGTGCCTGTGGAGGTACATATAATGTGTCTGTATATGTACATGTGTGTATGTGTATATAATATATAAACATATATAACATATATGTGTATATAATATATAATCAACACATGTATATCTACATATCTATTTATATATAGACACACACATACACATATACACACATATATAGTGTGTACATATATGTACGTGTGTATGTATATGTGTATATATACATATATTATATATTATATATATGGTGGATCTGTTGATTGAGCACATTGAAATTTATGGTGCATTTCCCATTACTCCCTGCTGTGGTCTTCATCAGGTCTCAGCTGCCAGGTCACTAGGAAACAAGGAATAAATGCTAGCAAACCCCATGGATGTTTCTAACTAAAGCATGGCAAACATGGCCAGAGTTCTCTGCAAATCCTCCTAGCCTGACAGAAGAAAAATGGCAGCACGCTCAATAATTTGAGGAAGCAATATTGTCCTTATTACTTGCGAAGTCTTTTACTTAGCCTCAACAGTATCATATTTGAAATGATTTTATAACTAAGGGCAATACTCAGTGGGCCATCTGTTTTTTCAGATTAGCTGTCAGATGAGTGCAGGACTTTTAGTCACTTTTTTCACATCACCTCTAAGAAAACCCAATGAATTCAATATTTGATCACGAGATTTTTTTTTTAATTCCTTATATTTTTATCCCAAAGAAAAATGTGGAGTTTTAAAATATTTTAGATCATACCTATTAAAGTTAGTGTTAGTGAAAATGGCTGTATTCCAACTGCATGTGAATGAAAATAATCAAAAGGTCAAGAGAGATTTGGTGAAGTAGAGCTATCTCTGCACTTGTAATTTTAAGAGCAAACCTTTAATTTGGAAATTCTCTGCCTACCCACCATCACAAGGCCCTTCAGGGCAATGATCTATCAAGGTTTGACTCTCTCAAACTGTTTGTGCTAGATTCCACATCTATCACTCTCTGACTTGCTACACAGGCAACCAGAGAGCCAAGAAACAATAATTTTCAATTAAGAAACCAGGAGAAGACTTGGGGATTTGATTTATGGTGCATGACTAATTATCAAATAGCTGGCCTAATGAAAATTAAGCTGCTGGTTACTACAAAGATTTAACTTCATTTTCTTGAAGGGATAGTGATATGATCCAGAATGTAATTTATTGAAGTAGTATGATACATTTGGAAATAGTCATAGGCATGGAAATGAGATAATTATCATTTTTAAATGACAGGTTATATTATTTATGTCACAATGTATTTTATCTTTAATTTACATTTGTACCTGAAATAAAAGCTAGAGTTTGCTTTCCTTCCTCTTGGTAATACAGGGAGTAGAGCAATGTACTCAGAAGACTCAAGAAGACTTGAGCTCAAATCTCATCTCAGACACTAACTAGCTGTATAACCCTAGACAAGAGACTTAACCTCTCTTACCCTCAGTTTCCTCATCTGAAAAATGTTGATAGTAATTGCACCTACCTCCCAGGGTTGTTGTAAGGATAACATGAGAGCATATTTAAAGCATTTTGCAAACCTGAAATACATATATATATATATGTATATATAAAATACACACACACATATGTATATATATGTATATGTATATGCATGCATATATAATAGCTAGCTATTATTATTCATTCATCTAGTAAGCATTTAGTAACTTCTTACTGCATCACAAAACAAATGAAACTGCCTTTGCCTTCAAGACATATACTACTGAGGAGAAACAATATGTACACAGGTAAGTCAATACAAAACATATATGAAAATTTTTAAAAATTGCTTTGATTAAAAGGATACATAGATAACTATAAGGAACAGTTTTGAAATGTTTTAAAAGAATCAATAAATTTCTTTGAAAGAGAATTTAAGCTGCATCTTCAGTAATTATGGCTGTAGTATCTATAGGAGCTCTTCCCAGGCTGCATCTTCACAGGGGCTGGTTACAAGGATGATGGCTATAGGCATTCGGATCAAAGTACTGCTATTCCTAAGACTCTTGGAATACAAGGTCTGTGGCTGTCTCTATCAGGGTTTGAGGCAAGATGGTTGGTGGTCAAGGTGGTGGTGGTGGTGGTAGTTTAACCTGCCTGGAACATCCTTCCTCCTGTCTCCTGCTCAAAGTGCCTTTAGCTAGACTGGTTTGCTTGCCCTGTGAGTGGCAGTTGATTGTCATTTGGTCGGGGAGGCTGGACCCTTCTCCATAGTAATTGAATAATGACTGTGAGGGTCAGGCTGGAAGCAAGGCTTCCAGGGGAGGGTGAAAGGAAGCTACTGCCATTCCCAAGGCTGTGCACATTGGCCAGTTGGTGGTAATTGGTCAGCAGTTGTTGATGGTGATGGTTAGAAAGAGTGGGTCCCTTCTCCATAATGATTTCTTCCTTCCGTGATGGCTATGAGTGCAGGATTAGAAGAACTGGTGGTTTGGGGAACATTGCCATTCCTGAGACTCTTGGATTCAGAACCCTTGCTTATTTCCATCTGGGTTCCAGGGGGAATGGAGGTCCAGGTAGTTGTGGTAGTTTGACTTACCTAGAACATGCTACCTTCTCCTTGAGGGTACCTTCAAATTCTTCATCTGAAAATGGGAAAATAACAGCACCAACCTCCCAGGGTTATTGTGAGGATCAAATAAGATAATAATTGCAAAGCACTTAGCATCATGCCTGGCACACTTTGTTGTTTGTCTTTGTTCCCAAAGAGGACCATGGCATCAGGAAGGTGATGTCATGACTTGCAAGTGAATTGGATTTAAGTGAGGGAGGGTTGTGCTAGGTCACCAGCCTGACTTTCTCCTTTGGAACTATCTGGGTCCAATGACAAGATATAAATTAGGATGACTGGAGATGGCCCCAGGCCTAGCTATAAAAATGCTAGTTTATTATTATCATTATTATTATTCTGCCAGGCATATTTGCCAATTACATATTTATAGTCATTATATACCCATAAAGTAATAGTAATGTATATTTAATATATAGAAGATTATATATATAAAATATTATTGTCTTTAGGAAAGGCTTAGGTTTTGTAAACATAAGCACATATATTATGCATACATACACGTGTACAAAGATGGGGGGGAGAGAGAAAGACAGAGAGACAGAAAGAATGCCTCTTTTTTTGCATAAAATATGTCACAAATGTCACTCTAACATTAGTCTAATAAGAAACATGACCAGTTCCCCCTACAAACCCAATATGTATACTACGGATTTGTTTGCATGTATCTGTGTGTGACTGTATGGATGTATTCAGAAATATGCACCCCAGAATTGATCTACTAATATTCTAGGTCTTAAATTTATAATAGCATCTAATTAGTGCTTTATTTGATTTTTACTATTCTTTTTAATCTTCTCCTCTGCTCAGACTTCTATGTCCTTTTTTTAACTCTTCCTTTTTTCTCCTTCCTGTTACTAGAATACAAAGTTTTCCATGATTGTCTAGATCTTTCTTCCATTGTAATTGACATATTTGAGTACACCATTTTAAAAGTCACAACTTCCTAAATAAACTGAATTTAGGATAGAAATTATTTTGGCATCTTCCCTGGGGCCATTTTCGGATACTACATCCACCAAGTGGAATGCTTTTCAAAGTATCAGTGCATCTGGATGGTGTGGGTGACAGACATTTCCATTCAAGTTCCATTGTTTGCACATCCTCTACTTACACATGTGAACCATGTTCACTTTATTTAATTCATGGAATTAGCCTTATTCTATTGTCACAGAGCTTGAAAAGGTTTTCCTCTCCCACACCTATTGCATGAATGACTTCTTTGGGGTAATTAGTGTCCTTTAATAAAGTGAGAATGGGAAGAGAGTGTTAAAGCAAGAACGCTATGGATATAAAGGGTCGAATTCTTAAGTGCTAGAGAACTGAACAGGTTGGGTTATTGTTACTCATAAAAATATTCTTGGCAGGTGCTACCTGGCTACATATTTCTCTTACCATCACCACCCACCTTTTTTTTAGGCCAACAAGAGCTAGACAAGTAGAAATTCCCACAAAGGAAAACTCTTGTTTCTGCCACAAAGCAAAACCAAGCCTGCTCAGTCAAGTAAGGCTGCAGTTTATCTGGATAATGTGTGCAAAATAGGGGCTACTTTTTTGTAGCTAAGATCTACGCAGGCTTGCTACTACATGTTCAGGATAATACTGAGCATATACTCTAACCCTTGCTGAGAACTTTTGGTTACATTCCCAACAGTCTCACCTAAATTTGATCTCAACTAAATTCACTGAAGCCACTGGGTGACGAATTTTTCAGCCAAAGAAACCCTCAAAGACAAAAGGTCAAATTGCCGAGGGGTATTAATCTATGTTGATAGAAAGATTGTTTGCATGGCAAAGTCATAGCTCCTTGAAAATGCCTATTAAATTATTCAAGGCAATCATCTTCAAAGGCAAAGAGGCATCTTGAACTTGGGTTTGAATGCTACCACTGACATTATCTCTGGGATGAAGAATGAATCACTTAATCACTCTGAGCCTTAGCGGCCTCATCTCTGAAGTAGGGATAATAATGCCTTGTATCTCCCTTCACCTTCATTTGAAAATTTTGAAGTCTACATAAATATTAACTATTACTACCTAGTAGAACGCAAGTCCTTGGGAAACACCAGTTTCCTTTTTCAGTTTTGTAGATCAGTGCCTTACACATTTTTGTTGTTTGATCTTTTCAGTCATGTCCAACTCTTTGTGACTCCATTTGGGATTTTCTTGGCAAAGATACTAGAGCGGTTTGCTATTTCACTCTCCGGTTCATTTAACAGATGAGAAGCTGGGGCAACCAGGGTTAAGCTAGTAAGTGTCTGAGGCTGCATTTGAACTCATGAAGATGACTCTTCCTGTCTCCAGGCCCACTATTCAATCTACTGTGCAACCTAGCTGCCCACCTTACACATAGTGGGTGCCGAATAAATGCTTATGGATTGAACTGAATTATACCCACTTTACTTTGACTGTGAAGACCCGGCGTTTATAAATTACCCCTGGGCAAATCCTGATACACCCTCAAATCTTTATTCATTGAATTATAAAACAGCAATACTGACAGGAACTTTACAGAGCATCTTACCCAGTGTTTCATTTCACAAATGAGAAAGAGAAGCCAAGAAAGGTCATCTTATCACTGGGCTAACCCAAAGTCACTCTCCCAAGATATCGATCCAGTGTGTTTTCTATTACACTAAATCATGATACTAACTGAGTCTAGAGGAGTCAAAAGACCTGGGTTCAAATACCACCCTGAATGCTTGCTCTCTCTTTCTACCCTGAATGCTTGCTCTCTCTTTCTAGCCATGGAAGTCAACATTTACAACATGCTCCCTTGGGATTCCAGGAAGACTTCAAGGGAAGTGGAGATAACTTCTTTTCACTTCCCCAGCTGCCAGAGCTTTCTGGAGGAAGCACCAATGCAGTTTCTGGAAGCTCTCAGGATCATTCTGGTAGGAGGACAATGGGCAGCGGACAGGACTTTATGCACAGAATGCATAAATATGCGTAGAAAGAATGGGAAGAAAGAGAGGGGGGATCAGATAAAGAATTCTAGCTACAGGGGAGCTGTTTAATATGTCAGTGTTATAAGTTTGCATATGTATTGATGATAGTGGCAATATTAATAATAATAATAATAGATTTAATTAGCATAATTATAAAGAGCTTCAAGTCTTACAAAGTGCTTTGCAAATGTTATCTCATTGGCCCTTCACAACAACCCTGTGACATAGGTGCTATCATTATCCCCATTTTTACAATTGAGGAAACCAAGACAGCCAAAGGTTGTAGGACTTACTCAAGATTACCCAGCTAATACATGCTTGAGGCCAGATTTGAACTCAGGCCTCTGAGTTCATGTCCAGAATTCTATCCTCTGTGCCATCTAGCTGCTAATGGCACAGATGATGGTAATGATATTGATGATAGGATCATAGGATTTAGAGCAAAAAGGGATTGTTTTCAAGATCACTTAATCCAACTGAAGATATTAGGGAGACCTATAATTATAATTGCATTGTTGCTAATGAGAGGCAGATAAGCATATATACATATATGTGTGTGGGGGTGTGTATACATGCATATGTATATGTAGTAAATAAATAGAAGATCTGCCTTTGAATCAAGAAGACCTGGGCTCAACACCTGTCTCTGACAGAAACGGGCTGTGTCACTGAGCGATTAATTTACAATTGTACAATTCTTTAAAATGATAAACTTCAAACAAATTGCTGATGTCAATTGACAGAGCAAATGTCTATCCTAGGATATCTTCAAACTATTCAATTCATCGGTGGAGAACAAAAAGAATATATACATGTATTATTGCATATAATACACTGAAGAAAGAATAAAATGAGAAACTAAATGCAAAACAATTAGTTTTCTCTGTATAAAAGCACTATCAATCACAGTCATTTGCATGTATTTCTTACCACTTATATTTAATTACAATGCAGCAAGATACAACCTTTGTGTCAGATTGACTTTCTTGTGCCCTGTATTAGAATAGGAAACTAAGCACAGAGTCGTTTAGGTACAGGTCCAACTTCTTTATATCCATTCAGTCTTCAAGTTGCCTATTCATACAGACAACAGAGCCTGGTTGTTCGCTTAAAAATATAATGAGAGAGAATCTCGCTGACAAGGAGGAACTCTAGAAACTCCAAATAGATGTCATTCTTCATCTGGTCGATTTTTATTCATCACCTACTATGTTCAGGGAGCATCTCTCTTGATGTTGGCACAGTGAGAAGTATGCCCTTAGCTGAGTTATCTGGGCCAGAACTGGGAAAAACAAGCTCAGGCAGTTTAGACAGAGCCATCTCTTTATGATCTAACCCTAAATTTGAGAGCCATCTTGCAACAAACCAAATAGCCAGCCAGCAAAACCAGCCACCCAACAAAAATAAGCTGTCAACTAATGAAACATAACCAACAGCTGAAAGCTGTTACCATAGAACAGATGTTTGATTGTGGACGAGAAATGAGTCACTGGTCTCAATCCCATCATTCTGTGTAGCTATGTCTGACTTAAAAAGGGAAAAAAAAACTATTACCACATTAGCCAGGGGCACAGTGGTATGTGCCAGAAAGTGCTTTACTCAACGTTGGTGATTTTTGTCCTTGCTGAGTTTCCATAGCTTATGTGCTACATGTGATTTAGGCTGGAGTTAGCCTGAGGTAATTTTGGCAGCAATCAGCCCCTATTCATTGTTTCTCTGATTTTTTTTTCATTGCTACCCAACTTGGTACCCTGTCAATAGATAATTATTAATAGTAGTTATAATGGCTAACATCTATATACTGCCTGTGCCTTGCCAGCCGAATCACCATCACCACCTTGACCACCCTCTCCCCTCAGACCCCAGTGAAGATTGCCATGGGTCCTGAACTCGAGTCCTGCTAATAGTAATCTTGCTACCAGTCTGCCCCTGCAGACACCATCATGGAGAAGGGGCTTACATTCCTCAACACTAGCACCAATTACTGACCAGCTGCCTCTGAGAATCCTAGAAATAAACATTCCCCAAACCATCAATACCACTTCTCACTCAGCCCGTCGGCCATCACCCTGGGAAATATGCCCTGTGGAGATGTTATCTAGCAACTGCTTCATCAGTTAGCTCCACAGCTACAGGAGACCCAGAAAGTTCTCTATATAAAAGTCTTTAATCCTGTTAAACTACTAATAATCAGAAAAACATGGTTTCTCAGTGGAAATCACTTGAAAGATACATTAGTAACTGCTTGCCTGCTGCACCCTGAGGACCATGGTACCTTTCCATATAATTCATACCTGAAACTTCCTGTTTATGCTTTTTCAGCAAAGGGACAGAGCCATGATATGGAGGAATGAACTAAGCTCTTGTTCATTACAGATACTATGAATTATGTAGGCAAGTCTGGGAGAAGAATGCCAACTCCCCAGAAATCTCCAATTATTGCATTCTCAGAAGAGTCTCAATACTTTACTTGAGAGGATTATATAAGACGTTGAAGAAGTTGGAGGCCTGCCATAGGAGAAACGGGCACTCATAACTCTTGTGTGTTGTTGTTCTTGGGTAAAATAAAGTTTGTCATTTACTTAAAAAAAGAATGTGAGCTCCTGGAAAACAGGTATTATTTCCATTTTTCTATTTCTCCCATCACTTAGCATATATAATGCTTTGCACATAGCAAGTACTTAGCAATTTTTTGTTCGTGCATGAATGCATGCATTTATTAGCACTACTTCCATGAAACCTGTTGTATTGTAATTCAACTCTCCTGAAAGGTCATTTTTGGCTTTTCAACAATTACTGAAAGTCACTTCTATGTTTGAAGAAGTAGTTACAACTAGAATTTCAACGGTCTATCATCCTAGTTGCTGGTAGCTTATGGTGATATTGCCTTGGGAACCTGAATATGGTATGATATAATGATATAACATGATGTGATGATATAACATAACATGACATGACATGGTGATATGGCATAATATGAAGTGGTATGGTATAGTATGGTGTGGTATGGCATACAGTATGAGATCAGGTAAGATGATGAAATATGTATGAGTCTTTGTCACCCATTTGTAATCTGAATTATGTGAAAAAATTAAAGAATTTAGGCTTACTCCTTGTTCTTCCATAAGTTTGCATGGATTGGGCTCCTTGAGAGAGATCTAATGGTTTCATGGGAGGTCAGTGTACAAAGGGGAACCCAAATGTGTACTGGGAAAGGATTCAGCAAGACCTGCATAGTCCACATAGAAGATGTTTTCCTTCCCCTCTTTCTCTTACATGGCTCACAAAAGATCTCTAGACCAAGGGATTTGGACTTCTTTATTCTGTTTTATTTTACTTCACTTCCTGCTTACCTCTTTTCCTACTATTTACTTTGAGCTAAGGACAGAGGAGCACCAAATGGTGTGTGATTTCTAGGGCAGATCTTAGTAATCTGCCCCTTTACATCTCTTACCTCATCCTAGGTGCTGAATGTGTCCTTGATCTTCTCCAGAGTGACCAATTTTCCAGACTTTTGTCACCAAGGACAAAATTGGCACAATAAGGGATAATAGATGCTGGTTTTTTAATGTAACAAAAGGGAATAAATGGTATTAAAAGAAAGAATGGAAGAAGGAGGGTCATCAAGTAGCACAAGACCTGTCCTACAGAGGCAGGGTGCTTTCATTCCTTCCTCTCACAGATTGGTGACTTACTTCTCTGACTTGAAGTTACTGGAGAGAAATATGCTCAGAGGTATCAAATTGGTCATAGCCTCTCTTTTACTCCAGCACCAACTGTGTCGTCAATGGCAGCAGTGGCCACAACCAATTCTCAGAGTCTCTCTAGGAAAGACCAGAGGAGAACTGTTCAGTGACCTGCTATGTGCTTGTCTCTGGAAAAATTCCCTATGGTGACAAGTTGAGGAACGGAACTCTGTACTCTCCACTTCTTGATCTGGCTTGGTCTCCCTTCTTTCTTCAGCAATTTCTATGAACAGTCCCAGATCCCCAGTCTGATAATGGTAGTGGACAGTGGCTTTTGAGAAAGCATCTCTACCTCTATGGTCATTCTTACCAGATAATGTAATATAACATTACATTATATCATATATCAAATCATATTGATTATATATTGAGGATGAAGACACTAGATTGGTGATTTCATTGGCGTAGAGAACTTATTATGGAAAAAAAAATCCTCTACCAATAAAGATTTCCTCTGCTCTACAACTTATTGTCTTTGAGCATGCTTTGGGGAACTTAGCAGGTAAGTAACTTGGACATGGGGGCAGCTAGTAATGCAGTGGATAGTGCTGGGCATGGAGTCAGGAAAACTCATCTTTCTGAGTTCAAATCTGGCCTCAGACACTTACTCAGACCCTGGGCAGCTCACCTAATTGGCCTCAGTTTCCTCATCTGTAAAATGAGCTACAGAAGGAAATGGCGAACTGCTTCAGTATCTTTGCCAAGAAAACTCCACATGGGGTCACAAAGAGTCAGACACAACTGACAAAAAAAGAACAGGCAAACTTGGCCAGGGCCAAATAACTGGTATATGTTGGAGGCAGGACTTGAATCCATGTCTTTCTGACAAGGCCAGCCCTCTATCTACTATGCCATGGTGCCATGTTATCTCTCTCTCTCTCTCTCTCTCTCTCTCTCTCTCTCTCTCTCTCTCTCTCTCTCTCTCTCTCTCTCTGCTTCTCTTTCTCTCCCTGTCTCCACATATATGCATTATACATGTATATATGCATGTGAATATGTATATTACAACACATGCATCTTTGTTACATGCTTTAGACTGCAAAGTTTGACCTACATCTTACTATAGCTATTACCTATTATCAAAAGCAAAAGCATTTTAATTTGTTTCATAAAGTATATGTATAAGATTATCAGTATATTTCTAGAAACCTTCTATCAAGAAAATTTGTGGTTTTAAGGATCCTTTTTCCTGTTTTGTTGCTGTTTGCTCTTAGATTCCCTATCAGACCTCAGATAAATATTACAGCAAGGCCCAATTGCCCTTGGAGCCTAAAGTTACAGTACTTATGGGTATAAGATGCACAAGAAAAGGGCTGGTTTCTAATTCCTCTGTATTTGTATATATTACCTACTTAGTAGGAAAGGTCCAAATATTATCTTAAATGTTACCTACCTCCAAGATGAATGGAAAAATGTATACTTAATAGGACATTATGAAAAGTTTTTAAAAATATAATAAATAATATAATCACAGAAGGTGGAACTGACTGTAGTCTTTTATTTTTATGTGATTTTTCAAAGTATAGGACTAAGTTTCCATATTAAAAAAGACATGGAGATCTGCTTTCACAGTGTATTTGAAACACAGAGAAAAAGGTTACATGCTGAGCAATGAAATTGATTTTTTTTCCCCTCTGCTCTTGAAAAGGGCCTATTCATTTCATTCAGGTCTGCCATATTTTTAAGGAAAAAAAATAAAACTAAAATTTTTTTTTGGTAAAAATCTAAGGAAATCTCCAGGGGTCCTGGGACTAGAGTGATATTTCTTTCTAGCATCATATGAATAACTCATCTGCTAGCCCTATACTCATTTAGCTCAAATGAAATAATAACAAGGAGACCCAGAGGAAACCAATTCTCTGTCCTTTCCAATCCTTCATATTTGTTACACAGTGATTAACAAAAACCAAACACTTGGAGTATTAAACACTAGGAGGGTTTCACTATATTCTTGTAGCTAAATATTTGGATTCTACCCGTGGGTTGGAGAAAATAAATATGCTGTTATTACAAACATCTTGATAAAGACATGGGTAAACAGAGGCAGCTAGGTGGAGCAGCGGATAGAGCACCAGCCTTGGATTCAGGAGGACCTGAGTTCAAATCTGGCCTCAGACACATAACACTTACTAGCTGTGTGACCCTGGGTAAGTCACTTAACCCCATTGCCTAAAAACAAACAAACAAAAAAAATGAAAAAGACATGGGTAAATTATATCAAATTATATACCCATCAGTAAAAAAATCTGCTTGTATGAAAAGTTTGATTTTAAAGTATCCTGAAATCTCTATTGTTCGACGTCACAGGATGTTTCACTGTTTGGAACATGATTAACTATGAAATTAAATGAATGGAAATAGAGTATTTTGTAAAGGATTATTCCCCTCTATCCCAATCAACAAAACTTTTAATCCCTTAGGATTCTAGTATGAAGCATAAAGCTTTTTACATGCCAAAGTAGCATGTCTTCATTTCAATATTATGGTTTTCTCTAAATATTGTTCAAAGATGGTGCTCCTTCAGTTTTGTTAATAAAAGCCCTTTTTGTATTCCAGCCCTCTAACCCTGTAAATATGATGGAAATAACTTGGGTTAACATTAGGCAAAACTTTGGCATTTCTTTTTATTCTTCCCTCTCCTCTTTTTTCAGTGTCCTACTCCAGTTCACTGATGCCCTCTCATCCAAGTTTCCAGGGCTGTTATCATTTCCCTATGGATACGCATGTTCCCCCCTCCCCATTGTCACCCCATCTCTGTCTGCTCTTCCTGACCTCCAACTCTGCTCCACAACTCAGTGCATCCATTCCCCTTCTATCAGAAAGTTGTCTTTTAGAGATGATAGGATAAATTGATTGTCAGTGAAGTGTCAATGACTGTCAAGTTTAATGTCCTCTCTCTCAGAGCTCCATCTATTCATTTTAACAAGTGATAAGATCTTAAAAACAAATCACTAATGACAAAATGTTAGCTATTGAAATCAGCTTGTAAGAGATTTTTTTGAGGCAGAAGGATGAAATCATTTTATATGGTCAGCCACTAGTCCATGGTCAAATTTGTCCTTTTTATGGAGTTCTATTGATCTTAATGTATACCATTTATCTGTGTTCAGGCTTTGGTTTGGTTTTGGAAAACTCTATAAATACAGCCTGAGTCATCATCCCAACTAACTCAGAGTTAAAAGGCCATGCCTAAAGAAATGTCTACCGTTTTCTATTTTAAACAACATTTAAAAGAGTTGGAAGGAAATCATTCACTTTTCCAGTGATCTCATTTGCATAGTGAATATATTGTTACCATTCTATAACTAGGCTGGCTGGCTGCTAGGACAGGCATCAGCACCATGTTGACTGGCAATTCCAGCTTTAATCTTATCTGTGCTTAAAGAAAAGCCCAGCCAGTTCCCTCAAACACAACTTTGGAAAATTGTCTTCTAAATCCAGATTGTAATGGTTACGAATAATCAAGATCCCATAAAAATACCCATCCCATCTATGTGGTCATCCAATTATTTCCACAGAGAATATAATTTATGCTTCAAATACTCAAAGTGACTCACAGTTGGCAAAGGAGGAGCTGATGGAAATAGAAGTCATGCTGGAAAACAGTTTTGTGTGTCTTGTAGGCTCAAATAGTAATAAATTACTGCAGTCTAAGTGGTATTAACCCCTCTCAGAAAAAACCCTAGTCACCAAAACACTGACCAAAATTTTGGCCAGCCTGGAAAGCTTTTATTGGCTGATTAGCTGAGAACTTCTATTGGAAAAGCAATGGGGATTACAAAGTCCATTAGCATGATTTGCTCCACCTCTTACAGTCATGAAAGCTGTCAGACTATCTATATAAAATAGGGAAAATCCATTAACCTGAATCTGGGATGAATCATTCATATGGCACCAGTTCTACTACCTAGCATCACTCATGGAAACTAGATGAATCTGAAATGGATGGGTAATGAATGGCAAATTTGAAGTCACTATCTGTAATAAGGCAGAAACTCTTCAGAATCTCCCAGTCCTACCTCAACTTATAAAATTTTAAGAACTGGGAGGCAAGGTCTGTACAAGAAGAAAGGTACACCAATACGCTATTGGTGAAGGTGGACATTATTCTAAACATTCTTGGAAAGCAATTGGATATTAATCAAGAAAAGTTCCTAAATTGGTCATATTGACCCAAACATGCTACTTCTGTTTATATGTACCACATAAAGGTCAGAAAGGCTCCACATAGATCTAATATCATGATAATATTTTTGTAATAGAAAATAATGCCTTATAAATGAAGTGAAATTTTATCAATTTATGAATACCAGAGCAAATTATAGAATTTTATTGCACAGTTAGAAATGATGAATATATGAGGGATAAAAAGAAATATGCTGTCTCTATATTTATTATTATGTTAAATATTATGTTAGAATTATATCAAAGATCACTTGGATAATAAGTTCAGGAGTAAATGGATGATGTTAAATATCCTCCAAAAACAAACAAACCAGTTTTTCTGTTTCAGAAATCTGTTCTTCCTCAACTCTTGACATTTAGTTGATGAGTTGAATACTTTGCTCTATTTACTCATGCCTGTGGACGATGGGTAATATTCAGCCTGATCTAAAATAAGTAGAATCTTTTCATTAGAATTTCCATCTCCAGGGATGAATCCAATTCATATTCTATCCAACAAAGTTATCATAGTAAAATGAAATTATTTGAGTTCTCCAAGGGCACAAATAGTATTACCATGAACCATAATTACAAAAGACAAAAAAGATATGGATTGAATCAAAATTGCACCTAATTTCTAGTGGCTCATACAATTTCCCCTTGTAAATTTTTACACTGATACCTAATGCTAAGGATTCCCAATAGCTTCATCTTGAAACATAACCTGCACTCTCTGCCCAAGCCCTCTTCCATGTAGCCCACATAGATTTGGAATTCTGGAGTAGGAAGCCCATGGATCACAGTGAGATCTGTGATTCCCAAATATTATAAATGTTAGAAGTCAACAGGTATGAGGCAAATGCATAAAAGTTGCTAGCTACCCTTCAATGTTTCAGGCAATCCTGGTGGAAAAAATAGCAGCTCCTCACCACCCTGAAAAAGTTAAGGACCCTAGTCTAATGCAGCCAAAAAGCTTTAGGATTAATAATAGCTGGCATAATGCTTTGCCATTTACAAAATACTTTTTTTATATAATAATCATGTGAGGTAGGTTAGAAGAATATCCTAAAATTGAATCTGAGAACTTAATTGATTTGCCTAATGACACACATCTGATAATTGCCACTCAGGTGATAGGGTCATAAATTTATAACTTGAAGGGACCTTAGAGGTCACCCCTTCATTTTACAAATGAAGAAATCAGGTGATTTGTTCCAGGTCACAAAAGTAATAAGTAGCAAGTAGTCAGGAAGGCAAGAAGCATACATTAAGTGCTTACTAAGTGCCAGGGTCTTGAATCAGGTACCTAATAAGCACTTTCTAAACTACAGAACTCTTTACACTGTACCACAGAAGAGAAAGGCACTCTGTTACTGTAGCCAGTGTTCTTCACACCTTACTGCATGGCATCTACAGGAGTAAGTTCAAGCCCATTGTGACAAGGCCCACAAAAAGCTAACAACAGGTATAAGAAAATATAAGCATTAATTGAAGAATGAAGACTTTCCTATTTGAAATATGTGTAAATACAGTAATAATTTTGGGCCATCATTGGTCTTTTCAAAAAACAATCCAGTAACAGGTATCTGTCAAAATATTTACTGTCCCTTGGAGGTTGTAAAGGTAGAATAATTTCTATAGCATGTCAAATAATGCAGTCTTAAAACTATCTAAACCTCTGGGAAGCAAAGTTCCCTTGAATTCCCTCCAATAGTAACAGGAGGAAATACTGTTTTGGAATGAAAGGCTAGAAATTGTCCTTAAGATCTGGTGAATGAAGGTCTGTTTTCTGTATTTAAGTGATCATATCACTCTAGTCCTCAAAAATGTTGTCCCATTACCTACATAATGAAGTCTGAACTATTTGACCTGACACAAGACCTTGGATAATTTATTCCCAGCTTTTCTCCTACTATTTTTTTATGTTTATTCTACTGTTTGTTCAAACTGGACTACTTGCGCTTCTCCAAACTTGTCCTACATTTTCCTGCCTCTGGGCCTTTGCATACTACCTCTCCTTTGCCTAGAATGCTCTCCCTCCATTGTCTGTATATCTAAATCCTACAGATTTTTAAGGCCCAGGTTAAATTTGTCCTTCACTAAGGAGTCTTCCCTGGCGTAATCAATCTTTCTTCTGAATGTCCATAGCCTTAATCTTGTGTTATAGTTATTTCTGCTCATCTTATGTGCCCTACTATACCATAGACTCCCTGAGGGCAGGAAATATGTCTCGTGCATTCTCCAAAGCATCTTTCAGAACACCTAGTAGTTTATGGAAAGTGCTCAGTAAACAATGGCACATTGAATTTAAATGAATTCTTCTCACAATAATGTGTCCATTTTAGTTTTGTTTGGTCTTAGCTATTCTAATGACACGAGTTGTCTATGTGTGATAGAAATAGGGACTGAGCCTGGGATTTTATTACCATAGGGAGCTAGGATATAAGGGGACTGTCTCTATCTAGGCAGCATGGCCCCTTCTTTGTAATTTATACCCTTAGATTTGACTAGAGCACTGAGATGTTATGAAGCTTTCCCAGTGTTTATCCCAGGGAGCCACTATGTATTAGACATAGAGTTTAAATCCTTGTCTTCCTGACTCTGAGGTCAGCTCTAACCAATATGCCAAGCTATCTTTCCCTTCTAAGTATAATGTCATTAATTATGTTAGAATTCAGCTCAATGATTCCAAAGGCAATGTTCTTTTTCTAGGTTTAAGCAAGCCATCCCATTTATAATGAAAAATAACCTTTAAAAAACATTTTAGTAAATAAAACTCACAGATAATGATAATTTTAATAAGGCACACAATCTCTATATATTTTTCACCATTTCTGAATTTTTTTCTTTTAAAAAGTCATTCTTTACTTCTATAATTCTCCATATTCTCTGAAATACTGTTGAGAGGTCAGCATCACAAAAAAAAATGTGCAGTCCTTCCTATGTGAAAATGGCATTGCTAGTCTGTCATCAATGGGGTCATGAAGAGTCATACACAACTGAAAAATGACTGAACATCCAAATGCCATGTAGCTATTATATTTCTTGTCTTCTCAATGAATAGGGAGAGATGAGTGGGAGAGAGAGAATTCTGAACTGAATTTTTTTTAATTAAAAAAGGCCCTATAGCAGGAGGGAATCAATTCATTCACTTAATTTCAGAAAGTATTTAAGCATCTATTGTGGCCCAGGACACCAGATGCTGGGGATGCAAAAGCAAAAATGGAGCAATTCCTGTCCTCAGGGAGCTTATCTAGTAGGGAGGGGGAAAGAGATACAACACGAACCCAGATAATAAGTTTAAAAAAAGTATATATAAAATAATATAACATGGCTACCAAAGGTAGATAGCACTAAAAACTTATAGGGAGAGGGGAGGATGGGTAAAGGGAGGCATGCAGTTGGGAAAATAATTGGAGAGGCATTTGAACAGTGTCCAGAAAAAGCTAAGTGGCAATGAGCTTGTAATGATTAGCCTTTCCTTTGTAAGTAATGGAATATAATTGTTTTTCATTTACTCAGCATACAAAATTCATTGAGAACCTCTGTGTTCAAGATAATGTTCTGTCTCTTAGATACAAAAAAGAGCTTCCCCTCAAAGGGCCTTAAAATCTAGCAAAGATTAGTCAGCCAGCAAGCATTTATTAAGCACTCACCATGTCCCAAGCACTAAGCCAAGCTTTGGAACTATAAAAAAGAGGGAAGAACAGTACCTACCCTCAAGGAGCTTATATTTCAGTGGGAAAGATAACATGAAAATAGTGAGATAGATGGAAGGTGATACTAAAGGAGGAATTATCAAGAAGGGGGGAGGCTCAAAACAAGAAAGGCCTCCTGCAGAAGGTGTTTTGAGCAAAGTCTTGAAAAAAGTCCAGAAAACCAAAAAGCAGGGGTGAGGAAGCAGAGCATTCCAGACATGAGGGACAGCCAGTGCTAAGGCAGAGTTGAAAGATGGAATATTGTGTTCAAGGAACTGCTAGTTATGGAAAACTTTAAATGTCAAATAAAGAATTATATTTTTGATCATGTGGGTAATGGAGAGTCATTGGAGTTCCTTACATGGGGGACTGCTATAATTAGAAGTATACCTTAGCAGCTGAGAAGAAGATAGACTGGAGAGGGGAGAAATTTAAGACAGGGAGACCAATGGGAAGGCAATCGTAATTATCCAGTCAAGATGGATCGATCTAGGGCTGTGGCTCTATCAGTAGAGAAAAGGGGACAAATAGAAAAAGTATGAAGGTAGAAATGATGATGCTTGGTAACAGATTGGATATGTGGCTTGCATGAAAATGAAAAGACAAGGGTAACACTAAGGTTACCAGCCTGAATGATTGAGAAGATGGTGGTGGTATCAAGAGTAATGAGGAAGTTCAGAAGTAGAAAGATTTTGGGGGTAAATATAACAAATTTGTTTTGGACATATTGATTTTGAGATAAATTTGGGGATCCTATTTGAGATGTTCAAAAGGCAGTTACAGACTGTGTTTCAGGAGAAAGTCTAAGGCTGGATAAATAGAAATCAGAATGATCTACATAAAGATAATTAAATGCATATAACTGAATGCTGAGAAGATCACCAAGTGAGAAAATATAGAGATACAAGAAAGAGTGACAAGGTATACGCAAATAACTGCAACGTAGAGCCATGAGATATCTTTCATCAAAGGGCTACAATGAACAGGATCAATGAGAGAAGGAAGAGATTATTTCTGTTTAGAGTAATCAGAACAGCCTCCATGCCTGATGAAATACCAAGGTCAGGGCAGAGTCTATGGGTACAAAACAGAGTTTTGCCTTTTTTTCCCCCACTGTGTGAAGCCATTTGGCCTACATGGGAATCAGACAGTTAGATTGGCAATTAGACACTCACCAACATTTTAGTAAGCACCTATTCTGTGCCAGGCATTATACTAAATTTTGGAGATACAAAGAAGAGAGTTGAACAGTCCCTGTCCTCAGAATAAATATAAAATTAATATGAAGTGATTCTGAGAGGGGGATGGATGGCAGTGAAACTAATTAAAAAGATATGGGGAAAGATGTCTTGAGAAGTCATCTGTCTGGCTCCAGGCAAATATGTATTGAAATCATCAAGAAGTACAGGTCTAGGTTCTATTTTTAAAGATTTTTAAAAAACAAAGATTCCCCAGCTTCCATTGGTGAAGTATAGAAGAAAAAGAGCTGAATGTGGAGTCAAGAGGACTGTATTCAAATCTTGGCTATGACTATTGTTAGTTATGTGACCTTGAATCTTTGCTTTTGAGTCTATTATCTGTGAAATGGGGATAAGTATACTATCTCATAGGCATGTTTAAGAAAAGAGCATTGTAAATATCCAAGTAATATAGACATGAGATATTGTTAAAGTCAAACATTAAATAAAAATTTCATTTAAAATGTATTAAACACCTACTATGTTCAATAAACCAATAAGGCAGAATACAAAATGAACACAAAAAATGAAATACAGTAGGATCTCTGCCTTCAAAGAGCTCATAGTCTAACAGCAAACAAAGCTAGGTACAAAAACAATTGTGCTACAAATAGAATGTGATGCAGAGGAAGCAGGAATACAATAAAAAATGTAAGGAGTTAGAGATCACTTTTAACATCTGGGGGACGGGATAGTGGAGTGGGATGGACCATAAGTCTTTCAGGGAGGAGGTGATACCAGAGCTGGTTCTTGAAAGAACAGAAGGATTTAAATACAGAGAGACGGAGAGAATGTGTGCTCCAGGTATAGTAGGGCACTACCAGCATGAAGACTCAGACAGAAAGGAGCAGGATGAGATGGAGTTTGGTCATAATATAGAGTATATGAAGGGAAATAAAATAAAGTAAGTCTGAAGGGAAAGGTTGCAGCCAGACTATGGAGAGCCTCAAAAATAGATGTAAGTCATTTATATTTTATTTCATAGGCAATAGGGAAGCCATTGAAGACTTTTGAGTAGGGGGTGATATGCTCAGACCCGTAAAATGGGAAGATTATTTGTGTAGCTGTGTGAAGAACAGAAATTCTTATCCCTTTCTGTGAAAGGATAATGGAATGTATCATTACCTTATTACCTCAAAAAAAAAAAAGAAAAACTGAGAAGCCATCAGTAACTATAGTTCTGCCTGCTTTCTCATCTCTAAAAAGCATTTGTGAAAATCATTGTGAAATATGCAGTAAGGAAACAAGCTTTTGCAGATGATTTTCTACCAAAAACAATGCAGTTTTTCTATGCAGTAATGTAATTAATGGAGAGGGTAACAATATAACATTTGATTAAGGAATGCAATGCAGGCATTCAAAGATTTCTCCAATAAGGTGTCTCTCATGCATTGAATGAAATCATACGAAATTCCTTCATAGAGGTAACCACAGCTGAATTTTGCCCAATGATCTTCTTCTAAGGCAGGCATAAAACAGGAAATCATATCTTGGCCAAGTATATTTGTCACCTTCAAGGAGAAGGTCCAGTACAGAATCCAAATGGAAGAGAAATTCCCAATAGATGGAGTTTCTCTGATGGGTCTGTTTGCCAAAGTCATTGTATTGATTGCATCAAGCTCTCAGAAACCATAGGGTTTCCTTATCAAAATTCATGTCCACTGAAAAGATTAGTTTAGCAATCCACACAGAGAGGAAAAAACAAGGGGATGAAGGATACATTTTGTCTAGATTTTGTCCTGCAGTCAGAAATGTGATCAATTGAGTAATCCTATCAGGATGTAGTATTTGTATTTTGGAAAAATACTTCAAGTGAGCTGGACCTAGAATGAAGTAGGGGGGGAAAGACAAGTTAGATTGCATTTAGGATATGGCAGTGATCCCAAACTGCTCCCTAACAAAAACAATCTGTATCTTTCAATCCCAATATTCTCCTAGTGATATAGTAGACATGGAATACCATAAACAAATTTATGGGTTCTCCAAAAGATGATAGAAAAACAAATAACGAGTGTTGAGTAGATTGCACCCTATGACCAAAGGTGAATTTGTGTGTGGAATCTGAGGACTTGGGTTCGAACCCTGCCTCTGATGCTTATAAATCATGTAACCTCGGGTAAGCCACTTAACCTTCCTTGGCCTCAGTTAATCGAAAGTTGGAACAGACCTTGGCCCCATCTAAGCCAAAAGGACCAGTAAAACATACCTGACAAGTGGTCATCCAATCTGCCTGAAGCTCTCCAAGGAAGAGTAACCTTACCGCTACTCATTCTGCTTTTCAATGTTTTTCCTTTGATGTCACACCTAAATGCAACTCTCTGAAAATTCCACCCATCATTCCTGGTTTTGTCTGGGGCCAAGAAGAATCAGTCAGATGTCTCTTCTGAATGACTGTCCTTCAAATCCTTGAAGACAACTATCACGTCTCCAATGGATCTTTCCTTCTCCAGGATGCTAGAGAAGGTTAAAAAGATAGAATAAAAATAATTCACATTTATATAACAGTTTAATAACTGGTGGTAGAAACAAGTTGAATGTAGTGAGGGATAGGGAAAAACAATCACAGATAGCTATAATATTTTGAGGCTGAGCAACTGCTAAGTGGTGGTGTCATCAATAGAAATAGAGGAGATTGAGAAATTTTGTGAGGGAATGATGAATTCAGTTTGGATATATTTAAGCAGAACCATACTTCTCTTATTACCTTTTAAATCTACTTCCCATTCTTTGAATCCATACAAATTTTTTTAAAAACTGGCCAGTATCTTCAAGATAATACTTGGATGACCTGATAGCTTTCCCTTTTCTAGGCTAAATAGCCTCTGTTCTATTCTTCATTTGTCCCCGTAGGTCTTATTTTCCATTTCTCTAATCACTTGTGTTAATCACCCTTAAACCACTTTATCCAATTCCATAACATCTGTCTTAAAATGCAGAGACCAACAATGGATGCAATTTTAGCATGCTAATAATAGCTTACAGTCCACTAGGACTAGCCGGGTCAGGCACTTCTTTAACATATCATTATAAAATTATAATCACTGACAATTTCATTTAAAAAAGAATCCATTTGCAAGTCAGTTACTCAAGTAAGCATTTATTGAATATCTCGTATTTCCACAGCACTGGGATAGGGAAGAGAAAACAAATATAAGACACAGATAAGCCCTCAAAGAGTTGACAAAAGTATTTGCACAAGGAAACCATCTATATGCACAAAATTATGTGAGAAGAATTATAAAACAAAATGGTTTTTGATGATAAAATTTTATGATTCTAAATGCAAAATAGCATAATGTGAATTGGTTGCATGAATAAAAAATAGAGGAGGGAGATTGCTTAGATAAATCTTTTTTTTTCCTAAAGAAAAAGGATGTAATTTAAATACATAGAGAAATTACTCCATTAAAATGCCTCTTTGTTCAAAATATAAAGATTCAAAGGGATCTGGATTCTTTAATAGTCCTAGCTGAATAGAAGAAGCTTAGGTAATCAACTCTCAAATTACTAGTATTCTCTTTTTTTTTTTAATGTCATGCAATATATTTGTTTCTGTAGAAAGTAGAATATAAGCCCCTTGAGTAATTGTTTAGTTTGGACCAATTTCCCCAGAACCTTAAGTGCCTTGCATTTAGTGAGGAGGAAAAAGTAAAGAGGGGGAAAGAGGGAAAGGAGAATGAGAAGAATGAAGAGGAAGAGAAGGAAGAAGAGGAAAAGGAGGAAAAAAGAGAAAGAGAAGAGGAGAAAGGGGAAGAAAAAGAAAAGGGAAGGAGAAAGAGACAAAGGAAGAGAACAAGAAAGAATATTCTTTTTCTATAATCTTGAATATCTCCCTGTCTACTGCTTCCTTCTTTACTGTCTCCAACATTCCTAAGTATCCTTCATTCTTTTGTTGCAGTTCTTGTTTCATTGACACCTCCACTTCCTAGAACCTTTCATTTCCTTCAAAGCTCTACTTAAGCACTATCTTCTAAATGAAACCCTTCCTCACCACCACCTTCCAGATGCTGATGCCTTCATTACAATGAATTTTGCATTTACTTATAAATGTACATGTTGTCCTCCCAATATGATATGTTCCTTAAATGTAGAAAGTATTTCTTTATATCCCCAGAAACTAGCACAGTGCCTGGAATATAGTAGTTGCTTAATAATTATATGCTGAATGATTGATTAATAGACAAAAGTAAAAGAAAAATTTAGAGAGAAATTAAAGTTTGAGTTAAGTTTAACAACTTGAAGGATTTGCCAATGATTTCTATTTCTTTATAGCTTGTTCCAAATTATTTTTTCCTATGCTTCTGGGATCATAAGATGATAAGTGCATAAGATTTAGAGATGGAATAGATAAGATCATGTAGTCCAAGCCCTAATTTTACGAATGAAGAAACAGAGGGCCAGATAGGTTCAGCAATTTGTTCTGGGTCATACTTATTATAAGTAGCAAAGTCAAATTTTAATCCAGATCAATTGACTTCAAATCTACTCATTTTTATAGGATAATAATTTAATTTAGAGTATTATTTCAATAAAAAGTCATTTAGTGGAAAAATGCAAGTGTTTGAATTATAAGTTTGTCTCTTCTAAGTAGAGAGAAATTGTAACCAGAGAAATAGATAACCATGAGTCCCTGTAAGGGGCTCTGCCTAATAATGAGACATCATCAATATCTGATGGCAGGTATAATCCCTAAAACCAGCCTACTTCTACAACTGGTCTCCCAACAAGTCAATTCATTTAACCAGAAGAGCATGAAAATGTATGCAGTCAATCTCCCATATAAATGCAGCTACTACACCCCTTTCCATCTATATATGTTAGTCTTAAGCATGTATCACTGTTAGTGGCTTACAGGGAGTCCCGAAGATGAAAGGGTAGCCCGTGGCAATGGTCCCTTCCTTGAAATTCAACAATTTTGTTATCAGTTCAAATCTGCTTCATGCCACTTAGTAAGTTTTCCATCAGTCTTAGAATGTGCACACACACATACACACACACACACACACACACCTCCAAGGAAATGATAACTATTGGCTTCCTGGGAAAAATTTGTAGATCGGTTCTTGCAGTGTGCCTAGCCCATTCAATCCTATTTTGGTAGTAGAAAATGTGCAAAAGTTAAGTTGAAATTAAGCCTAAGATTATCACAAATAGGAACATTTATTGAAGAAAAAGTTATTTTAGGTAGTATCTTCAAAAGCAGATTACTGTAACATCAGCAACCTGTCGATATAATGATCAGTCAGTTGCAAAACATCCTTCAAAGATTCTGGAGATTAAGTATTAGAGAAAAAGGTAGTAAATATTAGACACTGCTACTGTGTCAACCCTTGGACCTGGAATAAGATCCTTGCGGTATCCTATGCGGTAACAGAAACCAATTTTCAAACCACAATTTAGCAAGTGGAATTCATTTGTTCAGCTGAAACAATATTTCATTCAATTCCATCAAGCTAGTATTTATTGAATTTTTCCAGTCTGTGGCCTTCTCCACTTGAAGTTCAGAAGACTTCTATAAAATGCCATTTCTACATTATCCCTTTACCAAGGGAAAACATCACCCAACACTTCAGTGAGTCTCTACCATTTCAGTTCTATTCTTCCTTGGAATATAAAAGCTTTGAAGAGACAAAGAAGATAAAACAGGTCAGTCAGCTTCATTTTACATTCATCATTATGACCACCACCCAACATCTGTTCTGACCTCCACAAACCTTCTCTTTCTTGGTTGGCCCCAAATTTAAGGAACACATTATTATGAAGTTTTGGGATTTTTTTAATTGTGTAGGAAGACTCCACCAAAGAACATTTGGCAAGTTCTACAGTAGTTGAGTAAACTACAACATATGCCTGTATTCCCAGAGAATGTTACCTTTCACTGTGGCTCAGTAGAAAAAGGTTTAGCATCACAGGGCTTGTGTTCAAATCCCAGTTTGCTACATGGCTTTGGGCAATTCTTTTAACTTCTTTAGAATTGTATAATAGGAGAGTTTGGGACTTTGAAGACCCTTTCAACTCTAGGGCAGTGATGCTGTGTTTCTGTGAACAAGGCCTTGCACTATTCCAGACTCAGGTATGCAATGAAGCGTTGATGTTTTAAGAATAACATTGAGATAAACTAGGATGAAACAACCACACAGAATGTTTTCTTAATAAAAAGGAACATACTTAAAGATAAGTATGAAGAGTTAAACATTTGCTTGGATGTTATTTGTTTTTCTTTCATTATTGGTTTAGAAAAATTTAGGTATAAATATATGTGTGGGTGTATATGTATGTATGTATGTATGTATGTATTATATTTACATATATATTAAAATCCATGTGCATGTGAAGAGAAATTTTAGCCATATGTTTTTAATTTATATATACTCATTTTATATTAAAAATGACAATAGGTTCTTCATGGCAAGGTAGCCTCAAAGAACTTTTAAGATGAACTCTTTTAAAACTTTTGGTTTTACCTAATAGAAGGGAACAAAAATAGTGAGGAATCTTACCTGCTTCCTTCCACCTGATCCAACATAGCTTCTGCAACCCTCACCTCTCCTGCACCATTGCTACTGAAAACAGTAAACATTAATAATGTTTTCCATATTGGCTCAAAGAAGAAATAACATATATACTCAGTTGGGTATAGAAATCTTACTCTATGGGAAATTGTGTGGGGAGTGATGAGATTTGATAGAAGGGAAGACACTTGAAGCAAGACAGTGATCAGAAGCAAAACACTTGTGAGGAAGGACAGCATGAGAAGGGGGGGGGAGGATAAACAGGGGGAAATAGGATAGAGAGAAATATACAATAATCATACCTGTGAACGTAAATGGGATGAACTCACCCAAAACATGGAAGCAGATAGCAGAGTGGATTAAAAACACAATCCTACAATATGTTGTTTACAAGAAACACACTTGAAACAGAAAGACACACACAAAGTAAAGGTAAGGGGCTGGGGGCAGAATCTATTATGCTTCAGCTGAAGTTTCTTTAAAAAAAAAAGCAGAGATAGCAATCATGATCTCAGACAAAGCAAAAACTTAAAAATCTTACTTAAAGAGATAAGCAAGGAAACTACATCTTGCTAAAAAGGTACCATAGACAGTGAAGTAATATCAGTACTAAACATACATGCACCAAATGGTATAACATTTAAATTTTTAAAGAAGTTAAATGAGCTACTAGAGGAAATAGACAGTAAAACCAAACTAGTGGGGGGGCCTCAATTTTCCCCTTTCAGAACAAGATAAATCTAACCACAACATAAACAAGAAGGAACTTAAGAAGGTGAATAGAATTTTTAAAAAGTAAGATATTATAAACTTTTGTAGAAAACTGAATGGAAATAGAAAAGAATATGCCTTTTTTCTCAGCAGTACCTGGCACCTACACAAAAACTGACTGTATATTAAGGCATAAAATCTCACAAGCAAATTGAATCTGCAGAAAAGCAGAAATATTAAATTCATTCTTTTCAGAAAAGCTGGAAAGACTTACATGAACTGAATATAACAGAACATTGTACACAGTAACAGCAATTTTGTCCGATAATCAGCTGAGAATGGCTTAGCTATTCTCAGTGATACAACGATCCAAGAAAATTCCAAAGGACTCATGATGAGAAATACCATCCACCTCCAGAGAAAGAATTGATGGAGTCTGAATGCAGATGAAAGCATACTATTTTTCACTTTATTTTGTGGAGGTTTTTTTAGTCTGTATTTTCTTTCACAACATGACTAATATGGAAATATGTTTTGCAAGATTGCACATGTATAATCTATATCAAATTGCTTGCCATTTCAGGAAGGGGAAAGGAGAGAAAAGGAGGGAACAAAATTGGATCTCATTTTTTTAAATGAATGTTTAAAATTGTTTTTACATGTAATTGGGAAAAAATAAAATATTATTTAAAATAATGTTCTCCATAAATTAGAAATATTGATCAACTCACTTAATAATGAATAACTTATGCTTTCCTCCTTCCATTTGAATTGATAGATTACATTTCTACTACACTCTCTAACATGTCCCTTTACTCCAGTGTAAATCTAGTCACCTCTGAAGGAAAACTGGATCAAACTAAGAAAATATTGCCTTTAAATGAAGAGTAAAAGATAGAAAATGTATGCAACATCAGAGGGAATTTTCTGGCTCAAACATTACATAAAGTATGAAAATTAACATGACACGTGGATAACATGTTTTTCCCCTAAAATATGTTTTCTATCTCTCTGATCCCATGTGATGCTGCAGTTGCTATAGCAACTACATTTTTGTACAGTGGAGCAAATATTTGTGTGAAGACAGCTTCCTTTTTACTTACCACACTCACATTCCCATTGTCGCTGATGGAAGTTATGAATTAAAAGTCTAAATGAGGTGTTTCTAGTCATTGAGATCTCTAATAAGCAGAAAACATTCTGTCATGTAAAACCTGTTGCTTTGTTCAGAATTTCCATCACTTTTCCTGTAGTTCATGATCCTGTAAGTTAATTAAGGAGATAGGCAGTTTTGCATGGTGGATAGATTCCCATTCTGGAAATCAGGACAATCTCAGTTCAAGCCTCATTTCTTGAATCTTTGAACCTGGGCAAGTTATGTAACCCAGTAGTGTCCCAGGTAACCCTTGCATGCAATAAATTGCAAAATAAATCCCCATCGATATCAAATGTGTTTCCTCCCTGGGAGTTCCCTGTACCAATGACATTACAGATCTAGATGAAAACAAATGTAGAAGAGGACCCCTAAACAGGACTGTAGCTTCTAGTGCTCTACTAGTTTTGGGTGAGAGTTTGGGATAGAAAAGATGGTAAGTTACTTAAATCATGTTTGAGCCCCTCAATCAAAGTATAGAATCAACTTATTTAATTCCCTTTTAAAAAATCTTTCCAATTTTCATCCCTTAACTAGATAGCTCTAATTTACTTACTGCCCCCTCCTCCCCAACCCATGTCACACAAAACCCCTTCAATGGCACACACTTGGAATAAATACCTCCACACTGTACATTTGCCAACAAAGTCTGTCAGATCAGCTCTGTAAATGTCATGATCCTTAATGCTATTGTGGTCAAAATGAGGAGCGTTCCCTGAGCCCATTTGGCCAGGCTCGGCGCGTACTTTGTTTCCCCAAGAGAAGAAAGCCAAGTAGTAAACCATTTTTGCAGAACGTCATTCTCCCACAACAGTTTATGAAAGAAACATCTGTGACAAGAATCTCTAATGCTTTGCTCAAAGCCACAGCTGACAGTAAAAGAGCATTGCTAAAAGTGGCAAATCAATTCCACTCCCCTCCTCCCAGAGCATGACACCTCATTTGCTATGTATCCCATGTAATTTCTTCACATGTGCTGAGAGACTGTGACATTGATGTGGTGGCTTTCATCCAAGCCTCAGCTGAATAAACACTCAGGCCGTGCACTGGGCAGGCTGGCATCCTCCGGAATGGATGCTGTCCGGGGCATGTTAACATCGCCAGCGGGAAGCGTTTGTCTAAGCTGCACATTGCAATTGGGGGATATAAATGGAATCTCAGAAATGCTGTTTAGAGAACTTGAAATCACCTGACTCCCAGAGACTGCACTCTGGCAGCTTTTTGTAAGATCTGTTTGTTTGGGGGTAATGTGGTTTTATGACCCTACCTGAAAATATATGCAGCTCCAACTCAGGGAAACGAGTAACAGTAAATACAGCTGTGTTTCTGAAATTATTGCATTACAGAACATGTACTATCCCCAGAAAAGAGGCTCGTGAAATTAGAATTCTTAGCATAACTGGAGCATGTGGGATTGTTTTAAATTTAATTACTACTTTAGTTTGGGGCAACCACACACATGATATTAAAGAAATAACCAACATCCCCATAAAGACTGCGAATAAATAAAAGCCCTGGTAGCTAATGACAATATTTTTTCTTTGTTTTATTTTTAATAAAGAATTTAGGGGTTGCTAACGGTATTATTATTTTTTAACTCCTCAAAGCAATCAAGATTTATTCCATATTACCCCACTTCATATACTGTCTATTCTAGTCATGCTGGCCTGCTAGCTATTTCCTGGACACAACATTTCATCTCCTGTCTCTCTAAGACCTTGTACAAGTGTTTGTCCATGGCTGGAACGGGCTCCTTCCTCTCCTCTGCCTCTTACATTCTCTAACTTTCTTCAAGAAATAGGATATTACCCGTAAGTCCTTTCTTGTTCACCATTCTGCTCCCTGTCAAATACTGAACTTGGAGGCAAGAAGAGCTGGGTTCAAATCTTGCTCCAGATGCTTTTAATTTTATGATCCTGTGCATCTTAATCTCCATGTTTCTGTGCCTCCATTTCTGCAATGAAAGAATTGGGCTTGATGACTTCTAAGGCCTCTTTCAACTTTAAATCTATGACCCTATGATTCCACCTCAATGGGTAGCACCTTTCCTCTTGAAATTACTTTCTAGTCCTTTGTGTATGCTTTTAATTTATTTACTTGTGTACCTATTCTATCACCTCAGTACAATATAAGCTCCTTGAGGGCAGGTACAGTTTCATTTTTTTTTTTGATCTGCATCCTGGGGGCCTTGCCTATAGCAGATGTTTATAAATTGAATCAGATCAAATCAACAATCAACCCTTCCTCCTATATTAGAAAAAAAAATCTAAATTTTTTAAGGGTGCAGGGGAAAATCACCTCAGCCACAAATTATTTTGATTACTGCATTCCCCTCCTTGCAAAGAACTTCAATGTGATGCCTTTTTCAACTGAAATTATATTTAACAAGGAAGAATACATATACTATAATTTTCCCTGTCTCCCTGAATTCTCTTTAACATGATAATTCCCATAGCAAAAAATCCATTTTTAAAAACCTGAAATTAATTTAGAGTAAATTTTCCTCCACACTATTTGACCCACCCATGTAGTTGAGACCATGTCTACATGATAAAAAAAACAACTAATTTAAGGTGGGTTTTTTTTACAATTTGAGTCAATAAGTTGTGGTGGACCCAAATGTCTCTGTATCTGTCAGGCCTCAGTTTCCTCATTCATAAAATAGTGGGAGCAGTCAATCCCCAAAAATTTATGATTCAGTAACTAAACTGTCTTTGCAATCTCTGGCCAAAATAGTAGCACGTGTTAATTTTACCTTTATAATATCTCTCCTATGTGCCCTCTTCTCTCCTTGATGCTACTACCACCCTAGTGTAGAGCCGTCTCACCTCATGCATGCCTGGACTACATCAGTAGTTTGATGGTTGACCTTCTTCCTCAAGCCTTCCCACTGTGAGCTATCCTCCACTCAGCTTTCAAAGCAACTTTCCTAAAGCACAGTTGGGACCATGTCACTATACCGCCCCACCCCTCTATTCAATGTATGCCAGTGGCTCACATTCAGGATTAAATATAAACCCTGTTTGGCATTCAAAGCCCTTTGCAATGTTTCCAGTCGTCTTTTATCAGTCTGGTAAAGGCCCTCATCACTACACACCTGGACTATTGCAACAGTCTGCTGGTGAGTCTGCCTGATTCAAGTCCCTCCCCACTCAAATCCATTTTCTATTCAGCCACCAAAGTGATTATCTTAAAGTTAAAGTATGTTCAACCCCACCCCCACCACACACACACACACACACACACACACACACACACACACACACACACATACTCAGTAATCTCCAGTGGCTCCCTATTGCCTCCAGAATCAAATACAAAATCTTTCGTTTGACATTCAAAGCCCTTCATAACCTAGCCCCCTCCAACTTTTCTAGTTGTCTTATACCTTACTCCCTGACTCCCTCTTCAATTCAGTGACAATGGCCTCCTTTCTGCTCAATGAACAAAATACTCCACCTCTCAGTTTTGGAAATTTTCTCTAGGTGTTCCCTGTGCCTGAAATGCTGTCCTCACCTCCACCTTCTGGCTCCCATAGCTTCCTCACTTCCCAAATAAAATCCTAACTTCTTCAGGAAACCTTTCCAATCCTCTTTTTGTTCTAGTGATTTCCCTCTCAATTATTTCCTGTCTGTTCATATTTATGTACTTGTTGTCTCCTCTATTAAATTTTGAGATCCTTAAAGGCAGGAACTGTCCTTTGCCTTTTTTTGTATCCCCCCTGTTTTCAGCACCATGCCTACACACAGAGCTTAATAAGTGTTTACTGAGTCCTCCTGTCTTGCTTTTACAAACAACTCATTGCTGCTAGCCTTTATTAGCTGATGTTAATTACTCAACACGAATTTATTAAGGAGCTATTATTTGCCAGCCACTGTGCTAAATGCCAGGAATACAAAGAGAAAAGTGAAACAGTCCCTCCCTTCAAGAAGCTTATATTCTGATAAGGGAGACACTGTGTAAAGATACATAGTGTATATATACATACATGTGTGTATATTTGCATGTATGTATACACATGTACAGATACATGTGCATGTATACTGTGTGCTTATTGATATGTGTGTGTGAATGTATATGTGTATACACACATACACATACACATATACACACAAGCACAAACGAATAAAAGATAGTGTTGGGAGGGAGGACACTAGCAGTTGGTGAGATCAGGAAAGGCTTCATGTAATAGATGACTGGGTCTTGAAGGAAATAGCAGAGTCCAATACTGAAAAAAAGTTGTTTGTGGTTTTTTTTGTTGTTGTTCTTGTTGTTTTTGTAAATGTATGTTTGTTTCTTTGTTTTATCCAGATAGAGAATAGATAGCTCTTGGCTCAGAAGGAAATAAAACTGGGTTGCACTATCGTGTAGACCAGTAGTGTACCAGTAAATATTTAATGACTGGATGTTCAGAAATTTTTTAAGTATACTCAATACACTTTTAAGTTTTATCTGTCTTATTAACATTTTATCCATCACCTTAAGTCTAGGCAACCAACAGAACAATAAAGCAAATCTTGATCTGTAGCATTTGCCAGTTTTGAGGTCTAAATGCTCACATTGAAAATTTAACAATTCACTCTCACAAGTCAGTATGGTAGACCCCTGGTAGACCAACTTGACATTCCTGGACATAGGGAACTATTCCCAGGATTAATCTGAGCTTTGTTCCTTCCCTTTTCCCCTCATTCACCAGGAGGATGTCCAGAGAATTTCTCTAGTTTGCCAAGACTAGCCTTTCTTTCAACAAGTTTTCTCAGCTCTAGATCCAGCAACCCTCTCCCCCTTCCAGCATCCTGTCTCTTTTTTAAAGTCATCATGCCTGAAACTTTCCATTCTAGAAGGTTTCATACCCCATGCCATCTGATTTATTGGAAACTTTTACCTGAAAATCTGTAGGTAGGCAGAACCCACTATGTCCCAAGGCATTCCACTAGGGCATAACTAATTAGTATGAAATGTTTCCTTCAACTGAGCTGAAATCTACATATGTATAGTTTCATTTGAGCCCTCCTTCCTAGCTCAAAACTTGAAATGTTAATTCCTAGCCTGTACACGATGACCATATCTCCACCTGAGCCTCCTGACCAACATACATGTAATAAGGCAAGCTGGATATGTTCAGTTGGGCTCTGAATTTTGGCCATGTACTCTAGCTTGGTATATAGCTCTGGACTTTGACTTGGGCTTCACCCTCAGGACTTTTCAACAAATTCCATTATTTTGTCAACTGACTTCCAGGCCATGATCTCTAGCCTGCAAATTGCTTTTGGTCTGACCTGACTTTCTGGTCTGTTCCTTCCTGTCCTATCCTGTCCCAAGACGACCTATAAGCTATAATACAGAAAATTTTAAGGCCCATGTCAGCTCTCAAACCCAACTTTTTACACTAATTGAAAATGATCCAGAGCTTTTATGATATGAATGCAGTTTTGTACAGATAAATGCAAATGTATAGATATAGATATAGCAAAAAAATAAGTTGTAGTGATTAATAGATTCAGTAGCAGGAAAAAAAAAACATACAAATGACCTAAGAAAATACTTATGATCATAGAATTAGAGTTGAAAGGGAACTTGGAAATCATATGGTTCAGATATTTTCAACCTTTTTTTGTGACATGCCCTTCAGCAGTCTGGTGAAGCCTATGGTCCCATTCTCAGAATAATGTTAAAAGTAAAAGATAAACTACATGTGGTTTTAAAAGAAATCAAGTATATTAAATAGTTACCAAAAAAAAAATGGAAGGCTAACCTTTCTTCTCTCACTAGTGATTTCCTCCTGGAATCTCCATTTTGTGGAGGAGTCAGGCTGGCCTGCCTTTATTACTTTGTCCTGACTTTCTGGACTCCAAAACCATGTTCTCCATGGCCAGTATTTTCTTCCCCACCCCCACTAGCTTTTAAGCTAGCTTTCATGTATTGTCTTCTCCCTTACTCTAATGTAAGCTCGTTAAGGGTAGGAAAAATTGTTCTTTTTCTTGTATTTGTATTCCTAGTACTTCACACAGTGCCTAGCACATAGAAAATGCCTAATAAATGCTTGCTTTTACCATCTTTCCTCTTTCTCTTTCTCCCTCCTTTCCCTCACTCATACAACTAATAAGTGGGAGAGACAGAATTTTCCAGTGCTCTCCAAACTGTCACCACGACAATCAGAGGAAAGCTGGAGAAAACAGTCATCTCACCTAGGGAGAAAATATGAAAAATTTTCTCTCGTAAGATTGAAACCTAGAGCAATCTCAGAGGTCGTTTAGTGCAACTGTCATTTTATAGATGAGAAAACTGAGTCCCAAAGACATTAAAAGATCTTCTTCAGGTCTCACTGGTAGGAATAAAGACTTGAACGTAAGTCCTCTACTCCAAACCCAATACTCTTGATTCTTCACTTCACCACAACCGTATTCTTAATAGAAACCAAGAAATTGATGGAAATGTATGCATTGGTCCAAGGATGTCAACATGTGCAGAAAGGTCATCTTCTTATCTGCCCTGCTGCTAAACATGTAATTTCCCATTTGAGTTTTCTTCACAAAAAGGAGTGATTTGCCATTTCCTTCTCCAGTTTATTTTACAGATGAGGAAACTGAGACAAACAGGGTTAAGTGACTTGCCCAGGGTCCCATAGTAAGTGTCTGAGGTCAGATTGAAACTCAGGTCCACCTAACTCCAGGACCAATGTTCTGTCTGACAGTAGATTACCCTATATCTCATCAATTTAGCCTCAGTCCAAAACTCTTTCCTAGCCCCCATTTTCCTATATGAATTACATACCCTTTTAGAATGTAAGCTTCCTAAAGACAGGAACTATGGTGCTTTTGTATTTTTATCCCCCACGCTTAGCACAATGCCTGCCACATAGTAAACACTTACTGAGCGCTATTTTCTTTGCTTATTCATTGGTATTGTCAGTTGTAACACTTTCATCCAAGATTGTGATACAGTGCAATCCTACAAACCATTCCATGAAATACCAGATGTTAATGACAAAATATCTTCAGGATAAAGCATTTAAAATATTTAAAGTCTGAAATTAAAAGGATTTCTCTTGTATCCAAAAAAAGAAGAGGAGTAATTAACATTGTTAATGTATACAGCTCCTGGAACACACAAACTTAATGATTGCTTGCATAACAAGTCTGTTTCAAACCTACTTAAACTAGTTGCAAAAAGTACCTTCAATTTCCCCAAGGAAATAGATACTTTGGAAATGACTAATGGTGAATTTAAATGTAGGTTACACATAGGATCTCTTTTCAAAAACAGCTTTGGATTTGTACATAGAATATTCTACTAACACATTTAGTAACAGATATTTGAAGAACTGAATATTATTTCTCATGGCATGTGGCACATAGTAGACACTTAATAAATGTTTATTAATTAACTGATAGGTTTCAACTGGTATAGGGGACAGAGTGCTAGACTTGGAGTCAAGGAAGACCTGGGTTCAAATTCTTCTTGTGACTCACTTAACTTCTTCTTTAATTATTTGGATGCTATGACACTTGGTGCATATATGTTTATTATCGATATTACTTCACTGTTTATCATATCTGTTAGCAATATGTAGTTTCCTTGCTTCTCTCTTTTAATTAGATCTTTTTTTTTTTCTTTTGCTTTGTCCGAGATCAGGATTGCTACCCCTGCTTTTTTTTTAACTTCAGCTGAAGCTCCAGCCCCTTACCTTTATTCTGTGTGTCTCACTGCTTCAAGTCTGTTTCTTGTAAACAACATATTGTAGGATTCTAGTATTCTTTGGAGAATTTGCTTACCCTCTCTCAGACTCAGTTTCTAGATGTGTAAAATGGATTTAATAATAGCATCTACTTTTAGTATCTTTTTTGTGAGAATCAAACGAAATAATATACTACCAGTACTTTGCAATCCTTAAAGTGATGCATAAATGGGTTATCATTGCTATTATACTTGCTGTAATAGTAGTTAAGGTGATACATTCTCTGGATTCTTCATCTAGGCCTGTGATGTCTTTGGCAAAGGGAACTACCAATAAGAAAAATCCCTCTAATTTGTAGATCATCACCCTTCAGAGCTTCTCTTCTACTTAAGAGTCTTAGAGAGGTGCTTTGGGGCACTGAAACGCTAGGAGACTTGTCCAGAGGCACATAGCCAGTAGGTGTTAGAAGCTAGACTTTAACTCAGGGTGTCTTGACTCTTAAGCCAGCTATTTTCCCGCCCTCTCATGCTTTCTATTCCACCACTCAGTGTTTCCTCTTAATGCTCTGTTCATTCTCCTCACACTAATAGTCCACTCTTATGTAATATTTTGAAGTTTGCAGAGTACTTTCCTCACAACCACACTGTCAAGTTGATGGTTTAAGCATTTCCCCAATTTACATTTGGGGAAAGAGACATAGATTAGTTCAAGTTAAGTGACCTGGGACCAAAGGATCATAGAAGTAGAGTTGAAAGAGGACTCATAGACCCTCTAGCTCCAGCTCCTTATTTCATTTATGGGAAAACCAAGGTGCAGAGACTTGCCCAAGGTCACAAATATAAGTAAGAGTCAGAGACTTTCCACGAATGGTAAGACATGTCAAATGGAACTCCAACCCACCTCTTCTATGCCCATATCCAACACCCTTTCTACCATATTGCCTATACTCCTAAATGCTACAATCTGAATCTCTCATTGTTCAAATTTTCCTCACTTATTTACTGATAATAGTTCTTAGTGACCATCACTATATTATGAAATGGCATTATAAACATTTCTATCATATCTAGCAGCTATAGCCATGAAAATATAAATTACCTAGATTAACATATCAGAAAATAGAATGTTTAAATAACCTCATCTTAGAAAAAGAAATTGAACAAGCCATTAACAAACTCCCTAAGAAAAAATTCCCAGATTCACAAGTGAATTCTACCAAATATTTTAAAAAATAATAATTCCAGTACAATATAAACCATTTGGAAAAATATGTGAAAGAGTCCTATCAAACTCCTTTTATGACACAAACATGGTGCCGATACCTAAACCAGGAAGAGCTAAAACAGAGAAAGAGAATTATAGACCAATTTCACTAATAAATATCAATGCAAAAATTTTGAACAAAATACTATCACGGTGATTACAGCACTATATCACAAGGATTATACACTATGATCAGGTAGGATTTATACCAGGAATGCAGGGTTGGTCCAACATTAGGAAAACTATCTACATAATTGACCAAATCAATAACGAAACCAATAGAAATCATATGATTACCTCAATAGATGCTGAAAAAGCTTTTGACAAAATACAGTACCCATTCCTCTTAAAAACACGAGAGAGCATAATAATAAATGGAGTTTTCTTTAAAATGGTAAGCAGTATCTATCTAAAACCATCAACAAGCATTACCTTTAGTAGGGATAAGCTAGAAGTACTCCCAATAGGATTTGGGTGTACCCAGTGAAAATGAGCATGATTTTTCAGGGGAGGAAATGGATATTCATTGAAACAGGGGACTTCCAAACCTTCCTGATAAAAAGACCAGAGCTCAACAGAAGATTTGATCTTTGAGTACAAGACTCGAGAGACAGAAAAAGATAAAAGGGAGAGAAAGAAACATGTTTTTAATAAGGGCAAACTGTTTACATCCCTGTAAGGGAAGATGACACTTGCAGCTCTTGAGAACTGTATTGTTATTACACCATGTTAAAAGGGTATACATAAAGGAGGTGGGTATTGACTTTGATGTTATGATTTTTAAAAAAAATCTAATCAAGTGGGTTAAATGGATCTAAGTAAGTGGATTAATCTGATCTCACTAAGAAAATGTACTGAGAGAAAAAGGAAAGGAAGAGGCAAACAAGGGAAAATTACATTGCAGGAAAAGGCACAAAAACCTATTACAGCAGAGGGAAAGAAGGGAGGGAGATGAGCATTGTTTGAACCTTACTCTCATCAGATTCAGCTCAAGAAGGGAATAACATAATCAGTTAGATATAGAAATCTAACTTGCCCTATAGGCAGTAGGAGGGGAAAGGGAAAAGAAAAGAGAGGGGGGATAGAAGGGAGGCAGTGGTCAAAAGCAAAACCTAGTGAGAAGGGAAAAAGAGAAAGGAGAAAGAAAAGCACAAGCAGGGGGAAAAAGGATAGAGAGAAAGATACAGATAGTAATCATAACTGTGAATGTGAATGGGATGAACTCTCCCATAAAACAGAAGTGGATAGCAGAATGGATTAAAAGTCATAATCCTACAATATGTAATTTACAGGAAACACATTTGAAAGAGAGGGACACACATAGGGTAAAGGTAAAAGGCTGGAGCAGAATATATTACGCTTCAACTGAAGTAAAAAAAAAACAGGGGTAGCAATTCTGATCTCAGACAAAGCAAAAGCAAAAATAGATCTTATCAAAAGAAATAAGGAAGGAAACTACATCCTGCTAAAAAGCACCATAGACAATTAAGTAATATCATTCTAAACATATATACACCAAATGGTTCTTAGAGAAGTTATAGGAGTTACAGAAAGAAATAGATAGCAAAACTACACTAGCGGGGTACCTCAACCTCCCCCTCTCTCAACTACATAAATCTGACCACAAAATAAACAAGAAAGAAGTTAAGGAGTGAATAGAATATCAGGAAAGGGTATGATAGACTTCTGGAGAAAATTGAATGGAGATAAAAAGGAATATACTTTTTTTCTCAGCAGAACATGGCACATACACAAAAATTGACCACGTACTAGGGCATAAAAACCTCATGGTCCAACGCAGAAAGGCAGAAATATTAAATGAATCCTTTTCATATCATGATGCAATAAAAATTATATATAATAAAGGACCATGGAAAGATAGACTAAGATTGGTGTGAAGTAAGGATGCCAATTATCACCACTATTATTCAATATAGTGCTAGAAATGTTAGCTATAGCAATAAGAAAAGAAAACAAAAACAAAGTAATTAGAATTAGGCAATGAGGAAACAAAACTGTCAATCTTTGCAGATAATATGATGGTATATTTACATAATCAACTAGAAAACTACTTGAAATTATTAACAACTTTAGTAAAGTTGAAGGATATAAGATAAACCCACATAAATCATTAACATTTTTTAATATGACCAACAAAGCCCAGCAGCAAGAGATAGGAAAAAATTCCATTTAAAATAACTATAAACAATGTAAAAGGAAAATGACAAATGTTGGATAGTATGTGAAAAAATTGGGACATTAATGTACTGTTGGTGAAGTTGTGAACTGATCCCACCATTCTGGAGAGCAATTTGGAACTATGCCAAAGGGCAAACAAATTGTGCCTTTGATCCAACAATACCAGTAGTATGTCTGTATCCCAAAAATAACATAAAAAAGGAAAAGGACCTACATGTACAAAAATATTTGTAGCAGCCCTTTTTGTGGCGGCAAAATATTAGAAATTGAAGGGTTGTCCATCAATTGGGAAATGGCTGAACAAACTATGGTATATAAATGTAAAGGAACAATATTGTGCAATAAGAAATGATAAAGAGGGAGATTTCAGAAAAACCTGGAACTAATGAAAAAGAAAAACATTGTACACAATATCAGCAACATTGTGTGATGATCAACTATGAATGGTTCAGCTCTAATCAGAAACACAGTGATCAAAGAAAAGTACAAAGGACTCATGAAGGAAAATGCTATCCACATCCACATAAAGAACTGATGGACTCTGAATGCAGGTCGAAGCATACTTTTTCACTTACTTTACTCTTTTCCCTGTTTTTTCCTGTTGATCTGTTTCTTCTTTCACAACTGTGACTAATATGGAAATATATTTTACATGATAGCGCATGTATAACCTATATCAAATTGCCTACCATTTTAGGAAGAGAGGAGAGGAGTGAAGGATGGGAAAGAGAAAAATTTGTAAAAATGAATGCTAAAACTGTCTTGACATGCAATTGGGAAAAAATAAAATAACATTAAAATTTTTAAAAATAAGTTAAAAGGAAGGAAATTGAAAGAAAAACACATTAGAGCAGAAAGGTATGATAGAATTTATCTCAAATAATTGGGGTGCATAAATAGAAAACTACAGAAACAAGGAGGAAAAGGAAAGGGAGGAGCTGTCATTTAAACCTTATTTTTCAGCTGAACTGGCAAAAGAAGAGTAGAACATAAAATCTGTTGTAGATATTAAATATTAAATGTAATTATTAAAATATAAATATTAAAATGACAAGAAATGGAAGAAATAGGGAAAAGAGCAGAATAAAAGGAGGGAAGACTCTGGTAGGGATATACAGACACCTACGGGAACATGGAACCCAGAAAGGTTGGAGGTGGGGAAGCACATGAACCCAGAGGTAAAACGGCATAGCCATTTCAAGAATGATTATGGGGAGGGGGAATAGAATGGACTCCATGATTTAGGACAGGCATAATTTCTGTCACGAAACTGTTTCTATTCACATTTCTTCTTTCATGAAATGATATGTCCAAGGATGAAATAAACAGGGGAAAGAAAGGGAAGAATGAGGAAGATATTTAAAGGTAATAACAGGAATTAATTAGAAGAGAAACTCCAAACAAGGTATTTCATTGTCTTTAATCCTATCAGGGTTAAAGAAATGAAAGAAAAAAAATAGATATATCTATACACCATTAATCAGAGCATAATATTTAAGGACAGACTTGAAGAGAAAAAAATTAATGAAGAGAACAGAACAACAAAAAATTCTTAATAAAAGGAAGGAAAAAAAGAAAATTGACATGCTTACAAAAGTGACAGGGAAATGAAGAGGCTAGACTTTGAATTAACAATTTAACTAAAATAGGGGAAGAGAGGAAAAGAGGGGAAATCATAAATAACTAAATAAAGAAAAATCAATCTATAATTTAAGTAAAACACTGAAACTAAGAAGAGTTTTTATAAAAATAAATAAGGGATAAGACAGGGAAGAAAGCCCTTGTCAATAAATCTAGTGCAAAGTAGTTTAAGCAAAATTAATTATAGAGAGAAATTTATTGATTTAAAAAAGGTTTTTACAATCTAAAAATAAAAGGAGATGTGGCTGGACTAAGCAATACAACAAAATGAAAGAAAATAGTAAAACGGGTAAGAAAATAAAGCATCACAATCTTTTGTTTACAAGAAACATATATGAAAAGCAAAACAAGAAGCTAGAACAAAATTTACTATGCATCAGGTGACTCCAAAAAAAGCAGAAGCTACAATCATGCTATCAGAAAAGAAAAATCACATCAGTGGAGATAAACAATGCTTATGCTTAAAGAACTCATAAACAAAAAACCAATAATAATAATAAATGTATGTTGATCAGATGGCAAAACATCTAAATTTAAAAAGGAAAAATTAACAGAAAACTGCAAAAATAAATATAGTAATAAAATAATAGCAAACTTTAATATTCCTCTCTCAAAGCTAGAAAAATCAAAGAGATAAAAGTGAAAAATATAGAAATAAACAAAGTGTTGGATAACGAAAAGATTAAGATTGATGGCACCTTCTGAATGGGACTGCCTTAAAAAAAATTACCAACATCACATAGCAACTTTACAATAGTCAGCCATGTAAAAGTAGAGAGGAAAACTTTTCTTAAAAATATTAAAAAAGAAGATATAGTGAATATCTCTTTTGCAGACCATAGCAAAAAATGCAAATAATAATCCATAAGAAAGGAATCAAAAGACTCAGATTTAAATGGGAATGATAATTAAATAGTAAACAAAGAACAGGCCAGGGAACAGAGTCTAGAAACAATAACCATATGAAAGACAATGATAATGATAAAGCAACATACCAAAATTTCTGGGAAATTTTCTGCTAAAGTAGTTTTTAGACTAAAAATTACCTACCTAAAATCAGACATTAACAAAATTAAAAGAGAAGATTAATAAGCTCAATCCAGAATTTAAAAATTAGAATGCCAACTAATAAACATAATAGGTAAAACAAGATGAAATCTTGAAACTTTCAACAGAAATAAATTAGAAATCATAAAGATAAAGAAGTGCTAAATGATTTGAAAAACCATTTCTTTTACAATACTAGCAAAACTCTAAAACTGATAAACTTTTTTGGTGGTGGTGACCCCATTTGGGGTTTTCTTGGCAAAGATATTTGCCATTTCCTTCTTTAGTTCATTTTGCATATGAGGAAACTGAAGCAAACAGGGTTAAGTGATTTGCCCAGGGTCACAAAGCTAGTAAGTGTCTGAAGCCAGATTTGCAAGAAGATGAGTATTACTGACTCCAGGCCTAGCACTCTGTCCTTTGTGCCACCTACCTGCCCTTTTAAATCTTTAGCCATTCTAATTAAAGAGGGGGGGGAATCAAATTAACAACCAAAAAAATTAACATAAGGAAATCACAACAGAGAATCAATAAAAACAATTTATTAGAATCCACTACACAATGAGAATTTAAAATAAATAAAAGATTATCCATGGATAAAATAGCCTAAATTAACACAAGAATAAAGAGAGATCTTAAATAATCTAACCTTAGAAAAGGAAATTGAACTAGATGAACAAAAACTACCAGGTGGTTGGTGAGAGGGTTAAAGGAAATCCTGGTCTAGATGAATTTACAGAAGAATTTCATTAAAGAAAAAATAATACTTAGATTGCATGTTATTCTGAGAAACTAAGAAATAATCACTCTTCCAAACTCATTTTAGGAAACAAATGTAATTCTAATATGTAAACTAGGGAAGCATAAAGCAAAGAGAACTGCAGTCCAATATCACATACTTTTTTTTATTCTTAAATAAAATTCTAGCAAAAGCTCTATGTACAAAAAAAAAATTATTCACTTTGATCAAGTTAGATTTCAGAGATGAAAGAATAATTCAACATTAGGAAAAGAATTAATATAAGAAATCTTTTAATGTTCAAAACTGCAAGATTATATGTACAAAAAGCCTCTGACAAAGCACAACCCTCATTTATACTAAAATTCCTACAAAGCACAGATATAGTATCATTTAAATATGATAATAAATTCAAACTCTAGCATTATATGCAATAGGAAAACACTAGAAGTTTATTCAATAAGTACAAGAGTAAAGCAATGATGATGATGTCTCTCCCCAGTGTTATTTGACATAGTTTCAGAAATGCTAGTAAAAATAGTATTAAGACAGCACTAAAAAATTAAATATAAGAAAAGATAAAACTTTCCCTATTTGCTGAAGACGTGATGGCTTACTTAGAAAGTCATAAGAAATCAGTCAAAAAAATTATCTGAGTTGATAAATAACTTCTCTAAATCTGCAGATTACAGAGTAAACAAAAATCAACAGCATTTTTATTTAGCAATAACAAAATTTAGAAGGCAATATTAAAAAGTAAGCTATTCAAAATGAGTACAAAATGCATAAAATATCTGGTAGTCAATCTTCAAAAACACGTTAAACATCTGTGTGGGTACAAATGTGCAATGTTCCTTAAAGAAATTTGTTAAAAAAACCTTCAATTACTGGAAGGATATTCAGTGTTCATGACTGACATAACACTATGACAAAAATGTGATCTTACAAAAGTAAATTTACTGATATAATGCCATACAAATCAACCAACCAAAGGGATACTTTACAGAGCTAGAAAAAATAGTAATATCATTCATTTTAAGAAACAGAATACCTACACTAATGAGGAAAATAATGAAAAAAGTAGGGATGAAGGGGGAATAATACTTCCAAAGGTCAAAATTATATTTATAAAATAGTTATTATCAAGCCGTTTATTCTAGTTTTAAAAAATAGAAAAGTAGATCAATGGAATAGATTAGACAAGGAACAATCAGAAAGAGTTAAGCTCAATAACCTATAGTTCAGTAAAGTTGGAAACTTAATTGCCTAGGTAATAACTCCTGATTTTACAAGAATTTCTGGAGAAACTAGAAAATTGCCTGGCAGAAAATAGATTAGACCAGTATCATATGCTACATAGTATCTTAAATTCAAAATGGATAAATGACTTGAACATTGAAGATCATGCCACAAAAAAAAAAATTACAGAAGAAGCAGATCATATATCTATGGCTAGGTGATGAATTTTTAACCAAACAAGGGGTAGAAACAATGACAAAAGATAGGTGATTTTGAATAAGTGAAATTGAAAATCTTTTGCATAAACAAAATTAATGCACCTTGGATAAGAGAAGAAGTCAACTGTGGGAAGAAAAAAAAACTTTGTATGAAATATCTCTGATAAGGTGTGATATACAAGAAATGTAGGCAAATAACAGAAACATACAAGATCAGCAGTCATTTACTGATAGATAAATGATCAAAAAGCTCACAAAAAAGTTGCATAGTATTAACAACTGTATGAATGAATGCTCCAAATCACTGAAAAAAATAATAAGAGAAATCCACTATTTTTAAAACAGAAATTACCTAATATCCACAATTATTGCAAAAAAATGACAAAAGATGAAACTAGTTAACGTTTATGGGGTTATGGGGGAAAAAAGAACATTAATAGCAGAACTATGAATTGATCCAACCATTCTGCAAATATTTTTCAATTTTTCAAAAATATTGACTAAAATTCTCATATCATTTGAACTAGATATTCCATTGCTTGGAATATAAACCAAGGAGGTCAAGTAGAAAAAGGAAGTATATAGAGAGAGTAGAGGTAAGTGACCTTAGCAGGGTCACAAAGTTAATATACATCAGGGGCAGTACTAGAACCCAGGTCTTCCTGACTCCAGGGCTAACTCTTTATCCACTGTGCCATGTTGTCTTTTACTTCTATTCAAAACCCTTAAATAATAATAAAAATTACTCCTATTAAAAAAGGATAAGGTAGGATATATAGAAAGCAAAAATATTTTTAAACAACACTATTTGTGACAGCAAAAATGTGGGAGCAAATGTAGATGTCCATCACCAGGAGAATGGGTAAACAAATTGTAGTACATGAATATAGTGGAATATCACTATACATTAAGAAATTATGAATATGATGAATACAAAGAAGCATGGAGAGACTTATATGAACTGAAATGGAGAGTAACAATTTACAAAATGACAACACTATAAATTGAAAAAAAATCCAAAAAATGGAAAGTTATGAAATTATAATGAACAAACTTTGTACCTAAGGAGAGCTACCAGAAAACAACTCCACTGCATTTTATGCAGAGTTGGCCAATTATTAGTATGAAACACAACATGTAACATCAGATTTTTTTTCATATGTTGGTTAGTTTTGCTTTATTTTTTTCTTTCTCTTTTTTTATTCTTTATTATAAAAGATGGCTCTCTAGGAAAGAATGGTAGAAAATGTAGGTGATATAATAACAAAAGATTTCAATATTTATTTTTAAAATATACATGAATTAATTCATTGTTACCTATTTGAAAATTGCATTTTTCCATATATAAATTAAAAGAAACCCATCAAAAATACAGCATAAAGTTTTTCTCACCTCAAAGACATTTCCAATGTGAAAAAACATATATCATGGAGAAATGTACAAAGCACAAGAAACAGGGATGAGATGGAGGCTGAAAACGGATAAAGGGAAAAGCTGCTTTTTTTAAAAAATGGTATTTTTGAAAATTAGGCGGTATCAGCTAGAGTGCCCAATTCACATCACATCATTTTATACAGATTCTTATGCTATCTAATATTTACCTAAAATGGGTGATCTCCATGACAACCAATGGATCAAATAATACATGAGCTGACTCTGAAGTACATTTTTTTACTTCTTGCAAAAAAAAAATGTGAGGTAATGTAGAAGAGAATTATATTAACAGAAATAAATGTAGAATAATAGATTTTCAAATAGGCAGCCTTTCTGATTTCCAGTTTTTGATGTCCATGTTGCTTTTGCATTCAGTTGATTCCCCTTCTCTAGTTTCCTATATTATTTCTAAGTATTTCAAAATGAACAGGGAATTGGGATAATATATATCATAGTATGTTTTAAAGGGACCCCTCTTTTTTAGTGTAACAAAACTGTGCATAGAAGTGGGTGATGTGATACTCCTTAGAGTAAAGAAATAATAGCAGCATAGGGGTAGGGGACAAGGAAAGGGCCTCACCCACCCACAAACCCATCTTGGCCTTTCCAGGTTGGGAGTGTCACCAAATGGAAAAGATAGGATGTCAATCTCCAATGGGAACCATTGCCGAGGATGACACATGCAAGCAAGACGGCCAGTGAGTTTTCAAGCAAGGATGGAACTTGGTGCCCAGGTTTAGGTTTTCATTTTTTACACCTACAGGCCCAGATTATATCATTTAGCTGGGTTTCAAATCCCAATTTTGCTACTTCCTAGTCTTGAGGATAAGAGGAGATTAGAATTTGTGGGGTGAAGGGAAAGGGTAAAGGTGTATGGTAGCTGTCTAAGTTTTTGAGGGGCTTCAATGTGAAGAAGAATTAGACTTCTCTATTTAGCCCCAAAGGGCAGAATTAGTTACCATAGTCCAAGTCACAAAAAGGTGAATATAGAAGTGACATAATGGAACAATTCCTAATTAGTAGAGTGTGTAAGGTCCTTGGGACCAGACACTGTGTAATTTTCATTTGTGAATCCTCAGCACTTAAAATAATGTCTGTCACATAATAGATACTTAAAAACCACCGTAAAATGTGAAAAAGAGCTGAAGGGGATGTGGAAAAATTGGGACTCTAATTCATTGTTGGTGGAATTGTGAACTGATCCAACCATTTTGGACAACCATCTGGAATTATGCCTAAAGAGTTGTTAAACTGCCTATACCTTTGACCCAGCAATACCACTACTAGATCTCTTTCCAAAAATGATTACAGAAAAAGGAAAGTAACCTTTATAGGAAAGGAACATTTATAGCAGCTCTCTTTGCAGTGGCAAAGAACTAGAAATTGCAGGGATGCCCATCAATTGGAGAATAGCTGAACACAAGGTGGTACATGATTGTGCTGGAATACTACTGTGCTATAAGAAATAAGTTCAATGGTCTTAGCAAAACACAGAAAGACTTGCATGAAATAATGAAGAGTGAAATGAGCAGAAGGAAAAGAACATTGTAAACAGTAATAACAATATAGTTTAAGAATGACTTTGAGCAAACAAGTCATTTTGACTTTTATAAATGCCCAAATTAACTATAATGGTCATATGAAGAAAGATGCTATCTGTATCCAAATAAAGAACTGATAAATGGAAGTATGTATAGAATAAGATTACACATATATACACATGTATATGTGAGTGTGTATATGTGTGTGTGTGTGTGTGTGTGTGTGTGTCTAATGGTAGCCATCTCTAGGGACATGGGGGGAGAGGGGGAAGAAAAAAAGGAGGGGAAATTTACATGATAACTTTATTATATATTTAAAATAAGTAACAAGTTTTATAGAATGGATTTGTAGTTTCATGTACAATCATCTTTTATTATACTATGTTATGGAAATGCTTATTTTATTCCATAAATAATTTTATTATACTATGTTATGGAATTTTATTATGCTTATGTTATTCCATAAGTAATTTTTTTTTAAAAAGACCCTTTCAAAAGTAGAATGGACTCCTCCTCACTGGAGGTCTTCGAGCAAAGGCTAAGGATCACTGGCCAGGTTCATCATCAAGGAGATTTTCATTCCAACCCTTAGAATCCAAGAATAGTAACAGGTCATATTTATACAGAGCTTTAAGAGCTTTACATAAAGCTTTACAAAGAACTTTCCATATATTAAATCTTTGATGTCTTCACAACAGCCCTGTGAGGTAGGTGCTATTATTTTACACATTTTGCCAGAGAGGAAACTTAGGGAGAAAGAGATCAGGAGACTTCCCTGGAGTTACCCTATCTGAATTCAAGTCTTCCTGACTCCAAGTCCGGCATTGTTTCCCATGAGCCACCTCACTGCATCGAGCCAAAGCCAATCACGTTGTGAGACTTTGTTTCCTCTCATATATCTATAAAAATGAGCAGGGCAGGAATTGAAGGTCCTCTTGGTGCCTTCCATGTTAAATTCTATCAGACACATGACTGCATAAATTCCACTAATTTCAGTGCTAGTCCTAATTACACCAGCCTTAGGGAGGCAAAATACTAAGTGAATTAAGTAAAAGTTTTACTTATTTCCCCTGATAGTGTGTATATGTTTGTGTACTTGCCTCTTTCTCAAAATTTCTCTCTCTCTCTCTCTCTCTCTCTCTCTCTCTCTCTCTCTCTCTCTCTCTCTCTCTCTCTCTCTCTCTCTCTCTCTCTCTCTCTCTCTCTCTCTCTCTCTCTCTCCCTCTCTCTCCAAATACAGAAATGATGTTGGGGGAATTGACAGTAGTATCAAGGGTAATGGCAAGAAAGGACTGATTGCTAAAGTTGGAAATTTGCAGGTAAGTGATCCATCCATCTTGAAATTTGTGTTAGAGGTGGACAAGAAAGTCAAATAGAATTTTACATGCATTCTAGATTTGAGAAAAACTTGTTTATTTTTTAGATGTAAGAAAATATTTTTGAAGCCTTCATTTATAAAAGCTTTAAAAACAAGAACTTCTGTTTGCAAGTAACTTTTTGAAGAAAGAGTACCTAGTAAGATCATCATAACTCAACAAGAAAAGAAGTACAACAGAATAAGGCAATCTGGCAAACAGCTGATGTGACTTAATTGCAGGTAACACACAAACACACACACACACACACACACACACACACACACACCCCATGACTTGCCATCCATTATCATTTCTGAGTAGCATTAATTACTCATTACGAATATCTTCTTTCACATGTTATGTCCAATACTCTGTGACCTCATTTTGGGATTTTCTTGGTAAAGATACTGAAGTGGTTTGCCACTTCCTTCTCCAGCTCACTTTACAGATGAAGTAACTGAGACAAACAGGGTTAAATGACTTGCCCAAGATCACATAGCTAGTAAATGTCTGAGGCCAGGTTTGAATTCAGGAAGAGAAGTCTTTCTGACTCCCAGCACAGAACTTTTACGAACTTTGCCACTTAACTGCCCAGTAGGAGTTGTTACTCATGAGAATAAAAAATGATAAAGAGAAGGCTTATCTGCCCTAGATGAGTCTTCATCTAATCTTGTGCAGTTGAATGTGCTTTCATCCAATGCCCCAATGACCCTATAATACTTTCAAACCCATTAAGGATTCATTTACATCTAGTTTACTTTTGATTGGCTGAGTAATTTATTGATTCAATAAAGATGTGTTGGCCTTCAGTGATTAGTTGAGCCTGGAGGGTGAGAAGGAGGATATTCTACTCTTTCACTTGGATATTGAAAGAATTGGCAGATATGATTAAAGAGCCACTATTCGTGGTCTTTAAAAAATATTATGCTGGGAGATTAGGGTGAAGGAATATATTAGTAAGTAAAAGTGATATAAAAACAAAGACACAAATAAAAATGTTTTAAAAGAACAAGGGAAAACAGGAGGCAATCCATAGAACTGGTGGAAAAATGTTCCAAATTTTCAAAAAGAACAAGAGTGTGCTGATTGCAAACTATATGCCAGTGAACATGACTTAAATTCTATAAAGAAAAGAGCAAGAGAGGAAGTCTGGTTTTGGAAGATCTAGCAAAGGAAGTGAACACTCTGTAATCACAAAGAATGAAGCAATTGGTAAAGATGATCAAAAAATAGCAAGAGTCAATATTGAAAGGGTTGTGGAATGATAGACACACTAATGCATTGTTAGTGGAGCTATGAAATGATACAACCATTTTGGAAAGTAATTTGGAATTACATAAGTAAAAAGACCAAAATGTCCATTTCTTTTGAATCAGAGACACCATTCCTGGTCTTACACCCCTAAGGAAGCCATCAATAAGAAGAAAGTTCTTTTATGTAACCAAAATATTTATAGCAGCCCTTTTTGTGATGAAAGAATTGGAAACAAAGTAGCTATCCCATTGCTTAGGGATTGGGTAAACAAATTATCATACATCAATGTAATGAAATATTACTGTGCTCTAAGAAATTATGTATGTGCTGAACAAAAAAAATGGAAAGAGCTACATGAATTGCTGTGGAGTGAAAAAGAGCCAAGAAAACAATATGCACAGTGACTACAACATTGTAAGTGAAAAGAACAACCATATAAAAAAAAAATAAATGAATGTAACAAAATTATTATAAAAATCAATCATGATTCAAATGAAGAGATTTGAGAGAACTCCTTTAGCCCACCCACTGAGGTCATCCACAGGTGTTACACATTTCTTAGGTCTTCAGACTTTTTCAATGCATTGATTGATTGGGTGGGGTCTTGCCCAAGATCAAGGAGACTTTACTTCTGTTTAGAGTGTAAACAGAATCTAATATAGATGAATTTCTGCCTCAAAACAATGAACTCATGCCCTTGTATTCCTCCACTGGAATTTAGAATGACCCAACTTATAATGGAGAAAACCAACCAGTGTAGTCTGTGTAGAGATGGATTCCTTTATTCAGATTGCTGAGTCTCATGATCAAGCCAATTCTTAGAGGAAGAAGCTGAAGACTTTTAGCTCATCTCCTCATTTAAATGTCCACCAATCGGGGTTGATTTCTCCTGTCAGGAGCATTTCCTTTCAAAAAAAATATTTAAGGCATTCAGTATCTCCATTAGGTGTCTTTCGTTATAAAAACAAAACACAACAAAAACACTGACCATCAATTTATTGATTATCTGCTGGCCTTATTAATAAACTGATTATTAATTACCCAGAAACTCTATCAGGTTTTTCATTCATCTGCTAATGATATGAAATCTAATTTTAAAAAATAAAGTTCTGTGCTTTGAATAAAAGCAAAAGCAACCTCCTGAGGACAAAAATCAGGAAAGAATGACTCTGTAATAATTCTTCTGAAAAACTAGATATGAAGCTATCAGTGGACTTAACACCCAGAATGTATGTAGCCCAGAGCCATGAAATTCTGAACATGGCCAAAAAGCTGGAAGGGCATGGATGCCAAGAAGAACATTTATACAAGATAAATTGGAGATAAGCCCAGAGAGAAGGCAAAAGCATTAATAGGAATCACCCATGTCTTCTAACTCCAAAGCAGAAACAATAAAACATAGCAACTAACTGGAGTAGTTGAGTAAAGGTCAAAGAAGATAAGCCCAGGCTTACCAACCTGGGATCCTGGGAGAATGATGGTACCACTGAAAAAGTTAGAGGGAGAAGCAGGTTTGTAGGGAACATAATTATTTTGGCCTTTATAAAATCAATCATCTGACTGTATAAGTGTTTAAGACAGACCCCTACTCCCATGGTGTGAGCATTTCTTAGCCAGTGGCAGTTTCTATATGAAAATGCTAATGTGTTATTTTTGAAAATGCCAGGGAAGATAATGCTTCTTGGGCTTCTTTCACTCTGTGCAGACTTTCAAAAATTATTTTCCCTTCCATACAAATATAGAATTAGTGTCCTTTTTATCTTATGAAAAACAGAGATCCTTTACTCTCTTTTCCCCCAATGGACCTCTCCTAGTCAGAGTGGAAAGTTCAAACACTTTTCCTTAGCCAAGGTCCCACTTTCTCCAGACTCCTATATTCTATTCTCAAACCAGGCTCTATTTAGAGAAAGAAAGAAAGAAAGAAAGAAAGAAAGAAAGAAAGAAAGAAAGAAAGAAAGAAAGAAAGAAGAAAGAAAGAAAGAAAGAAAGAAAGAAAGAAAGAAAGAAAGAAAGAAAGAAAGAAAGAAAGAAAAAGAAAGAAAGAAAGAAAGAAAGAAAGAAAGAAAGAAAGAAAGAAAGAAAGAAAGAAAGAAAGAAAGAAAGAAAGAAAGAAAGGAAGAAAGAAAGAAAGAAAAAGAAAGAAAGAAAGAAAAGAAAGGAAGGAAAGGAAGGAAGGAAGAAAGAAAGAAAGAAAGAAAGAAAGAAAGAAAGAAAGAAAGAAAGAAAGAAAGAAAGAGAGGAAGGAAGGAGGGAAGGAAGAGAGAGAGAAAGGAGGGAAGGAAGAGAGAGAGAAAGAAAGAGAGAGAGAAAGAGAGAGAGAAAGAAAGGAAGGAAGGAAGGAAGAAAGAAAGAAAGAAAGAAAGAAAGAAAGAAAGAAAGAAAGAAAGAAAGAAAGAAAGAAAGAAAGAAAGAAAGAAAGAAAGAAAGAAAGAAAGGAGGGAAGGAGGGAAGGAGGGAAGGAGGGAAGGAGGGAAGGAGGGAAGGAGGGAAGGAGGGAAGGAAGGAAGGAAGGAAGGAAGGAAGGAAGGAAGGAAGGAAGGAAGGAAGGAAGGAAGGAAGGAAGGAAGGAAGAAAAAGAAAGAAAGAAATGCTAGATTAGGGTAGAATCACAGAAACACAGAATTTGAGAAGTAGAAGGTTCCTCAGTGGCCATGTATTCCAACCCATATGCAAAAGAAATTCCCATTCTAACATCCCTGACAGGCCCAGCCTCAGCTTGAAGACCTCCAAAGACAAAGAAACCACCTCCTCTTGACTTTACAAAACACAAAAGTCATTCTACTTTGTAACAGCTCAAATTGTTTAGAAGCATTTTTTCTGACATCAAACCTAATTTTGCCTCTTTGCAATTTCCACGCAAAGTAATTCATTCTCCCCTCTGGTACCAAACAGAACTAGTCCAATCCCTCTTCCATGGGACAGCTGTTAGAATACTTGAAGACAGCTGATGACTCTCTCACCCTTCCCCAGGCCTTTTCTTCTCCAGACTAAGCATAACTAGTTAAGTCAACTAATCTTCAAATGTCATAGCCTCAAGGCCCTTAAGCATTCTGGATACTGTCCTCTGGATACCATCCAGTTTATCAATATCCTTAAGTGGCGGCAAACAAGCACAGTGCTCCAGATGATACCTAGCATGGCCAGAGTACAATGTGACTATCACCTTTTCATTCCTGGAAGTTATGCCCTTCTTAATGTCGATCAAATTTACATTACCTTCTTTGCCTAATAACTGCCTAAAGTTGGATTTGAACTCAGACTTTCACGACTCCAAATCCAATTCTCTATCCACAGGATATGCTCAGTGTACAGAATAGAGCTTGGGCTCTCCTAGAAAAATCTATTAAAGCACCCCTCTCCTCCAGTGTGCAAGGAAACTGTCCATGAGACAAGCACGTGAATCCACTGAGTCATTCCCAATTATGGATATTATTCTGCAAATTAAACCAACAAATACCAGTTGCGTTGCTATGCTCTTGGGCTCACTTGTGTGACCATGAATCGAGCAGGAACAACCGAACTCACTGAGGTCCTGATTTATTCTGATCTTCCCCGCCTTTTCACACACCACCCCCATAACAATTAACCTCATTTCAACCCTGAGGTCCCTGATTAGCAATGGCCTGTTGTTTAAGTCCCATTAACATAGCCCCTGAGTTGCCCCATTCTCCCTCAAATGGCCTCATCAATTCAGTCACCAAGGACTTAAGTTGAGGGTCCCAGCTCTTTAGTAAGGCCTGACTTTTCCTAAGAAGGAGAAACAGTCAGCCAGCACAATTAGTGAAAGCTCAGTGTGGAAAACATCCTCTAGATTTCATCAGTTTGGGAAATAGACACAGCAATCTGAGGGGAAAGAAGGGAAAAGGGCAGGGTGGTGGTGAGAGGATTTCCTAGTGTATTAAAAAATTTAAATATGAATAGGTCAGTCATCAGGCTGATTAGCTTCAATTGGCCCATTTTAATTTTAGGATATCTGAAGCCCTAAAGAGAAAAAATGAATCAAAGACACCTGAATTATTTTACTAAACATTCCTTATTTCTTCTGCTTTTGAAAAAAAAATTGTGTTTATTTTTCTAAATATAGACTTCTTAGTCTACCCATGACACTATTATAATTTATATCATAAGAGTAAGTGTATTTCATTCTTGTTAAATGATACTTACTGTTAGGCTGCTCAGTAGGTTTCATTTATTCATAATTAAAAATTGTTTAAGAAAAATAAAAATTATTATTTCTCTTCCTGCGTTTTTTAAGCACTCCGTTTCTCATTTCTACAAGGTAATGAGTGTTTATTTTGAAACCTACTGAGATGTGACAGGTGGAAGAACCATAGACCAGACAGTTTTTTTACAAGGAAATCTACTACCAGCTTCCTCTTTCCCAGAAGATATATAGATAGTCCTAGAGTCCATTATTGACATCTTGATCATTAAAGCAGGTTTTCAACAAACTCTTTGTAACATAATTGAGCACATTAGCTGGGATTTAGAGAATACTGGCTTTCTGCAATAGAAATGTACATAATTTTTCTTGTCATGAATTTTCAAGGTAAGAAAAAGCATGAAAACAATTTACAAAAAGAAAGATGTGTTTCTGCTAGCTCTTTGTTTACAGTATGACTTTATAGAAACAAACAAAATATATATATATGTATGTGTGTGTGTATATATATATACATATATATATATTTAAATAAAGAAAAATACAGCCTTACTTTAAGACTCTCCCAAGTAAACATGTATTAACTTAAAGTGAATTCTTTCTCTTATTACCTGCATGACCTTGGCAAGTTATATAACCTATCTGCCTCAGTTTCGTCATTTGTAAATTGAAGAGATTTTGCTAGATGTCCACTAAAGTACCTTAAAGCTCACAATTCATGAACATATTATGAGAAACTAATGAATATATGGCTACCTGGTGGTCCCTTGTTTAATATCAATGTTTATTCCAACACCCTCAGTTACCCTAAGCAAATAACATTTAAGTTTCAATTTCTGCATTCTATAATATTTGGGAACTAAAAAATATTTTTGCATCCCAAAAGATTTGTCTTTAAAATATCTGTTAGCTAATTAATACCCAGAAGTATGGGATTAGTTGCAGAATGGATTTCAGATGTTATCTCATCCTATTCCCTCATTTGATAGATTAAGAAACTCAGACCTAGAAAAGGTAAATGACTTTTCCAAAATTACAGATTAGAAATTACAGAGCTGGGATTTGAATCCAAGTCCTTTATCACCAACTCCAGTATTCTTTCCACATCATCACACTCGGGTGTGAAGAGAGAAAAAATATGTAGACAAATGATTTGTTATTTTCAATTATTAAATATAAAGAGATTATTGTTCTGCCATGTCTGACTCTTTGTGACTCCAATTGGGGTTTTCTTGGCAAATGTACTGGAGTGGTTTGCCATTTACTTCTCCAACTCATTTTACAAATGAGGAAACTGAGGCAAATAAGGGTAAGTGACTTGACCAGGGTAACAGCTAGTAAATGTCTAAGGCCAGACTTGAACTCAGGAAGAGGAGTCTTCCTGACTCCAAGCCCAGCACATTACCCACTACACCACCCAGCTGCCCCCTAAAAATAAAGAGTACCAGAATTAAAATACCCCTTAAAATGGTATACAAAATATATCCCAGAGGCAATTTTAAAATCTGCTCAATTATGTGTCTTGGCTAGTGTTCTGAAATATCATTGATATGTTTTATGTTAAAAGTAAAATTTACAAATTCAGCTAAACAGAGGAGTATTATTGTAGAGTAGCGTATGGCTAGGCTATGGTCCCATCTGATCTGTGGGGCAACTCTCTTTTTCTTTAGCAGTTTATATTTAGCTGATTTCATTCACATTGCTTCAGTCCTAAGTTGGCAGGCACTTTTCAAACAGAAGGTTTAGGAATGTGTGTCTGAACACAATGCCTCTAAGAGCTTCCCAGTTCTCTCTTCAAGGTTTCTAAAAATGGATCTGCAGGGACACACCTGACTTTCCCTCCATTAGGCCATATTGCTCTAGCATGGTTCTAAGCACCCCTTCTTCAGAGCCAGCCAATGGTCAAGTCTGTAGAACCATTAAAAGACTAGCACTCAGGAGATTCCCAAGGCTCCTGAGACCCCCTTCTACCCAAAGGAAGCCTGCATCTCATTCTGAAGTCAGAGGGACCAAGAAGGCTCATACTGTTTTCATGTGTGACCAGGGACAACCTCAAACACTAGAGAAAATGAGTCACATTACTTCACTTAGGTATTTAGAGAACTTCTCAGAAATCTGTTTTCCATGGAGCAGGGGGGACCCCCTGCTACAAGAAGACCCGATACAAAGGATCCAGAGCGTTTCCCAGAATATGTGCTGATTGGCCTCACCACCTTTAAGCCTCAGCCAATATTCAAAGCAGTATTTTAATTGAAAGAAATTGTTTCTAGCCCCCACACCTCATAACATATATTCAAAGATATGAACACATCTCACAGCTTAGGCAGCGTAGATAAATTGTGGTATATGTAGTTGAAGAGGATGTCCACACATATAACATCAGAAACTCAATTTAGTAATAACAGACATTTCTATAGAGAATTTAAGCCCCTGAGATACCTCACATACATAGTTATCCCTTCTACATCACCTGGATTAGGGGCCCTGAGCCCCAGAGATCTGGAAAATCTGCGTGAAATTTTTGGGCCCCACCTTCAAACCAGAGAAGTCTGAGGTTTTTTTTTTCTTTTTCTTTCATGGGGTGCTTACAATACCTTATTGTAAAATTTGAGTAGATGTTTTACAATACTGTACATGTATTTTATGCATGTCTGAGTTTCTAAACTTTTTCTATGTTGTCTAGTGGCCTTTGTGTGTCATCTGAAGCTTCCACAAAACTCTGAAAAAATTCCCATTTAATTTCTTATGCCCACCGGCAATATGTTGAAACCAAAATGGAGAAAGTCATGATGTGGAAGGGATAACTGTAGTAAAAACTAAAAGACCCAAGTTTAACTCTGTGTGTGTGACCCTGGACAAGTCACAAATATATTCGGTGCATCTCTTCCAAGACTATAAGGTGCACTTGCGTTGGCAGGAGTTCCCTCACCTGGCAGTTCTTTCTACACATAAAATCACAGGTTCAAACACTATCCGTATCCAATGTTGTTTGCACCTCACAACAAACCTATGACATAGTGAGTTCTGGTTTTACTTTCCCTGTTTCAGAGATGAGGAAACTGAGGTTCAGGAAGGGTAGATCACTCAACTAATAAATGTCAGAGGCTGCTTTTTGAAACTGAGCTTTTCTGACTTTAACTCAGCAATACTTTCCATTGCCCCATGCTCCTGTAACAGAATAGGTCATTCTAAACCTCAGCTCATAGGTCTTTTGCCTCTATAAAATGGCAGTTCTCTCTACCTCTCTTTTTAGAATGCCCCTCACCCACAAATACACAAACACATATAGCATTCGTGCAAGGGCGAACAGGGTACTTAACTTGTGTTCTGAATCTTGGCCCCACTTTTTACCATAAAACAAGGGGACCAAAGGATTTCCAATTCTTTCAGGGATATTGTTACAGGGAAACTTGTGAGGAAATCAGAAACCCAGAGAGGCAAAAAAGCCCTTCTCCTCCTATTGTTTCTTGTGTCATTACCTTAAGGCTCTAACCCCCTGCCTCAGTGGCCTCCTGTTGCTCTTTTGTTAACAGAAGAAACTTGTAGATGGGAAACAGATTAGTTTTCTCCTTCTGAGGAGCCCCGTTTTCAGAAGGTCACAAACAGAGTAGATAACTTTTCTGAAGAAAATAAAACAATGAACCAGTCCAAAATGCCTATTCTGTTTATTCCCCCCGCAAAAAAAGGGCAGTTAAATATCATTGGAAATATGTGAATATAACAGTTAATATATGTTCTTCACATTTCAAAGGGTTGGTTTGTTTTTTAGTCAAATCCCTTCCTTGACTCATTGTACCTCCTATCATACTAGCAAGCTTTAACCTTCTTCTTTAAAAAAAAAAGTTTCTGTTTTAACCCTTTGGTCTTCTTTCTTCAAAACCAAAGAAATACAACTTATAGAGGGAAGAAGGGTGTCAGGGGGCATTTTTTTCTGTGCATATGAAATCACAAAAAACCAACATTTCCCAAGTCAGAATTCAACTTTGAGAGAGAGAAAAGCAACACACCATGTTATTTAATTAAAAATTAACTAAGAAACAAAGATCCCTTGGATTTGGCCCTTCATTAAATTATCTAGCTGCTTAGTGAAGGGTGATGCCCCCGGGAAAGGGAAGAGAATAGCTTGCTTCCTAGTATTTAGCAAAGGCTTATTCCAAAGTTCTTACTCCAGAGAGTGCGAGTTCCTTTTGGTTTCATGGGATCCTCTACACTGGGCCTCTTTATTCAAGTTGCAGGGTTTAGCTGCTAATTCAATTTTGTTTCTGAGGTACTTAAAATTCAGTAATGAAGACCCACCTAATGGGGGTATTATGTAGACTAATTAATGATTACAAAATGCCATGTAATGTCACATACAGTTATAGTGAATGCCAAATGCTATCATTGCATATGTTGGGCTCAATTTAGTTGGCAAATTTGGAAAGCATAGACTTGAATTCTATATTTTATAGCAAATTTAGAATAACAATGCTCCCTTCTCCCCATTTTCCCCAAGTTTCCTAGTGAAGAGGTAATCTATTTAAACTATTTACACATCTGATAACATAACATAGGACAATGACAATATAAACCAAATAATGCCTAGATCATCCATAAAGTCCCTTATAATTCAAAACACTTTTGACACTTTGACCCCATGAATGGTCATGGGTTGGATTCTGGAGTACCTGGCTTCTAATCCTCCTTAAAACTGGTATTTGTTTAGAAATAGACAAGTCACTTAACCTCCCAGGGCCTTAGTTTCCTCAAGTGTAAAATGAAGTAGATGGCCTCTGAGTTCTTTATAATGTGGATTCCATAATCCTATAGTGTTAAGGGCCCTGGGCCAGGAGATATAGGTTCAAATCCCAAATCTGACATTACATATGTGACCATGAACACGTCACCTATTTCTCTGAGTCTCTAACTTTCTCATCTTTTTTTCTCACCCTGTTCTGTTTCTGATTCTCTGAATTTCACCATCAGAACTCAGCTCTCTTTTTGTCCTGGAACATTCCTCAGCACCTGTGACCTTCTCTGTCTGGAACATCCTTCCACTTTCCTGGTCTCCTTCTTCCACTGGTGAGTACCTCTCAGAAAGATCTGGAAAAGCCATCCTTCATCCTTCATCAGAAGCATGACTGCTTCTGACCCTCCAGAGTTTGTCTTCGTGGCCTTTTTCAGGTACCTCCCTTTTGTGTGTTGTCTTCTGCCCATTAGAATGTAAGCTCCTTGAGGACAGGGATTGTCATTCATTTTTATTGTCTTTGTATTCTCTGCATTTAGTGCAATGCCTAGCACATAAGAAATGGTGAATACATGTTTGAGTTGATGATATTTTACTACCCACTTCACACTGTTATAAGTAGAATTTTGTGAATCTTTGATATGATAGAACATAAGCTCCTTGAGGGCAGATAGTGTTTCATCTGTCATTGTATCAATCTGTAGGAGAGCCAGGAGTGGAATGAAAGATGACTGGTCTGGGCCTTTCCTTAAAATGGAAGCACTAGGAGGTATTCACCAATGGAAACATCTTACTCTAATATATACTTGAAAAATTTAAATTGAATTGAATACATTCAAAATTCTGTAATTTCATCTGTGTGGATATTCTGTCTACCATTATCAATTAAAATCCTTTAATTTATTAGATTCTTTTCAATAGTTGCTGTTGTTTCAAAATTCATCACCCTACAGCCAATTTGACAGTAAATAAGTATCCCTGAAATTAGCTAAATTAGTCTTCAGACAGCAGACATCTAGTCCATTACTAGGTCCTTATGTGAAGTCTTCCAGGTTTTCTAGGACTGTCAGAACTTGAGCTTGACTAACATAAATTTGGCTTCAAGAAGTTAGACTCAAAAAGATTTTCATGGTGGCAAAAAACTGGAAACTAAGGGTGTACCCATCTATTGTGGAGTGGCTAAACAAATCACCAGATATGAATATAACTCAACACTGTTGTGGCATAAGAAATAATAAAGAGCATGATATAAGAGAAAACTGAGAAGATTTTTATGAACTGAAACAAAGTGAAATAAGCAGAGCTAGTAGAACAATGTACAGAATAAAAACATCATATAAACAACTTTAAAAGACTTAAGAATTCATTATCAATGTGAAGACTGCTGATAACTTTTGCTACCCATCTCCTGACAGAGAGGTGATAGATTGAAGATGAACAACCACAACACACATTTTTGGACACGATCAATGTGGGAATTTCTTTTATTTAAACTCTGTGTATTTGTTAGAAGAGTTCGGTTTTTTTCTTTTAAACTGGGGAGTGAAGGGGAGAGAATAAATGCTTTTTCGCTGAAAATTAAAATGAAATGAAAAAAGTAAGTATAAGTAAAATTAAGGCAGGAGAGAGCACTCATATCTTGAGGTATCAAGGAATGCTGAATTGGGCCATGAAAGACAGTGGCATTTCTAAGTGATGGAGATGAGAAAGTGGTAAATTCTAGGCACAGGGATTTCCTTGTGCAAATGGGCTGATGTGGAAGATGGAACATTGAGTTCAAGGAATAGCTAGACATTCAGTTTGACTGGAATGTAGAGCACATGAAGGGAAGTCATATGTCATTCTTATTTCTATGAGGTTAGTAATACCTTAAGTTATACCTTCCTTTGAAAATAAATACATAAGACTTTCTATCTTGATTGCCTTCTGGAATTAAGGAGCTATACCTAGGCCCATGACCTTGCACAATGTCTAGTACATATCCAGAAATTGATAAATGTTTGCTAAATTTAATTGAATCAAATTGAATTGAATTGAATCATTTATGCAGATAATGGCTTATACCAATTAGGATAGAAAAGGGGAAAGTTCCCCAACTGTAATCCATGTAATTTACAGTATTAATTGAGAATCTATAAACGATAGATACTTTTCTATTGGGCACAGAAAAGATAAGAAGAGAAAAGAAGAGGACACTTACTGGGCTCTAAATGATTACATTCCTTCTTACCCCTTTTCCCCTGAGATGGGTTAAATATGTTTCTACCCAGAAAGGAAATAAATGAGATGACCCCTTACGGCCCATTCTAGCATTAAGTCATGACCTTAACATGAGCTATAGCTTGAAGAGCATGACAGTAAGACATTGAAACTAGAGACCATTTCCTTTTTGTTCTTGTACTTTCAATGAAGTGCCTTATGCATAATAGAGACATTTCCCAACTTAATACACTTTCAAAGAACAAATATTTGCTGCCATGGAGAATATTAATAAGAAACATGTACTTTACCTTTGAACAAAGTGAACTAAAAGGAATTTCATCAGTGTTTTGTTCAATGGCAACCTTAATGCAATAATATTACCTCCTAAGGTGATTACTTAAAGGATAATTACTGATACAGTGCTAGAAGGAACTTCTAAGGTCATCTGATCCAACCACCACATTTTTCATTCGAGGAAATTGAGGACCCCCAAAGTTAAGTAATCTGCCAAGAATACACAGCTAGCAAATTTCGGAGGCAGAATTTGAACCCACTGCCTTTTTCTGGATTCAGTGCTTTTTACATGCTCCCATGCTAGGGCACACAACCTTGAAAATATAAATTCTAGAATTTTTTTAAAAGTCAACTGTATAGCTTTGTGGGAATCCTTCCTAGTGGAGTAGAATTCAAGGTTTAGGGACATGACTGTGACAGGCCTTCCTTCATGCATATGATCCAGAGTTAGGAACAGTAATACAGTAAGTTACAAAGTCATAGAGAATGCCCTAAATAAGTTCACATTTTGAAGAAGCTAATGTCCACTCAGGCAAATGTGAGAATCCTATCAAACCATCTCAGGAGGAGGCTGTTGTGATTGATGTCAAGGAAGCACCAAACTTCCTCTCAGTCTGGAGAAGTGAATGAGACAAGGTCCTCTCAGCCCAAAACTGGTCAAGGCCAATGGAGAAAAGAAATGGATTCCAGGTGAGAATTCTCTTGAGGAGTTTCATATGACAAAAAGGAAGGAAGAAGCCATTCATTTTCCTCTCTTCCCAGCTCTTCTAATGGCCTAAAGTACCACTATTCCAAAGTGTGCATCTGCTCACAGATTAGCATCTGCAAATGATTGTCTCCAGGTGTTTACTTGGAGAGCATTACTGAGATTCAATGCAAGTTGGGACACTGTTCCTGAGGAGTACATCACTTAGACCTGATTCATTTTGAATTAAACACAAAGGAAATTACTCCACCACATTCAGGAAGCTTTATTGTAATGTAAGAAATTCATGAAGATCAGGAATGAAAAATTAGTGGAATTCTCTCTCTCCTCCTGTCTATCCAGGCTGCTCTTTATGCCAGTCATTTTTTATCGGTCATTACAAGAGGTCTACATGCTTAAAGATCCCAGACGTGAAAAAAAAAATCCACTTAAGAAGTGGAAACTATGGGTAATTCAGTGAATGATTATGGGACATGTTATAGAATTTTTTAAAAAATTCTTTCTATTTTTTGATTTTTAAATATTGATTTTTAAAAGCTGAAAAGCACAAAGAAGAATCCTATTCATAAACACCTAAATCCACTTACCTGTCAAAAAATATTTTAACCTATCAAATACCATATGAAAAAATTCTCCAAATTACTAATAATTACAAAATTTTAAAAGTAAAATAACTCTGGGGTACTACCTCACACCCATCCGGTTGGCAAAGTTGACAAGAAAAGGAAAATGGCAAATGCTGGTGGGGCTGGGAAAAACAGGTATATTAATGCACTATTGACAGAGATATAAAACGGACCACCCATTACGGAAAGCAATTTAAAACTATACCCAAAATGCTATTAAATTGTTTATACCTTTTGGACCTAGAGATACCACTAAGTAGGTTTATGCCCTGAGGAGATCAAAGAAAGAGAAAAATGACTTATATGTACAAAAATATTGATAGCAGCTCTTTTATGGTAGAAAAAAATTTGGAAATTGAGGAGTTGCCCATGAATTGGAGAATGGCTGAATCAGTTACAGTAGATGAATATGACAGAAACCACAGGAAATCTATGAAGGAGATGGCTTCTCATAAACCTGTAAAGACTTGCATGGACTAGTGCAGAATAGAGTGATCAGAACCTGGAGAACAATTATATAATAATAATATCAATGCAAAACGACTATGAAAGGTTGAGGGACTCTGAGCAACACAATGACCAATCATGATTCTAGATGAAAAATGTTGTATACCTCCAGGTATCCAGGTGGAGAGGTGATTGACTCAAAGTGGAGACTGAGCCTTATATACATACATACACATGTATAAACATATACATACATAAATGTCATATATAAATGTGTGTCATGTCTGTAGATATTGCATGTGCATAGTGTCGTGACAAATGTCTGTATGTGTGTTACATGGCATGGCTAAGGTGAGAATGTATTTTGCTTGATTATACATATTTATAATGGGTTTTATTTTTCTTACTTTCTTGATGGGGGAGAATTGAGGACTGAAAATGAAATTTAAAACAAAAAAAATAATGATTTTTTTAAAGACTGGCTTAAGTTTGAAAGAATACAGATGAATAGCCTTCTAGTTACTCCTCGGAAGGTCCTCAGTTGTAGTTGTAGTTTTCCTATTCTGATGCATCTTTTTATGGAAATAATAAACCTAGATCTTAGATGATCATACTTTTCATATTTAGGAATGTGACCACCCACATTAAAACAACAACAAGAACAGAATTCTAGTTCAACTCTGAGCTGGACATGAGATAAGCAGTGTGATAAGTGGTCAATACGCTAGATTAGAAGTCAGAAATTTCAAGTTCAGTTGTAGCTCTGTTATTAGTCTTTTAACTGGGCAGATCTTTGAACTTCTGTGTCTTAATTTCCTCATTTATTAAATGACATGCTTAGAGTTCTTGACTTCGAAGTCTCTTCTAGATGTAAAACTATGATGTTATGATCTTTTGTTCTCTACTAACCTGTTTCTGGTTCCCCAAGAGATTTCACGACTATAATTTCCCCATTTAATTTTAAATGACTTGGCCCCATGTTCTACAGAAGAGATTTAGAATAGGCAGTAACAATGGAGTCTGAATAGACCCGAAGGCAACTGTTCCCCTGGGGAAACGAAGATCTAAGACAAGTGCCCAGGAGACTCTGGATCAACCAAGTCTATAATATGCAGTTTCCATGGTATATTTTTTTCTCTGACCACCCCACAGAAATGCCCTTCATGTTCTTTTATGAAAAAAGTAGAAATAATTATTTAACTTTAGAGATTTAAATTTTAATTTCAGGGCTGGAAAGGGACCTCGAATTCATCCAGTAGAATTACTTCATTACAGATAAAGAAACTAAGACCAACAAATGTGATCACTAATCACTATATCTCTAGTATTTCCATTTATTTGTCTTAATCAGCAAATTCTTTATTTTCTGAAAAAAGAATAAAATAAGTACTTTCTCTCCAGAGGTAGGTATGCTGGTATTTGTTCAGTAACCAGTGCTCTGAAAAAAAAAAAGTATAAAAGGCACACATTTAAACTTAATCTGCATTGTTAACTTTTTCTCCATCACTTTTTAAAGTTTAGACAATCAAATAACAATAATTCAAGGCCGGATCTGTAGTGTTCGCCAATTTCCAAGGTGCAAATGCTCACACTAAAAATTTAACAACCAGCTCTCCTGGGCCTGTTAGCTTTGGCTCCAACAGACTCTCATTCCCCAATCATAAACACATATTTTAAATGTGCTCCTCTCCTCTCTGTATAGATAGAATGTATAATTTACCTCATTTTACATTTAGTAACAAAGTCCAGCATGAAGAATCAAAAGATTTTTTTTATTTCTTGATCACAAAGATATCTGTTTGCCTAAGCCAGATTGGAAATGTCTACTGTAGGAGAGATGATTTGAGGGGAAATGTTGAAACCAGAGTCTTTAAGCTGAGATAATAAAATAGGAAAATTCAGTGGGAACCATCCCAGAATGCACTTCCTTCTCTCTCTTTACCATACATCGGACATTATCTTCTTCCAAGGATAGGAATACTCCTCTTCCAGCAGCTTAGCAAGCACGTGACATATATCAGGGCATGCTTCTTAGCCTGGCAGTTATATCTCAGCTTACCTTAACTCCAAACCCTACTGCCACTTGCCCCAGGTTCCAAAATTGCTAGTTACAGCACTTCCATGTCTAACAAAAATGCATATTGCTTCTTACAGTTCAACCATAATACCTATCCTCCAAATGGCATGATAAATGGTACATTTATCTTTTAAACAGCAATTCAATGTATAACTTGGTCACTCTCTTTTAGAGGAAGTAGAGAGTACAGATACATATCTTTGAAGCCAATGTAAATTACATTTTCAAAGTATGTCAATAGAAGTGATCATATATGGGGGCAACTAGGTGGTACAGTGGATGGAGCACTGGCCCTGAAGTCAGGAGGACCTGAGTTCGAATCTGTCCTCAGACACATAATGCTTACCAGCTGTGTGACCCTGGGCAAGTCACTTAACCCTGTTGCCGAAAGAAAGAAAGGAAGGAAGGAAGGAAGGAAGGAAGGAAGGAAGGAAGGAAGAAAGAAAGAAAGAACGAAAGAAAGAAAGATGTGATCACATACGGGATAGATTGAGAAAGGAGCAGTATGAGTAGAGAAGTTACTTGATAGAATTTTATATAATGCTTTTTAAAAATATTTATTTCTAATTAGGAAAGAATGTAATTTGTGACCAGGTACTTATAAAAATTTCTAACTATGAAGACAGCTCAGATAGAACTGAAAGTTTACTCTTAGAAATTTGGAATCAGATGGCAGGCATGCCACATAGAGATGTCAAGTTCTGAATAGCCATCTCCTGAGTGTTGAACCGTCTTAGTTTAGAAACAACAAGAAAACCAAGTTTAGAGTTAAGACTATTGTGGAACAAGAAACATTCTTTTCTTTGCTGAAGGTATCTTAATAATAAGAAAGTATTTTAGTGTAAAAACTGTCAACCCAGAAAACGAAATGTGTTTGGGACAAAGTTGTGTCTCTTGCAATGACACATTCAATGACTTTATTCTTAACCTAATACTGCAATGAATATGGCAGATACATTTAAGATGATTCCCATAATGCATCCTAAGCACCCATCATACCGAATAAAACTCTTCATTAATTCTCTTGTGAGAAAAAATTCTTCCCCAAAAATATTTTCCTAGGCATAAACATGAATAAACAGGTCTTTTTTTGTGAGAAATGTTCTTTGTTATAATTGAATCAGAAGAGCTGAGTATTACAAAGGAACTCTCTGGCCCTCTGAACTCCCATTTGAAATGAAGTATAAAAGATGCTACTGAAATAATTCAATTTAACAAAAAGTTACTGCATATTTTCTGTGGCAAAGATACTGTGCCAGGCACTGGGGGAGCAAAAACAAAAATGAAACAGTCCTTATTCTCAAGGAGGTTACATTCTACTAGAGAGGATACAAGGCATTCATGTATAAGTAAATACAGTCTATGCAAAGTGAGAGAGACAGAGACAGAGAAAGAGAGAGAGAGAGAGAGAGAGAGAGAGAGAGAGAGAGAGAGAGAGAAGAGAGAGAGAGAGAGAGAGAGAGAGAGGGACCTGGGGAGGATAAGGAAAGGCTTTGGGGTGTCCTTAGAAGGGTGGTGGGGTTCTAAAAGACATATCTATGCAAAGTTACAGAGGCCAGAGAAGACACAGAGATGGAATGTGATGTATTCAGAAGAGGGAGTAAGCCAATTTGATTGGAATTATCAATACATACTAGAAATATAAAAGGGAACCATAGCATAGAGAACATTCAGGGCTAAGATGAGGATTTCCCATTTTATCCCAGAGGTAACAGGAAGCTCCTGAAGCTTCCTGAACAGAAGAGCAATACAGTCTAATCTGTGTTAGGAACATCAGCTTACTAGCTTTAGGAAGGATGGATTCAAGAAAAGAAAGACATAGAGTATTATCAGGGAAGTCAATTTGGAAACTATTATAATAGTCTAGTCTATGGAACATAATAAGGGCTTGAACTTGGGTGTTGGTTGTGTAAGAGGTAAGAGAAAGACACAAGTGATGCTTTAGAGATAGAATAGATGAGACAAAAACTTTTAGGGTTCAGTTCAATTCAATAAGCATTTATTAAGAACCTGCTATGGACCAGGTATGCTAAGCCCTGGTGATATAAACTCAAAAAAAAAATCTCTTTCCTCAAATATCTTACATTCCACTGGAAAGAAGTCACATGAACACAATACAAAAAACAAATCACACACACACACACACACACACACACACACACACACACACACACATACACACATAACAACAACCAAGCAACCTTTTGGGGAAGGACTATTCATCATTAATTCAAGAAGGAAGTTTCTCCTTCCTGGAAGAGGAAGTAAAAATTGATTGAACTTTGAAAGGAATTAGGTTTTTTTTTCAAGAGATGGAAGAGAGGAAGAAGGGCAGTCCAGGCATGGGCAACAACCTATGAAAATGGGCAGAAATGGAAATGTCATGGGCAGAAAAGGGGATGTCATGAATAGCAAAAAAGAAGGCCAGTTGGTTGTAATATAAACTGCAGAAAGAGTAATAGCTGACCAGCCTGAAAAGATAGGTTGGAACTAAGTTGTCAAGGCCTTTAAATACCCAAAGGAAAAGTTTGTATTTTATCTTAGAGACAGTAGGGAAATCCTGAAGCCTTTTGAAGAGCCAAGTGACCTGATCAGACCTGTGCTTTAGAAACATCAGTGTGGCAGCTACTTCGGGGATGCACTGGATGCAGACTGACATATTAGGAGGTGATTTCGATAATTAAGGCAAGAGGTGATGAGGGATTGAATTCATATGGTATCCCTGAGAATGAGGACCAGAAGGTGATATGAGATGCTGGGGACCTTGAGTGGCCAGGACCTGGAAAACATTCAGTCTAGGGGAGGGGGAAGGGGAAGTGACTGGAAGAATGGTAGCATCCTCCACATAAACAGGGAAGTTAAGAGGAAAGATGGATTTCATGGAAAGTAGAATAAGTTCTATTTTAGACATAATGAGTTTACATTCAGAAACAACATCCCGTGAAAGCATGGTTCAACAGGGAAAATACAGGATCTGCCATCATCTTGGCTCTACCATGCAAGATCTATGTAACATTAAATAACTTCTCCAGTCTGGGTGGAGGTTTCCTTATATGCAAAATAAAGGTCTTGGTCAAGATGAACTCGGAGGAGCTTCTCAGCTCTAAATCTGTGAGAAGAAATAAAAAGTAACAAAGGAAGGCAGCAAGTATGCCAGGCATTGTCTGGGAGGTTGCCTGTTAAAGGAAAAAAAAAGTGATGATAGCTTGAGAGTATAAATATAGTAGTGGGTCAAGTTTGTACATTTTAATGGATGGGGAAGTTCTTGGTATATTTGCAGGCAGCAAGCATGGAAGGAGCCAGGGAATAAGGAAAGAGTGAAAAGTGAGGGAATGACTGCCCCCTGAGGAGGCAGAAAGGGATGGGATCAAGTAGGCGAGTTGGGCTTGACCAAGGCTATAGGAAGATTGAGAGCTGGAATCTTTGAAGCCATCTAGTCCATGCCCTTAGATTGTGAATTAGGAAACTGAGGCAGAGAAAGTTTAAGTGACTTGTTTCCTTTCACAAAGCTAATAAGTGCATGAAACAAAATCTGAATTCATGGCTTCCTGACATCAGATTTAATATCCCATCCATTACGATTACATGGTATTGAAAGGATTTAAACTGCAACATTAGGGAGAAGACAGCATTCATGACAAGTGCTCCTATTAATTTGTTTGTTGACTGTTTATTTGTTTTCAAATAAGAAAAAAATATCTATTCTCCTACCTGCTTGAGAAAAAAAAAACAGCAGGCCAGCATAGGGCAGGTCTGGGCAGGGAAGTGAAGGGTAGCAAATGGAAGAGAAGAAATAAGGCTAGGAAGCACAAGACATGGAGAGAGAAGAAAAGACAGGAGGTTATGGTCAGATGAAGGAATTTTGTAGTTAAGGATTGAAGGATAAGACATTTGAGGGAGATAGAGGAATAAAAAATTATTATAAGACTACAAAGCAAGGTGACTGGAAGGACAGTAGTGCCTTCAACAGAAAGATGCCAGCTCTTCCCAATTCCTCTTAATTCTAATCCCTTACCTCTGTAGAATATTTCCAATTTGTTCTGTGCATAGCTTATTTGTACATACTCATTTTAACGCTGTCTCCCTTATTGGATCATGACCTCCCTGAGGATGGCTACTGCTGTTTGTCTTTCTTTGTACTCACAATGCTTAGCACATAGTAGGTCCTTCATAAATGCTCACTGACTGGAGGATGGCTGTATTATGGAAGAAACATCATGACCTCCATTTTAGACAAGTTTGGTTTGAAGTGCTTCTGGGGCATTGAGCTGAAAATGTACATGTGTTGGCAAAATGGTTCAGGAGAAAACTTCAGGGTAGATGCAGAGATTTGTGAGTCATCTGCACTAAAAAAATGAGAGACAGAGGTGAGATCCCAAGCCAGTCTCAAAGGACATCCACAAAAAGAAGACGGAGAAAAGCAGACTAATTAGGATCAGCAGAGAAGAAACAAGAGTGAGCACAGTCATGTAAGTGACCAGAGAAAGGGCTATTAAAAGCTACAGTAAGGCAGATAGAAAAATTACAAGTAGAAAGTAGATAGAGAAAAGATCCTTGTTTATAGCAGTTAAGTGGGTGAGGAAGAAATGGAGACAAATATAGAAGACTCTGCATTTTTGACTGTGCGAGGATGAAGATATATATCATATGGAGGAGATAGCACAGTCAAGTGACGGGTTTTTTAAGGATGTGGTAGGAAAGAACTGTTCATTATTTTAGACAATGGAAAAGAATGAAAAGGAAGACATTGGAGATGAAAGAAGGAAGGGAATGATCCAGGACACAAGGCCCCAAAGAAGATAGGAAGAGATGGACTCAACTGTAATGGTTGGCCTTAGCAAGGAGACTATCTCTCAATGGGATGATCAGGGAGGACTAGCACTTCTGATGTGAGGGCTTGCCAAGCCCTTTCTAGGTCTGTTCATTCACTTTTGGTGCTTCCCTTTATCCAACTCTCAGCTGTGGCTCCAAGAAGCTGTAGCATGCATAGCAGCCACACCCCAGGAAAACCTTCCTGGCAAACAGCCAAATCAGGCCTGAAACCTGTTGGTGAGTTGGGGTGAGGGGGGTGTCTATACCAAGCATGTGAAGACCTCCCAGTGGAATAAGTGGGTAAGAAAACTTTGTTCTAATAAGCATGAAGACAACTGAAGCAGGTGTTGTGGAGTGCTTAGAACTTGGCCAGACACTGTACCTTGGGCCACTGCTGGCCACCCTGAGTTTTGCCTTCCCATTGGATTTTGATGACTCTGGGAGAGAGAATGAGATCTTTGTGCAAGTCAGTCTCATTTAAATCCAATTCACTTGCAAGACATCACACTGGCTGTGTCATTGGTTCTCTTTGAAAATGAAGGACAAACAACAAAGACATGAACAAAAGAGCAGAGGGTAGAAAAAGTATAGAAAAGAAACTACGTTCACTTCCTAAACTTCTAATAACATTCATCAAATGAAAAAGCAAGAACTTCATACGGGACACACAGAAAAACAAACAATAGATAAAATACTTTCAAGTGACTCTTGATATCCATCCTATTTCAAAAATAGAAGGAAAACATAACATTTTATTTTTCTGAAAATCAGAAAATGCCTACAATTTCTATGACTTCTCTCTCAAAAGCAGAAACTTTCTTACTATTTCCTGGGCTACAAAAATAACCTAAGAAGGTGAATCACCTGAAATTGGTAAGATCAATAACAAAGAGCTGAGAAAGATACAAAGACATGTATGGGGAATAGATGTCTTGGTCAAACCATTCATAGGATCGAAGACCTAGAATCAGAGACCCAGAAAGGGGAGGAATCATTTATTCAATTCTCTCATTTTTCATATGAGGCAAACTGCATCTGGAGAGGCGGTTGTTATATAGGCATAAAGTAGCAGAGCATGAATTTGAATTCAGATCCTGTGACCTCAAGTTCAGTGCTCTTTCCTCAGTACTAACTGTGGAACATTTAATCAGCACTAAAACTCTGGGCTATGTGGAAATCATATTAAAAATTACAGAGAATCCAGGAATTATTTTCAATTGCCACATCGCCATCAAAAATGACTTGTTTCGTTGTGCATGTAACACAATCTCATAATCACTAACATGAGGTGTCATTGCATGCACAATTGGAAAAACACAAAGATGTGCCAATGCTCCAAACATTGGCACTGTCTCAAACATCATGATGATGCAGCAAGACACGTAACACCCAATTAATGTGGCTTAGAAGTGTTATGATGAATTATGGCTGCAAGATGAGTTTTATCATCCAAACAAAAACACAAAATAACAGAAAATAGTGAGTGTTTCAAAATACAACAATATTCGAGACAAGTTGAATTAGTATACTAGCATCTCTTCAACATGATGACAGCACAGTTTCAGGGGGAAAGTCACTTCTCTTGCAGCAATGGTGCTAAAATCTTGGGGAAATAATTTTCTAACACTAGATCCATGGTGTTACACATGGTATTGAATTTCCCTTTAAATGATACAGAAATTCTCTGAAGGCAAATTAAGGAGAGATTTACATCTCCCCTTAATAATGGGAATTTGCAGAGGAAAAATAATATTACACATAACAAATGTTATAATACTGACTGCTTAGGAACATACTCCAATAAGCCTGTGGTGTCATCATTGTATATATTCCCTCCAGTCACACATATCCTAAACTATTGAAAACAGTCACAAAGAGTTAACCCCACTAAGTAGGAATTATAATCATCCAGTTGACTGATTTATTTTAAAATTTTCAACTCAATGTCTGACACTAAATTATGTGATCTCATAGGCACAGCCAATAACTGCAGACCTGGCAAGCGGTAAAAATTTGTGGCAAAGCTTTTTTTAAAAAAGTCAGTATTCTTTCCTCACCTAATGGATATGTAATAAATTTTCACACCTTTGTAAAATTGGAGTAATTAGTATTGTACTCCCTACCTCAGAAAATGGAGAAGAAAAAAGCACTTTTGCATACTATAAAGCCACATCTAAAAGTGACATCAATGTGTTCCCACTTCAGGTAGTGCCAAATGTTTCTCTGCAGTTGTGGGTGGCAGTACAGGCAAAAATAAATAGATAGATAGATAGATAGATAGATAGATAGATAGATAGATAGATAGGATACACAATATGAGAAAAGGGCTGCTTAGTTTCTCAAGTGACAATAAATGTCCTTGCAGCTTCTAGATGGATCTTAGATAGCACCTAGTCCAAGTCATTTGTGTGGTGGCTTAGCTTGTCCAATAACACACACCCAGTAGGGGCTCAGCACTTGGACCCAGGACATGGAGGTTCTATTTCTAACTTGGCCATTCATGGACAGACCATTGACTTTGTAATCAGAGGACCTGAGTTCAAATTCTTCCTCTTTCCCTTACTACCAGTGTCACTTTGGGCAAGTCACTTCAAGATTCAGTTCAAGTGACACAGAAGGCCTTTCCTGGCTCCCCCACCCCCCTTCCACAGGTCACTAATTCCTTCTCCTCTACTGTTACTCAAACTATCTTGCATTTATACTTTATATGTGTGTGCGTATATACGCACACACATAGATATACATATACATACACACACATATTTATATACACATATATACATATATACACACATATATACACACACATACATACATACATACATACATATATATATGTATATATATATATAAAATCTCCCCTATTAGAACATAAAATTCTTGAGGGTAGGGATTTGTTTTGTAACCTCAGAACTTAATACAGTGAATGGCACAGAGGAAGATCTTAATAAATGCTTCTTAATTGATTGGTTGCTTTCACTTCTCTGGTCATTGGTTTCCTCATCAGTAAAATAAGTACATTGAAACAGATAGCCTGTAAGATGCCTTCCCACCCTAAATCGATCCTCTTAAGATGTTGGAGCCAAACTAATAACCTTGTGAGGTCCTTATCACAGATTGCTTTGCCATTTGTTGTTTTGTGTTTAGCAGCTCTACTACTGAACTGAATGTAAGATCATGAGCTGCGTCATTAACCATTTATCTGATGAATGAAAATGGATAAATGATCATCTACTATACAAGCAGTTAGCTATTTCCTACAGTGTTTATAAAGAGTCCAAAAAAATAATCTCATCTCACCATTCCCAGAGGAGAAACTGAGCTGGAAGGGAAGTGACTAGTCCTAACTATCCATATTGTGACACAACATGGAATCAAAAACTCTTGGGTTGGGGGGGGAGGTTAGCTTTATTTTATTTTATTTTATTTTATAAATTTTATTTTCCCAATCAATGAAAATCCATCTTATCTCCTCCTACCTCCCATCCTCCCCCTTGAAAGAAAAAAAAAACCTGTTGCAAACATATATAGTCAAACAAAACAAATTCCCTCATTGGCCATGTCCAAAAATAAATATGTCCCGTCTGTACTCTGTGAGTCTATCACTCATCAGGAGGAGGATATCATAGATTATCATCAGTCCTTTGGAATTATGGTTAGTTATTTCACTGATCAGAGTTCCTAAGTCATTCAAAATTGTTTGTACAAAATTGTTATTGTATAAACTGTTCTGGTTCTGCTCACTTCACTCTGCATCAGTTCATATAGGACTTCCTAGGATTCTCTGAAATTATCACCTTCAATAGTTCTTAAAATATAATACTACTACAGGAAATGATGATGAACTTTTTAAAAGAAATATCCCCTTTAATATTTCAAAGACCTGTGATTTTTGATGACAAAGTCCTTCCTTTATTGAATCTGATTGAAATCTACTTGCAGCTTTACTAAGTGATCATTCAGAGTTATTGTGGGAAAAAGTACTACCCTCTGACCACCCTGATGGTGAGTTTCCTCAGACTTAATTTGGTCCTTGGACAACGGGTATACCATACACTGCAGGGCTGGTGCAGCAAAATCCTACACTGATGTCTCTTCCTTGTATGGAGGTGATTCTGCTCCCACCCACATTCAGCTCAAATGAATTTGCCTCAGGTACTAAAGCTCCTAATTATACCACTTACCCTCTCTAGATGTTAAATAGTTAATGGAATTGGCTAACAGTGAATAATAATTTGGATGAATTGATAGGAGTTCAGTAAAATATTGGAATTTTCTTTAAAGCATAGATTGGAACTCTGATTTTCATCTATTTGATTGGGTCCAGGTACAGTCCTGCTTAAAGACAGGAGGATGGATATTCTAATACATGCCAGTGCCTCAGTATAAATATTGCTGCCACTCGAGGCTTGTTTGAGCACTGATTGATTCAAACCAAGAACTCAGGTTTTGCATGACAGTAGGTTGTGGTGGGCAACTGTTCATTTCCATATCTTCATGAAAAATAAGTAACTTTGCCACCATTAATAAGCTAGTGGAAAATTTAACCTATAGAAAAACAAAAGAAAACATATACAGGTGAATGAATAAAAAAGTATTTATTAGATGCTTGCTATGAGCCATCCACCATGCCTAAACCTGGGGATGCAAATGCATAAAGGACAGCAAGTCTCTACCCCAAAGGAGCTTCTAAATAGGAAAACTGCAATGGGGGAACAACATACATAGGGGAGTGTTATCCAAAGAGGTGATGGTTTGGTCTGGAAAGTCACAGGATTGTCAAGTAGACTGAAAGAACACCTGATGAACACAATCTTTCCAAAAATTGAGGAATTCAATTGATCATTATCTCTAGAGCACTAGGTGGAAAGTGTGTGAGGTAGGGTTATGACATATGGGTAGAGAGCAGGGTGATGGCCTGGGGTCCCAGACTGTCATCAGTTAAGTTTTCAGGGCCCCAGGACAGGCAATGGAGAGTCCAATCAAAGATAAAGCAAGGAGGCAAGTCAGAGGGATGGTGGAAGTGCAGCAGAAAAAATAAATAAATAGCATTATTGTGAAATTTTGAAATCTTAAAGTAAGTTGGCAGCTAATACATTTGTTTTCAATCAAACCAGGAAGCATATAATCTAAAATATTAATGAAGATTTAAGGTTTTTAACTCAAGGACATAAATGTGGAGGTCCTCCATTAATATTTTTCACTGAGTACCAGAAAGTACAAATTATAATGCTGCTAATGTGGAAAATGTTTCATGTAAGATGCTATCTTACTGTTGCATCTTTATTCAACATCAACTTCCAGATGGGAACTATTTTTCATGGTTCATAAAGCCAAATCCAGCTGCTACATTTGGACCTACATAAGGAATCCACATTTTATTGCCTTCACGGTGCTTATAAAACAATGGCTGCTCTTTCCTTAGTGGTGACGATGGCACACCTCACATTTTGCAGTGCCCACGAGAAATCCCAAATTTTTCCAAAATGTATTTTTATGGCTGGTTGCCTAGCTGTGCTGTGTAATAAGATCCCAGGTTTACTACATTTTCCAAATAGCCAACATAACAATGAAAAAAAGATCTCGAACAATCACCATAGATTCAGTGAATTACCCAAAGTGTTCATACTATTTCCTATTCAAACCACAATGGTTATTAAATACTTCTGTAATCTTAGCTTTATGAAGAGACAGGAAGTGCCTAGTTTCCTTTCCCCTCCCCCTCAGCTAATCTGACTCTTTGATGGTCATGCGTTAGGAATAACCATGGGGTTTCCACGAAAGCATAGTCTTCCCACAGCTAAAAGGAATTAACCCTGTCAAGTCTCAAAAAGAGAATGCATCTCATTGTTAGGATAGGAATACATTTAAGATGTATATTTAAGAAATAATCTATAAATATAACAATTATGTTAAAATACCTCCAGTGCAAGTTTTGGGCATTTTTTAGGATAATTAATTTTTAAAAAGTCATTTTCAGAAAAGGAAAATTATTCAGCTTGCAAAATTATTTCTGCTTATGCTTTGATTGCCATCTGCAGATGTCAAACACTCCATGTCTTCTCAGGCCCATTCATTAAATACTTTTAAAATTCTCAGCTTCCAATCCAATTTGTCTATTCTTTTTGCAAAAAGACAAAAAATCCTGATGGGGGAGAAGAGGGAAATGAAATAGCCAAGTCAGTACTCAGAGAGTTAATGCAAGAGTATGACAGGGAAGCAAGTTTGCTGTGAATTGGAAAGCACAAACTATAGTAAACCACTGGCTAATCCCCACCCTGCTGAGTGGCTTCCCCAGAGGTCTGATCCAGGGCCTGCCAAAGCCTCTTACACATACTGAGGCAAAGCTTATTTTCAGCAGAATTCTCTTCCTGAAGCCACCACCACATGGCTGCCTCCTAGCCTCCCCTAACACTGTCTCTGTATTTGTGTTTCCTGCTGTTTATATTTACTTGTCCCCAAAGCCACAACAGCTCCCAAAACAAATAGTTGGGATTGCAATGTTTTCTATCAAGGCAGAGAAAATGCTTCAACCTCCTTTTGGCCTTTACCTCGATGGTGCAAATATGTTTTTAATACCTCCCAGAGATGAAACTGATCATTGCGAACCAGTCCCCCGAAACACATACTCAACATCAGGTCCTATCATCATCACTGCTCCTTCAGAAGACTACTAGATTGGGGACACAGTCCCAAAGGTGAGTGACTTGGAATTCGTTAAAAAATAAATAAATAAAAATGTGTCTGGGCCCTCCACTCACTTCTGTTTGTCTGATCCCAATTGATATTCTGCTTGGATTTATACTGCAGTTTTCCTGACCTTTCCAAAGAGACCAGGTTGATTTTTCTGATAGAAGTTTTAGGGGTAAGCTCGTACGAGATTCTCTTTAAAAAAAAAAAAACAAAATAGTATTCAGTGGCTGCTGGTAAGGTGGTTGTTGGGTTTTTTATTTTATTTATTTTTAGTTCAATCTGACTCATTCTCCATCAAAATAGGATTATGTCCATTATATTTGTATCTCTAAGTAGCCTGTAAGAGTATCTTTAGTGATTCCAGGACAAGGATGTCACCTAAATCCTTTAATGTAATCTGACAGAGGTAACTGAGTACCTGCAAAAGAAAAGAGAGAGAAAGAAAACAGATAGAAGATTAGCTTAAATGCAAGTATGAATGCAAAATCCAAATACAGGCTTTCAGTCTTGTATGGCATAGAGCTACAATGTTCCAGGCATTAGGAATGACCGGGTGGCAAGTACATTTCATATTTCATTTGAAACAGTATTATGAAAATCCCAGAGACATTTTAAATTCATTTTTCAACATGTACTTAAAACATCATATGGGTTTCTTTTTATCTTGCCTCTCCACCTAGACTGAAATACAAAGAAAATTGTGGATTCAGATATCATTTAAAATAAAATTTGCATACTTTAATATTGTGTGAGGATGTTATTTTGTTCCACAAACATATTACATAGCTTGATTTTTTAACATTTAAGGGGGGGGGTGGGAAGGGAAGCTATTTATAAGACTAAAATTTGACTTGCTGCAGAATTCAAAATTCTCTTTGCTTTTTTTCTGCCAGGATTGTACTCTCCCCAGTCTCCATAGTCAAAGCTAATCAGAGTTGAGGCTTAAAGCAATTATCCAGTAATCCAGATTTGGAGCCTGGATTATGCCTAGAAGACCAACCGCTCTCACTCTGTAACAGTCTTTTTAATCCTTGATTTAAGCATTCTCTTCCCTCCTTTCCTCACCCCTTACAGAGCTGGAGCATTAGGGGTTGCTGCACTTTCTCATCCTAAAAGAGAATCCCGTTTGCTTTAAAATAGCCCTAGATTTCAAAGAGCCTTTAAAAAAAATTCCCACTGAAAAGCACAGTCAGGCAAGAAATAAGGGTGGAACTGGTTACTTACATCACCAGACAATCATGAATAAATATGCCACGGCCTGTGGGCAAGATCCTTGAGTTTGAAGCACTATCCCCAGTCGTTAAACTCTTGTTTAGTTTACTAATTTACTTCTGCTAACCCACACATTCCTAAATTCCAGAAAAAAAAATACATCAGTAAAGAAAGCCTTAGATTTCTGTTTGATCAATTACCTTCCTCAACTATGTGAAACTACTCAGCAGAACAACAAGCTAATATTCTTTAAAATGGGGATAAAAATCAAGTGGAGAAACGAGTGGAAATGGGATAGCCAGTGAAAAATCAGAATAAAGTTCTTCTCATGGATGCTGGTCCTCAAAGAGAGAAGGGAGATGCCTTTACATGATCCTTATTCCTCCAAATCTATTGTATCATTTGAAGAAGATGATACCAAGCCCTCCAGCTTTTTCACCTTCCTTCAAGTTCTAACAGTAGGAAACCACAGAAAAGAGTAGGTAGACAAAATTACAAAGGTATCTTCATTCCTAAGATCCCCATTTCCTGTTTTTTTCTCTCTCCTTTAAAACAGGGGACTTGAACAAAGACTACAATGGAAAGATTTTTTTTAAGACAGCAGGGAGAGGAATCATAATATTATCACAGAATAAATATGACTAATTTTTCTGATCTGCTTTAATGAATGTATATTCCTAGATTCTTCTTTTTGACAATTATCTCCTAGTAGTCTGTATGGCTTTGTCTTCTGGAAGCTGGCACTAGAGTCTCACTCTACCTTAAATCAGAGATGCTTTGATATTTAACGCTTTCTCCTACCTTGGGGTTGAGACTACATCAAAGGTCAAATCTTTCAACAACAAATTTAATTCAACAAATATTTATTAAGTAACTACTTCAGCAACGGGGAGCTGTGTTTAATAGCTAATAATAGCTAACATTAATATAGCACTTGCCCTGTTCCAGGCACTGTGCTAAGAGCTTTACAATTATTATCTCATTTAATCCTCATAACAGTTATGGGAAGTAGGTGCTATTATTATCACCATTTTATTGTAGTAGAAACTGAGGCAAATAGTAGTTAAATGATTTGCCCAGGATCACAAAGTTATTACATGTCTCAGGATCGATTTAAGCTCAGGTCTGGGATAAATACCAATCAACAGACAAACATTTATTAAGCACCTACTACGAATCAAACTCAATAAAAGGAGACCCCCAAGTCCTCAAGGAGCTTTCTCAATAACCCAAGTGGTACTTGCACCTTTAGAGGAAGGACCAGATGTGAGGATGAAAGGTTTAAAAAGTTAAAAAACAAAAATAAAGCAAAAAGACAAAAACAGCATTGCCTGTCGGCCCCAAAAATGTGTCCAAATAACAGAAATAGAGCCAGAAGGAAGTTTATCTAGTCCAATTACTTACTCCCACACCATTTTACAGATAAGGAAAGTAAAGAAATAAAATACCTTGCCCAAGGTCACACAGATAAGTGGCAAAGTTAGGTCATCCCTCTTTCCATCCTACTACTAATCTGATGTTAATTGCAAAACCTTCCATGATGGAGGCCTCTCAACCATGCCTACAGAGAAATGTTCTATCTAAGGAGAGAGTAATGGTAAATGTTCATCTTCTCTTCCTCCCTGGGACTTCTAAGCTCACCTGAACTAAAACTCAACCTCAGCTGAAATTATTCTCTCCAAGATTATCAATGATCTCCCCAGACCTAAATCTCCTTGTTAGGTCTTCAGCCTTCTTGACCTCTGTAAAACTGCTGGTCACCCTCTCTTCCTGAATACTCTTTGCTTCCTAAGTTTTCATGATACTATTCTCTCTTGAGTTTTCTCCTGCCTGTCTGATCATTCCTTCTCAGTCTCCTTTGCTGGACCATCAGGTATATCACTCCCTCTAACTGTTGTATGGCATCTTCTCTCTCTACATCCTTGTGCTTGGCAACCTTACCAACTCTCCTAGTTTAATGGTCACCTTGACGCACATGACTCACGGGCCTCTTCTCCAGCCACAATCTCTCTTGCAAACTTGTCTTGTGTTATCCACTGACTAATGGACATTTCAAATGAAATACCCTAGTGATAAGCTCAACAGGTCCAAAACAGTGCTTGTTTTTTTCCCCAAAAACCTACTTTCAACCAGTCTTCACTCTTTCTGCCAAAGGCACCATTATCCCTCAAATCTCCACTTTCCCTCATCATACATATACAATGTGGCCATCACACATATACAACAATGGCCAAATCTTGCTGTTTCTACTTGAACAGTATTTTCTTATGCATCTGACCCCTTCTTTGAACACAGCCACCTCCTTAGTTCAGGCCATCATCACCTCTTGTTTATACAACTGCAGTGATCTCCCATTTGGGGTTTCAAGTCTCTTCACACACCAGCCAAAGTGCCTTCATTAAGCACAGATCTTACTAAGTCACTTCCCTACTCTAAGTTCCAGTGGCTCCAGACTCCTCCCTTATCTTCTAAAAACCTTCACAACCTGACCCCAACTAACAACCTCATTACAAACTGCTCTCCTTCCCACCCTCTTTGGCCCAGCCAAACTGGCCTTCTCTCTGTTCCTCTCACATGCCATTCTGTCTCCCATTTCCACGCCTTTGTCCTAGCCCTCTGTCATGCCTAGAAAATACTCTTTCCTTCACATTCACTTCATAATCAGTTAAGTGGTACAATGGATAGAGTGCTGGACTGGAAGTCAGGAATAACTGAGTTCAAATCTGCCTCAGAAATTTACTACCTATATGGCCTTGGGTAATCACTTGAACCTCTATGTGCTTGAATTTTCTGATCTGTAAAACTGGGATGTTAACAGAACCAACTGCTCAGAGTTGTAGTGATTAAATGAGTTAATATTTATAAAGTACTTTACACACCTTAAAAAATTGTGTAAATGCAAGCTATCCCATCCTTCACTTCCAACAAGACACTGCTTGATACCTTCTTAATGAATATTTTCCTGGTCCCCCCACCTACCAATGCCTTCTCTCCTTAACTTCTTGTAGTTAACTAACTTGAATTTATTTTGTATTTATTTGTTGCACATGTACTTAAGTATGTGCATGTTTTCTACCCCCCTTAGAATGTCAGTATCTTGAGAGTAGGATTCCTTTCACTCTTTGTATTTGTCTCTGCAGTACCTGGCACAGAACCTAGGCTATAGAAGGTACTGAAAAGGGGTTTGTTAACTGATCATTTAACTTAGATAGGATTTCCTCCTCATAAATACTGGATAAAAATATTCAACAACAGCTCTAGTTTTTCTCCAAGCCCTTTTCTTATGAAAAAAAAAGTTTCAACAGTATTCATATTTGTAAAATGAGAGTGAGGGTAGAAATAAACAGAAAATTTTCAAAATTCAACAATCATTTATTCTAAATTGTCTTACAAGTAAAGTAAAATGATGGAATAAGTGGGTTATTTGACAGTTCGTAAAGTCAAAATAATTGCAAAAAAAGAATCTAGAGATATCGTATTTCTATTATCTTAATTTATATGAGGCATCCTGTGCAACAAAGACATCAAAACAGCTTCTCTCTGCACTATCTGTTGACATTGCTAATATAAAAATCAGTCTGGTATTATAAAGGTACAGCATATTTAATATATTGTCTATATGGACAATTGACATATTTTTATTCCATTATGTCATATGCTTATATTTCTGTCATTCACCTTTCTTGACCATCCCCTTCTCCATTATCACAGCTACCATTCTAGCAGAGGCCCTCAAGTGTTTTTCTCTGACCTATTATAACTGGTCTTCCTGACCCCAATCTCTCACCTTCCCAATATATCCTGAACAAAGCTGCCAGATTGCTAGTGCCGAAATATAGATCTGACCATTGCACTCTCCTATCTGAAAATCTGACTCCCTGTTGCCTATAAGTTAAAATACCAAATTTTTAGTCTGATCTTTAAGGCCCTCAACAACTTGGCTCTGATTTACTCTTCCAGTTGTATTTCCCATCTCTTATCACATCATATATCTGTTCATGTATCCACTGTTCTAGTCAAACTAGCTGACTGGCTGTTCTTCACATATGATATTCCATCCATATAATGTTCCATCTGGCATCCCTATGCCATAGAATGGATGTCACACACCCTTCTCACCTCCATGTCTCAGAATCCTTTGCCTCAAAGCACAGCCCAGTTACCACATTCTACATAAAATCTTTCATTATCCCTCTGTGTGTTACTACTACCTCCTTCCTAAAACCATCTTCTACTATTTTGTATGTACTGGCAATCACCAGTGTTTACTTTTCTGTTTACATGTTGTAACTGCCAATACAATGTAGTCTTCTTGAGGACAGAAAAAATACATATATACAATATATATATGTATACATACATATACATATATGTGTACATACGTGTGTGTGTGTATACTCTTTATATCCCCAGCATCAAGAACAATGTCTGGAACTTAGTTAACATTTGAATAAATATTTTGAAGTGAAATTAAATTAAATATATCAGATCTACAGTTTTTCTGTTTCTGAATGAAAACAGAGCTTGAGAGCTCTGGAAATATCTTCCAAAAATATTACCAGCCTATTTCCACTCTTCTTGGGAAATTCTGAGATGATTGTCCTTTGAAACTGAGTTTTGTTACGACTCAAGAATAAAAGGAAGGAAGGGAAACATGCATTTATTAAACAGCTATTGTGTGCCAGGCACTGGGCTAACCACTTTACAAGTATTATCCCATTTGGTCCTCACAACAACTAGGGTGAGGAAGGGGGGACATACTATTATCACTTCCATTTCACAAGGAAACTGAGGTAGACAGAGATCATGCCCTGACCATGATCACATAACTTGTAAGTGTATGGGATGGGATTTTAACTTGGAGAGTTCAGAAGCAGATTTATTAGGATACAGCAACACATAGAGCATTGTGACTGACATGTATAAATCACATATTCTGTAGATCATTTTAAAAAAAGTATTCTCTCCCATTTCTTTCTGGAATTTTCTGCATAAATTATCTTTCTTTATGTTTATCCAATGTTCACTGGCATTTGGAAATGTGTCATTTCTATGCATTAAAGCTGTGAGGGAGAAAAAACTGTAAGAAAAATAAAGGCAGAAGACAGAGACAATGGAGATAGCTGAAAATTTGCTTTTCTTTGTTTTGTAAATTCACCTGTTTGTGCTACAAATATACATTGATTTGTGACCATGTGTTTATTTGTATTTTATTTCAAATTATGTTATATAATTTAGGATGGCAGAAATTTACCATAGAAAAGTATGTATTCTGACTAGGGATGAAAGCATTTTGTTTTGGTTTTAGTATTTGGACTAAAAAAAACATTACAAAATCCTTGAGGCATTTTCTACATTGGGTTTATATGCTTAATTGAGCTTAATTTCTCACTAAAAGTTCTCCCTGAAAATGCATTTATGGGATTTTTATTTCGCAAGACAAAACTCTAGTCTGTTTGGGTTTTTTTTTCTCCCACATGTTACTATTCCTTTAGTAATCAACAGGAGGACCCCAAATATAGCACCTGCATATTAAGCAAGAAGAAAGAGAAATTATTAGGCAAAGCTGAACTAATTAAATTAACTCGTAACACAAAGTTCTCACATCTTTATGAGAACCAAGATTGAGATTTCCTTAATGTTATTACCTACTGGATGCCCAAGGCACAATAGTTCTTTGTAAGACCGAAAAGGTCAGGAAATCAAGCTAACAAGTACGTGTGGGTAGATGCCTCCTCCACACTCAGCATTATTCAACAACTGAGGTATTATCCTTGACTCAGCACTCTCACTCACCCCACGTGTCCAATCCATTGTAGCAGGTTATCATTTCTACCTTCACAGCATCTCTCATATAGGCCCCATTCTCTTCATGCATAACAGCTCTGACCTGGTTCAGGTTCTCAACACCTCTTGCCTTTTAGCTCATCTACCTGCCTCTTATCACTATCCCATGTAGGTTAACCAGCCAAAGTGATTTCTCTAAATCATAGGGATAACCTCTGCCTGATGAACTCCAATGGCTCCCTATTACCTCCAAGATCAAATCTACTTGGCATTCAAAACTCTTCATGACCTGGCCCCTTTCTGTCCTTCCAGTCTTCTTATACCTTGCTCCCTTTCACACACTCTATGATCCAGTTGCACTGACCTGCTTGAAGTTTCTCAGACACAACACTCTGTCTCTCACCTCCATGCCTCTCCCTTAGCTGTTCCCCTTGCCTGAAATGCTTTGCTTCCTCACCTCCACCTCTTGGTTTCTCTGATTTCTGTCAAAACTCACCTCAAACCCCACCTCTTGCAGAAGGCATTTTTCCAGTATGCCTAGCTTCTAAGACCTCCTCTTTCCAGATACTTTCCTTCAACCTTGAATATATTTTGCATATGTATGTACCTATATTATGTGTGTGTGTATATATATGCATACACACACACATATATATATATGTATATGTGTATATATATGTATATGTATGTGCATATACATATATATATACACATATATATATGTATATGTGTATATATATGTATATGTATATGCATATACATATATATATATATACATATGCGTATATATATGTACCTATATATGTATGTACCTAGTTGTTCACATGTTGTCTTCCCATTAGAATGCAAGTTCCTTGAAGGAGGGAGCAAGTTTTGGCCATTTTTGTATCCTCGGCACTTAGCACAATGTCTGGCAACATAGTTGTTCATTCTTTATTTCAAAGAGGACCAATGACATCACCAGTGATGTCTTGACATGTGCATGAATTGGATTTAAGCAAATCAGAGTTGAATGAAGTTGCCAGCCTCACTTTCTCTTCCACACTCATCAGTGGCAGAACAAAAGTCAGGGTGACTGGTGATGGCCCAGGATGCACTGGATGACCTTGGTGGCTTTGACACCAAGTTCTAAGCACTCCAAGCATCTGATTCAAAGGAACAAACTGCTATTGTCTGTCCATTCCATTGGGAGAAGTCTTTACGTGCTTGGGGTAAACATCCCCCTAATTCACCAATGGGTTCAAGGCCTGTCAGCTACCCTCAACCTTGTTCAGCCTGTCTGCTGAGAAGGTTTTACCAGGGTGTGGCCACTACACATGCTATAATTTCTTGGAGCCACAGGTGAGACTTGGGTGACAGGTGGCCCCCAAAGATAGATGAACAGCCTGAAAAGGGCTTCGTAAGCCCTCACACCAGAGGTGCTAGTCCTTCTGGAACTCCCCCTATACCTCTGACAACACAGTAAGTGCTTGCTGATTGAGATTCATTGAGTATACCCAGCACGGACACTTATTACAACTGTCCCCTCAATTATGCTTGAAATCAAGAAAATCCCAAGAAATCGGGGTTAAATCACCAGCTTGCGTAAAAACATAGTGAAAGATCATGCTGTATATTTCTTGTAATACATACCATTCAGTTCTCTTCCTTATATGTCTCAAAGACAGACTTCACTCACCCTGCCCGGGAGAACACTGGTACTTAGGCTCAAGAAAGTTTCAGAACTCACCTGCCCTTTTAGGCTTCTAGACAAACTCCCCAAAATTTACAGTTCAAAACATTTGCTTGGGACTTCTTCCATGGAGCCAACCATCCATGGAAGCATGATCATGGAAGCATGATCAATTTTTCATTCCTGCCCCAGTACTATACAACTACTTCAAGTGGGGCATTCTTTTCTACCCTATGTATTTCAGACCTTTTCTTTCGAAGAGACCAAAGATGCATTTATGATGGATTGACCAAATGATTAGTGATAAAAGATGCATTTCTGATGAACTGATCAAATGATTGGTGACCAAAGATGCATTTGTGATGGATTGATCAAATGACTGGTTTCTGATAATGAGAACATATACATTCCCTGTATGATGTTTTTGTGTTCTTAGACATTTCAAAGAGATATTGATTTAAGAGGGTTGTCAAATGATGGCTTGATGCTGAGCCCAGAGGTGTTCTCTGAATGACACTTTTTATGTTTTTAGGTACTACAAAGGGGAGAAAAGGGAAGAGAATAGGGATTTACTAAGTACCTACCACATGCCAATAGAGTGCTAAGCACTTTACAAATTACTGTTTCATTTACTCTTCACAACAACTATGAAGCAGATGTTATTGGTATCCCCAATTTTACAGTGGAGGAAACTGAGGCAAACAAAGGTTAAGCAAGTTGCCTAAGATCTCAGCTAGTGTCTGAGGCAGGATTTGAACCGAGGTCTTCCTGTGCACTATGGTGCCTCCTAGCTGCCCCAAAGGGATATTGACTCTGGAGAAATTGGAAAATACTTTGACATCCTCCTGAGGTGCAGAGGAGGGTCTTAAAAACACAAACCACCAGTCATGTGCTTTCATTCTTCTTAAATATTACCATGAATGATGGACTCTTTGGGGATAGCTGTAGAATTGGGGCCTCACAGAAACACTTGAACATCAATTTATCTGGTATGTTTGTTGGTTTGTTTTTCCCCTTGTCATCAGCATGGCACATTCCAGGTATGTGCAACATATCTAAATGTGATTAGTGTGATCAGGTATTCTACATAAGAACAGAGGCATCGGTGTGCGTGTGTGTGTGTGTGTGTGTGTGTGTGTGTGTGTGTGTGTGCGCACAGAGATTTCTATAAATCTGCTTTATGGCATTTGGAGAAGCTTTGTGCATATAATTCAACTTTCATGAGTGCTGAATTTTTAAAATTATATATCACAAACTCTTAGAGCTGAAAGGGCCCTTCGAGAATATCTAATCCAATTCTGTCATTTTACGGATAAGAAAACTGAGGCTCAGGCTGATCAAGTGAGTTGCCCAAGAGCAAACAGATAGTAAGTGGAAGAGGCAAGATTTGAACCCAGGGTCTTTGGCTACCACTGCAAGTGCTCTTAGTAGTGTTGTCCTGAAGCCTGGGTTGATTGCATTTCTTCAATAAAACATATTTCTGTTTCTCTGTGTTTGTACAGCACATGTGTGCATGCATGTACATGTGTATGCCTCTCTTAATCAATTGATTTGTTCCTGAGATGTTGCATATAAGCAAATGTTTTGCAAATCAAACTATGCTTTTAAGCATATTACTAGAGCTTGCTCTCTAAGGGAATCCTACCGTCAATCTTTTATGAAAGTGAGGAATAATTTCCTAGTTGACCTTTCTACAAATCCATATTTTCATATTTTAAGTTTAATTCACTGTGCTCATATCCTACTCCCATGCTTCATCCTAGCATGAAGCTGAATTTAGACTTTGAATGTTATACTAATAGCATACATATGCTAGAAGGTTTCGTTTACCAATCTGGAAAGAGCTTTCAATCTACCAGATTGTGTCTGTCATGGAAGGACAAGAAAGGTGACCAGCAAGTGCTGACGAATAGTTCAACTATAGTTAGCAACTATCAGAGTGTAGAAACCAGCACCAGCAGAGGGGCGGACCACAACTAATAAATCAGAAGTCTTTTAAAGCATCAAATAAGCCCTAATTAAGAAGAACGTGTCTATGTATGTATATAATCCCCAGTGTCACTGAAGGAACAACTTCAGTAGTGTGCTAATGGAGGTAGGAAGAACAGAAAAGAAAGGAGCAGCATTAGGACCTCAAGGCGTCAGCATAGCAATCCAGAACCCTGTAAGTAACTGTCTGAAAAATATACACTCATTTTAATTCTATCAAATGAAAACATCTTAAGAGCTTAGTTAATGAAAAGCCTGGGCTAAGTGCTGGAGATATTAAAAACAAAGCAAAATATAAGTTACAAAGATTGTTTTTCTTTGATTTTTTTAAGGGGGTGAGTTGGTGGGAGGGGAAAAAATACTTGTTAACTGAAAAACAAATGAATGAATCAATTAGTTAATCAATAAAGAGTGAGAAAGAAAAGAAAATCAGATGTAAACCAGTCCTGCCCTCAAGGAGCTTGTATCCTGCTAGGAAGCTAAAACATGTATATAAATAAACAAATACAAAATAAGAGAATCCCAAAGACAAGAAGCAGATCCAAGACACTCTGCTCCCACTGTGAAGGATCCTTTCAAGCCTACGTCCTACTAATCTCATATGAGAAAGGAAAAAATTCACAACTATGTCTAATGTCTATTTCTCTTAGAAAAAAGATAGCATCCTTCAATTTTATTTATTATTATCCACTCCAAATTTAGACACTGATGCTATTTGCATGGCTTTTTAAAATGTAGGGTTTTTTCTTTTAAGATATATTATTAATGTTTTTCATATGTGTACACACTCATAATATCCAAAGGTCTTGGTCATGTGTACATGTCTACATATATAGTCATATATACATGTATATGTGTGTATGTACATGTATATGCACACAGAGATATCATGTATATATTAATTTCTCAATGATTTCCCCACTACCACCACGAGTAGAAGTCTCCTTTATAAAAAATAGTTAAGCAAAAATGCATTGCCCATGTCTAGAAATGTATATATCATGTTGCAACTATTGTATACCACTGTCTACAGGAAAGAAGGAGGCATGCTTCACCATCAAGTCCCCCAAAGTCAGAAATTCCAAAGATTTCAAGACATAAAGCTTGAGATTGAAATTATAATTACATTTCAGAGTAAACGTTTCATAATATTTTAGGAAGCTCCAAGAATCTTACTAATTCTAGGATATAGAAGGAAATCCCATATAAGTCTGTATCTTCATAGGAAAACCAAAAAAGTTGAGAGTCGAAGTGACAATCTAATTAAACAAGTAATAAGTAAATACCAATTTGAGACCTACATTTTATTTTAAAATTTTATTCTTCCACTTAGGAACCATTAGCACAAAAATAATAAATTAGCAAACTGAAAATCACATAAAAATATACATTAAAAGACATAAAAAACATAAATTCTACATTACTTACAATTTTAATTTTAAAGCATCTACAATTTTTTTCAAAGAACAGACAAAAATGTCCTCTTTTCATCCAAGTTCCCTTGTCATCCTTTTTTATTCTGTGTATCTTTCATTTTGTTATTGTGGTTACATTTTTATATAGCAATGCTGTGTATATTTTCTTTGCTCTGCATAGCTTCACATAAACCTTCTGCTATTTCTTTCTTTTCTCCATATTTAGTATTTCTTATGGTGCAATGGCATTCTATTATATCAAAATGTCATAATTTATTCAGCTAATTCCCAATCATTGGATACATGGATTGTTTCTAGAGGGTTTGGTTTTTTTTTTTGGTTTGGTTTTACTATTACAAAAAAGGTGCTATAAAAATTTGTACAATTAAGTCATTCTTTCCTTTCAATAGCATTCTCTGATAATTATTAGAGAGGAATAAATAGATCAAAAAATATATCAACCGTTTTGCAGCCCTTATTTGCAGTACCATATTGTTTGGCAAAAATATTGTTAATTTTTCAAAATTCACTGATCAAAATTCACATTTCTACCGGAAGAAAAACAGTGTGCCTGTTTTTCCATATTCCACCAGCACTGAATAATCAATTGTAACTATCTTTGTCATTTTAATGGGTATTAGGTGCAGACCTGCATTTAGGGGAATGGGGGAGGCAGAGCAGGTATGAATAATGCATGTGAATCAATTTCACTGGCTCAGTGCTCAGCTCTGAATTTTACATTAACTTCTAGGATGACATTTTCTTCTCTTTAAACTTAATGTGCACTGTATAATGAATTATGAATTTCTGTATATTGCTCATTTTTTTAATTCTTCACCTCCTCAAATGTTCCCTTTTGGCCTGTTTTTGAGTCTTCTAATAATTGAAGTCTTATTTTTTCTTTTGGATATCCCCAGAACTTGAAAAAAAAAGGATAAATTAACAAAGTTTAAGTGCATTTAAAGTATGGTTGTTGGTTTTGTTGGTTTTGTTTTGTTTTGGCCTACGTAATATTAACTTAAGGGGAAAAAAATCAGGGAGTTTGAGAAACGTTTCCCCCCCCACAAGAATTGCTCAACCAATAGGTAGTTGTATACAAGAGAGATTTCCACAGGTGATGGACCAGATTCCTCCCCATGGCTCCACTGCACCAAGTACTCCCCTCAGTGAACTGACAGAATGAAAGTGTCTCCCTGAAGTAGCTAACTTCCTCCCAGAGATTTGTTTACTTACCATAAAACCGATGAGCAGCTTCTGCGTGAAAAGACAGTCCTTCTTCTAACAGGAAACACAGACTGCTATCCTGTGCTGAAGTTTGTCCCGAGGAACTGATGAAACAAGTGGTGAAACAGAAAAGTTTGAAAAGAACAAAAGAATTGAGGGCTGTCTGCTGTGGGTATTCATGAATAAGTGAAATCTTCATTGAGATTTTCTATCTACTTGCCCCCAAAACTACTTCACTTTTAGTTGTATTGACCTGACATATGAGTGCCTAAACAATGAGGGTGAGTTAAAGTATGCCCTAAGTCTTCCCTCAAAAGCCATCAGGGTAGAATGTCTAGAGAGATGATGGACTCAGAGTCAGAAAGGTCTGGTTGGAATCCTACTTTTGACATTGAGTAGTTGTGTGATTATGGGCAACTGATCTAATATCTTTCAACCTTTAATTTCTTAATTGATATCAAGTCCAAAAGTCTACATCCAAATTTATTTTTTTTACTTTTTTAAAAATACATATATTTTTTATTTTTAATTTATGCAATAAAACAATATTTCCATAACCATAACACATTCCATAATACAATAAAAAAATTTAAACACCTTGCAAAATCTGAAAGGTAGTTGTGGTATCTATATCACAAAGCTTTTCTTAAAGTAGGAGATAGAGAGTAGATCCATTATCTCACTGGTTTAGGGAACTTCTGCAAGCAAACACCTTCTACCACGGCAGGCTGGTTCTTTCTCTTCTTAGAGAAACAGTCTTAGAGTTACCCATTGAAATATTAAGTGACTTGCCTGAGGTCACATAGCTAGTATGTTTCAGAAGCCGGACTTGAAGTCAAGATCAGCTCTGTATTCAGTAAACCACACCGTCTTTTGCTGCTGAGTTATAATCAGAAGATACACACATATATACATATATATATACACACACACATACACACACACACACACATACACACACACACACACACACACACACACATATATATATATATATAAATATAAGTATACATTGAAACATATATACACATGTTATGGATGTGTATGTCCATTATTGTATATGAATGTTGAGGCTCTCACCTTATGCTGTTTATGCATTATCAAATGAAATAATGTACATGAAGTGATTTGCAAAATGCAAAAAGCCCTGTTCAAAATATAAAGGATTCTTTATATTTCCTTTCTTGGAGATGCTAAAGGACACAGTAGTACACCAAAAAGAACTACCCCTCAACCCTATGATTACATGAGGAGCTGAAAGCAGTGATTCTTGATCCTGTCATCACTGGGAAAAAGTCTAGATAGCAAAATTCACCTCCTGATTTTCAAGTGACATCTCAAAAAAAAATTACATACACTTCTTTTCTTCTCTCTGTTAACATAAAAAAAAAGCAGCACTCCAGAAAATTCTGAAGTGAAGAGCATTAATGATTATTATCTTAAGCATATAAAGAGAGTGAAAGGATGGCTGATTCAGCCACACCCTCCTAATTGGATGGAACACAATGGAGGTGTCATCTTGAAATGGAAGGACAACTATATGCTAAAATGTATAATTTATTACACATACCTGTGGCTAGGTGTTTGTATATAGAATATAATTATTCACATATGTGTAGACTGTAGGCTCCATGAAGGCAGGGAACAAATATTTTCTAAACTAAATATAGCCAGAATTTATATACAGCTATGGTCATATATGTGTCGATAGATATATGCAAAAATATAGATATGATATAAATATAGAGACCAATACTAGCTAATGTTTAGCACAGGAAAGACACATTAACAAATTATCCTTCATTTACACCTCAAAGAAGGTAGCTGCTTTCTTAACAAAAAAAAAAAATAGGACAGCTCATTCTTGACCGCTGGCAAGCAACACTGCATTCTGTTTTCACATTTATGTTTGAATTTTTCAAGACTTAAATTCCTCTTCCCTGGTTACTTAGCCCATTCAGGCTTCATATGATCAGGCTGTCGCATACTTAATAAATGTTTGCTGAATTTAATTGAATGAACTGTTCATTGATTGAACTGTGTTGAACTGAAATGAAATGAATTCATCTGAATTGAACTGAATTCAACAGAATTGAATTGACACATAAACCTTCAGTTTTTGTTATTCAGTTATACACAGAATAACTCATTGATGTGAGTTGTTTTTCTTTGTTGAAGACACTAGCCATATTTAATATGTAATGCTACACACATAGAGAGAGAGAGAGATGTTTGCCCTTGTACATGGAAGAGCTATCTTCAGGATCCCACAATTCAATGAAATTGCCCTATAAAAAGGTCTTTTGAATTGGATCAAGACTGAAGAGGATATGTCTGTGTGTGTATGTATATGTGTTTACTTATCTAATAAAACTTAGGTACGATATGCCTGTTTACAAACGGAAAATCCTCAACAACTGCAACTGTTATCATTGGCTTATTAGGGGCACGCACACACACACACACACACACACACACACACACACACACACACACACACATCTTCCTGTCCCACAATTCTGCCATCATTTGTCCCACTGAAGTTTTGGACTTTTGATGACTTTCTGAGAGGCCTGTCAATTTGACTGCAAAGTTCAGACAACTCTAAAGCACACGAGAAAATGGGATCCTGTGGAATATCTATGAACTCCCCAGACAAACATAAAGGACTATCTTCACCTCCTGCTTAGAACGGACCTTTTACACATCTTTCCCCAACTGCAAAACATATTTGTGTCATTACCATACTCAGCCTGGCAGCAGTACCTGAAACATATGCAGATGCAGCTCAGGGTTTGTTTATTTTTTTTTCTAATAGTATGAGCCCTCTAAATATCTTAGATTTACATTTACTTGTGGGGAGGGGGGTTGGGGAAAGCATCCAGCTGAATTCAAATCATGGCCACATATTTACCCATATCTTAATTATAATGCTTCAATGTTGAATCTTATAAAAAGAAGAGAATTTTTTTTTATCACATCTTGGGTTTAGCTCCATTTTTTTTTTCTCACCCAGCCCCCAGGAAAATATTCATGAGGCAAAACTGGCAATAGAAAAATAATCATTTGAAAAACATTATATGAGGTGAGTTGCTACCTCCCTACTGGATGCCAGTTTAAATTGAGCTAATTTGTTTTACCAGTAGCTTAAGAAAAGCCCAGCACAGCAGCACAACAATTATATCCAGGTGCAAGGACTTAATTCAACAAATTCTAGGTGCATCCTTCCAGTGCGCTCTGTGGGCCCCATCCTCAGCTGTGGTTTCAAACAGATGCCCTTGAAAAGGCTCTGTAAACATGATCCAGTCAGTCCTAGAACAGGGAAGTTAAAACACTTCCAAAGAAAGAATGATCAAGAAGAGTGATATTCTTATGTTCAGAATGTCAGTACATGCAGGAATGAGAAGAGTATTGGAAATAAGTCAAAGTAACTACTAACTTATTTCTTGGTATTCCTTTCCATATAAAGGCTTGTACCCAGAAGAAATGAAGTCCAAGTCTATAGGAGAATTGTAAATGTTTAAGTAACACAAGTTTTAGAACAAATTCCAGCAGATGCCATTAACAGAATGAATAAAAACTACAGGGGAAAAAAAAGTTTCTTAGAATGTCAAGGCTACAGGTCATCTCATCAAAGATTCTCCTTTCATAGACTAAGAAACAGAGCAAGAGAAGCTTAAGTGACGCCCAAAGTCACATAGCTGATGAGTGGCAAAAGATAGGAATAGAATCCAGATGTCTCCCATCTGCTACAGCACAGTGCCGCCTTTTCCTTAAATCAATAACTTTAAAATCATCAAAATTGGGCTCTGTTCTTTAAAAGAAAATCTTGATCAAAAGAAAGCATCTGACAATTGGCAAAGTAGCAAATCTTCACCACTTACAAAGCATTGCTTTTTTTCAGACACAATTCTGGCCATACTGCCTATCTATTCTATTCCTCTAGGCAGTGTGACTTAGTGGACAGAGATCAACCCTCAGAATTGGGAAGATCTAACTTCAGTCTCCTGCTACACACTAATTCTGTGACCATGGACAAATCGCTTACCCACTCAGTGCCCCAGGCATCTCTAAGACTACAAATTACAGAACAGTTGTGGTTCTGTATTGGTTCAGGAAATGTCCTCAGTGGATGTTCCACAAATCAATGAACTAAATACCTGGTCCAGTCCCAAATAGGTATATACATTTCTTTGGAATTAAGTATTTGCCCTTTCAAACTATATTGATGAAATTAGAAACGAGTTACATATTGCTATAAATGTTGAATGTTATTTTAAAATGATTAAACTATTTGTAGCATTGGAGATTATTTAAATTTATAGCTAATTATTAGTTTTACAAGAGCAACAACTTTGTGTTCTCTTTGTCCACTACTAAAGAGTTAGCTTACTAAGTGATTCTGCTAAGCCATCTAGAACATCTCATGTTTCTCCAACTCAAAACTCAAACCAATTAAAACTATTTATTATGTTTATTATCTTGATTTTAAAAAAAAAGGCAATGTGGCATAAGAGATAAAAATCTGGCTTGGGAGCCAGAGAAGACCTAGGTTCTGCCTCTGACATACAGCTCACATGACATCTGGCAAATGGCGAAGGCCAGTAGTGTCAAACCCAAGTAGAATTGGCAGCTGCTAAACCATATATACACACATCTCTATAGGCCACATATTGACTTAGAAAAGCACATATTAACATAATAATGTTTTATTGTACTTTTATTTATTTTTTAAATATTTCCCAATTACATTTTAACCTGGTTTGGGCAGTATTCAGGGGCATTGCAAGCCACATGCAATGCAACCCAGCATTGCTGCATGTTTGACACCTCTGCTCTACACAGGTGTCCAAGACTGAATGTTGCAGAGAAGGTGCCAATATGCATTGATAAGAGGACATTCCTCCCCCAGAGGTGTCTAGGCCAGTGAAATCACAGGGCTCGTCCATATCTCTATTATTCTAATGTTGCTACTTCACTTATATGTGATTTGTATTATCTTAAGGGCAAGCACCCAAGAGCTGAAGGATCAACTAATTACTTCCAACCACTTTTTGTGACTGCTTCTTTATAATTCTAATGTATCACAAAATTCTAAGGAAAATTATTTTAAGTAAACATAAAATGCTGACGTCTCTGTATTATTTCTCCCTATCCACAAAGAGAATTCAGTGAAAGTCCATTTTTTTAAAGACTTACAGATGATTCTTCCAATTTTCATATAAACTCAAAGCTCATTGTTTCATATTATTAGGAATGGGTTATAAACATTAAGAATCCTAATTAGAGGAATGCCAGACAACTTGAATTAAGCCATTGGGTAGTGCTTATTCAGATGTAATGTGAACAGTCTGGACATTTTGAATAACTTCCAAATAGGACACAAATAAAAAACTGTCAAAAATCTAAACCTGGTTCAGCCAGGCATACAGGACTAGGTCCCATGAATGCCAAAAGGTAAAATGAAGACCAGTGAGAATTTCAGAAAGTCTTGAAACTGTACAGCACCAGCCTTTTTCCAAATAACATCCTGACCAAGAGGCACTGGAGATGGGGGTCATTGTAGTTAAAGGGCAAAGAACCAGACGGAAGGAAAGCTGGGGAATTAGCAGTGATGATTGCGGCATTTTCCTTGCAGTTTTGCTGTGTGACCCAAGAGAAGTCCAAAGTGCCTTATGCATTTTTCCTCACTTATAACAATAAGAATAATGCAAGGACAGTATTAGTCCAAACACTAAGATGCAAATCAAAATTATCCCCTGACACACTTTCAATTCAACAAATTCAATTCGGTTCTACAAATACTTAGAGTGAAAAGAGCACCAGTGCTAGATTCCAAAGTCTTGGATCCAAATCCCACTTCTGACCCTCACCATCCGTGTGACCTTGAGCAAGTCACTTAATCCCCTAGCCTTCAGCTCCCTCATAAATATATAAACTAAATAATAGCCAGCATTTATATAGTATTTTAAGATTTATAAAGTGTTTTATAAATACTATCTCATTTAATCCTCTTATCAACCCCGGGAGATGGGTGCTATTATTATTCCCATTTTACAGATAAGAAAATTGAGGTAGACAGAGGTTAAATTACTTACCCAGAGTCACACAGCTAGTAAGGGTCTGGGGCCACATTCAAATTCAAGTCTTAACTGCAGGTCCAGAGCTCTATCCACTACAATCACCCACCTGCCTCTGAGGTCCCTTCCCATTCTAGACCTGTGATCCTATTGAGTGCTGAACACTGTTGCTATATACTGAAGGAAATACAATGTAAATAGATATAAGCCCAGACCTCATGAAGCTTGCCATGAGGCAAACTTGGCCGATCGAGCTGGCCAAACAACGATCTTTAGCTAAAAAAGCTTTTTAGTTGCTTTTTGAATCACTTAAATGCTCTAATGGAACAAAATCACTTTCTTATCCAAAGATGGGGGGAAATATTCTTGTGAACATAATTTTATCCAGAATTAAAATAAGCAGAATAAGTTTAATATTAGATAACCATTACTCTCACAACTAGAAAATCAGATTCTTACACCTGTTTTAGAAACTAGTAAAGTTTTATTTAACTAGACAAAGTCTTTAGATGGAAATGCTAATTTAAATGTTTGCATTTTGGGAGTCTCTTCTCCACTTTACGGACTGGCCACACAATAATGATACAATATAAATAATGAGAGATGAGCATTGGAACATTCCAGTTTACAATGTTCCCCAAAGATTCCCAAAATGAAATAATTCAAAACTCCTATTAGTCTGACGTGTTCACCTCAATTATTAACTGAAGAATTTATAGAGCAGAAAAAGTATTGTCACACAGGTACCAATCTCCACTTTTAAGTGTAGGTGGATAAACAGCATAGGCACACCAAGGGGTGAGCATTATATTGCCATTAGACCTTCCATTTTCTGTCATCCCTCCCAATGTCCTGCGCCATCTTTGCTTGGAATCCTCATAGATCAACTAGTTCTATAATCAAGGACCTTGGATTAAACCTCACCTTTAACACTTATTACATATGTGACCTTGGGTATGACTCAATCTCCCTGGGGCTCAGTTTCCTTACCTATAACATAGAAGGGTTACACTAGATGGCTTCTGGATATCTTTTAGATCTGTGACCCTATGATAACATAGCATTTCAAAGCTACAAGGAACCTTAGAAATCATCTTGTGCTGATCTTACAGATAGGGAAACTCAGGAATTGAGGTGTTCAAGGTCACACTGCATTTTGATGGCAAAGCCAAGGCAAGGACTCGGGTCTCCTGATTCCCAATTTATTGAGTGCAATTCACTCAATACCACACTGCTTACTAGAAAAGCAGCGGAAATCATGGAACGTTCATCCATGGCAGTGATCGACTAGCCAACCTGCTGTTCCTCATACGTGATACCCCATTTCCTGACTCCAACCTTTTATGTTGGCCGTCCCATGTGTCTGCGTATCAGGAGTTTGGAGTATGCTCAGGTCATCTAAGACAGAGAAACCCACATGGAAGACTCCAAGAACCAGTTCCTGGAAGACTGGTGCAGTGACTGGTGCAGAATAGATCTATTAAGGATTTGGGAATAATCAATCAATAAACAACTATTCAGGGTCTTGTGGTAAAAGCTGGGGACACCAAAAAGAGACAAAAGACTGTCCTGGCCTTCAACAAGCTTACAATAAAAAGGGGGAGACAAATGTAAACAAATATATACAAAGCAAGCTATGTATGGGATAAATAAATCACTAACTGAAGGAAGACACTATAATTACAAGGGATTGGGGAAAGTTTCCAGTAAAAAATGGGATTTTTAGTTGGGACTTTAAAGAAGCCAGGGAGATCAGTCGGTGGGAGGGGAAGAGGGAGAGTGCTCCAGGCCTGGGGGAAAGTCAGAGAAAGTGCTAGAAGCCATGTGAATGAATGTCAACAACAAAGAGGCCAATGTCACTGGATTGAAGAGTACATGTTGCAAAGTCAGGTAAAAGAAGACTAGAAAGGCAGGAGGGGACTAGGTCATGAATGGCTTTGAATATCAAAAAGAACATTTAGTATTTGATCCTAATGGCAATAAGGAAGGAGCCACTGGAGTTTAACAAGCGTGAGGTGGGAAGGAGGGTGTGACATGATCAGACCTGCACTTTAGGAAAATCACTTGAGTGGCTGAACGGGGCATAGATTGGAATGGAAAGAGATTTGAGGCAGGCAGAACCACCAATGGACTATTGCCATAGTTGAGGTGATGAGGGCCTACAATAGAGTGGTGGAAGTGTCATAAAAGAGAAGGGGGCCTATGTGAGAGATGTTGAAAAAGTGAAGTCTACAAGCTGTGGTAACAGCTTGGATGTGGTGGGTAAGAGATAGTGAGGAATCCAGGATGACTCCCAGGTTGTGAGTCTGAGGGACTAAGAGGTTAGAGGAGCCCTCTACAGAACTACAGAAGATAGGAGAGGAGGTCCAGAGGGAAAGATAATGAGTTCTTCTGGGAACATATTGAGTTTAATGCATCTACTGGACATCAATTCAAAATGTCTGAAAGGCAGTTGGAGTTGTGGGATTGGAGATCTGCAGAGTTTGGGGTAGAATAAGTAGATTTAAAAATCAACTGCGTAGAGATGGTATTTAAATCAACAAAGAGATCACCAAGGGAAGTAGCATAGAGGGAGAAGAGAAGATGGCCCAGGACAGAACCCTGAGGGACACATGTGGTTAGAGTGTGGGTTCTGGAAGAGGATCCAGCAAAGGAGACAGAGAAAGAGTGGCCAGATGGGTAAAAGGAAAACCAAGAGAATGGAGTTCTGAAAACCTAGAAAAAAGCAAGTATCAAGGATGAGAGATTGATCAACAGTGTCAAAAGCTGTAGACAGATCAAGGAGAATAAGGACTGAGAACAGGCCGTTGTATTTGGCAAGTAAGAGGTCACTGGTAACTTTGGAGGGGTGTGTGGGTGCTCAGGGAGGACCATCTGGTGTAAAGGCTTACCAAGCTCTTTTCAGGGCTGCTCATCCTCCCATGGTGTCCACCTTCACCTGACTCTCACCTGTGGCTCCAAGAAGCCGTAGTATGCTCAGTGAATGCACGGTGGCAAATCATTTCAGCACATGAGTTAAACCTGGCTGAAGATAATGGAAAGACCTCAGTCCTGTCTGTGAATTAGGGGGGTATCTACCCCAAGCACATGAAGACTTGCCTCAGCGGAACAGGCAGATGACAACAACTTGCTCCAACAGCCATGAAGGTGGTGGCTGAAGCAGGTGCTGTGGAGCACTTTGAGCATGGTCAGACATCAAAGACATCAAGGTCATTCACTGCATCATGGGGCATCATCAGACATCTTGAGTATCTTCCTGGAAGGTTCTTTCTATCCCCTCTGCATGTATGTTACTTATATGTGCTTATTTATATATTGTCTCTCCTATTAGCATATAAGCTTCTTGAGGATAGGAGCTACCTTTTCTTCTCTTTAGACCCCTGGCACTTAACACAATGCCTAGCATATTTTAAGTACTTAATAAATGCTTATTGCTTAGCTCTTGATGCTGGTGTGGGGAAAAAAGTGAATCTCAAAATGTTGAGTTTTAACTTGAATCCCAACATGTAAAAAGTTTACTAGTGTCTGTCATTAGATGCTATCTTCAGTGTCCTCAACTACCTAATGTCAAAATGGATAGTTTGGGGAACAATATCCACTTTATGTTGGTCTTCAATACACCAGTGGATAGGTAGTCTCTTTAACATGGGTGCTCTCTCCAACAATTCATGTTGCAACCCAACCATGACTGCTTATCCTACATAAAACTGGTCCATGTCCTCCTATAAATTCACCAAAAGGAGACCAGCCAACATATTGGGGACCTTCCTTCCATTCACTAAACATTGGGACCATACTAATGAAGTATGCAAGATATCCCAGGATTATCCCTTACCCTCACCACATGACCAGCCATTTTCTTTTTCACCCTGCATTTTCATTTGATGGTATCCTTCACACTGCTTTTTCCTTGCAATTCCTTTTTCGTAACATGTTTCAGCCTATAGACACCCACCACACTCTACTATATTGCCCTTGGCATGATCCTTATCGTCAATTCTGTGTAGGTTATAGCATTTCATAAATCATAACCATGTAACATCACAAGAAAAATATTGATGTTAAAAGTAGAATTTTGTTAGTCCCATACAAGAAAAAAAAATAGTTTCAGTACTAAATTCAGTTTAAATGAGTGGCTATGTATTCATGTACTCTTAAAACATTTCTGTTCTATAAATATACCTGATAGGTATCACAAAAAGAGGGGGGGGTGATCCTGTTATTTGGAATAAAGATACAAATCCCTTCTGGCATAGGAAACAATTTTAATTTCTTGAAATCATTAAAAAGTAAATGTGTTAGATGTGTTAAAGTCAACATGCAAATAGCACCTGGAAGTCATATGTAAGAGCAAAATGTAAATATGTATTATTCTTTGGATTTTTTAACTTCTGTCTCCCTGTATATGAAACTGTGAAATCTTCTGAAAATGCTCCATAACTCAATGAAATGGCTATAAGGTTGCAGAATAATGTACTTCTGTGGCATCGTTAATGTGATTTTAGCATAGTTTAACAATAGAGTTTAATTTTGGCTTCAAAGAACATTGTTTTTAATTTCTAATTTTTTTTTCTGCTTATACTTCACAATAGATAATTACAAGTGTAATCATTATTGGTCATTGGCCATTAATTTGTTTCAGCGTATGTACCTCAGTGGGCAGTAATTACTGCACAGCCTTCAATAAGATGTCATTAACAAAATGAGAAGACCAGAGAAAATATGTTAATTACTGTAAGTGCTCCATTGGTTTCTCCCTGGAATAAACAAGTCTAACAATTAAGATCACACATACTTTTTGCCAGATGATATTATGCAGTGCAAAAAAAAAAAGGAAAGAAAGAAAGAAAAAGGAAGAAAGGAAGAAAGAAATAAAAAAGCCTATGCTACATAATTTGAAGAAAAAGCATGGGTGGGTTAATACAAGATTTTTTTCCTTTAAATTCATATCAGCAAATCTAATGAACCAAACACAGATAGCAGTTTTGCACTAAGTAGCAATTTCGTAAGGGCTCATTGTTGATAATGAAGGATTAAATTAATTGGCTGCTATGTTAAATTATAATTAAGATGAGAAATCCCTGAAAATTATGGAAATGTTTTAATATTTTTAAAACTATTTGTGGAGCAAGCTAAATTGATTTCCTATTAGTTCAGTAATAAATATACTAAAGAATGTTTCCAAAGTCTCATTTCTGTGCTGGTACGGTATTATTCTGACTGCTAACATTGGTGTCTAATACCACTGGGCGATTCTCAGTTCCAAGAATGTTTAACACAGTATTGATTCTGCCACGTTCGTAACCTTGAAACACAAGCAAAAAGTCTGTCAGTTTCTTGTTGCTCTGAATTTTAATCTGTGCTGGAAATCCATTCATCCCACCATTTGGGAGGACTTACCAACATTCACTTCCTGCTTCTTGCAGTATGTTTTCATCTTTGTTTATTCAGGTCTCCTTCACCTCCAGATTTACCACGCATCTCAGATACAAAGTCTGCAGCTGTTCACTCGTTTCTTTTATTGTCCAGAGCAGTTCTTATCCTCTTTTAATACATTATTCATCACCTGTTTCAGGCCTTTCCAGCCCAATGTTCCAACTGTACTCTGATAGCCCAGGAGTGTAGACCTATTCAGGAAATTATCTCCAATGGCTCTGAGCCTATTTATTCTTGATCGAAGAGTTCCTTCTCATATATGGTCCCTCCTGCTCCCTCTTACCACCTTAGTTCCAGATTCCTCAGGTCTTTCTTAACATTCTCTTCAGGATGATTCAAGTCCTTCAAATCTTCTACAGCCCACGCTTTTTAAGGTCTCTTCAGACATGGCTCTCACTACCACTCTTTTAAATGTACAAGATTGGCCATCCAGACTTAAGACTTTGAACATATGTGCAACAATTAAGTGTTACATATCACTAGCATGTAGTATTATTTGTTTATGTTTGGTAATTTCCAGAATGTATAGGCAATATGCAAATACAATATACATATATTTTATATGTTAAATAGATTTAATAAGAATAAGTTAATATTGATAATGTCTATAAGATACATATATTTTAATGAGCACTGACTGATTTCATTAATGTAAAAGATTTCTAGTAAAAAAAAAAAACTTTTTCCAAAAATGCTGATCAACACTTGTCCTGCAATTGCTAGACATCAAGAGTTGCCTGGGCCACTGAGAGGTAACTGAGACCCTGTCTCATCCAGGGTCATAAAGCCAATGTGTCAGAGGCAAGATATGAACCCAGGTTTTCCTGACTCCAAGACTAGCCTATGTTTCCACTATGTAACCCTGGTTCTACCAAAACAAAAGCTTCTGTAGACTTTTTTAGAGTAACCATTGTCCTGACAAGTGATAAGCTAACATAATCATGGCACTCACTGTACACTGACTATGCTGTCTTATATGTGGGTACTCCTCCATCAAAAAATGCAACAACAAAGAGCCATGTAATTTTCTACCATTACACACAGTCCACTTTGGACCATTCAGAACCCTGCAAATCTTCAACACACTTTGAGAAAGGGCTTATTTTCCTCTGACCTGAATTAAGCACAATTTAAAAAAAATTCAAGGAAGAAAAAAAGCATTGTTATAAGTAGGGAAAAGTAACACTAATTTGGAGTAAGATTGTGTGGATTTGAATTCTGGTTCTTCCTTTTACCACCTATATAACCTTAGCAAGTGACAATCTGAGTCTCAGTTTCTTCACCTATAATAATTGACATTATAGTGTTCTAAAGCTTGCAAAACACTTTAAATACATTTTCTCATTGAGCTTCAGAATAACCCTATAAGGTACTATTAGTATAATTATTCCCATTTTACAGCTAGGGAAACTGAGGTTTAGATGGGTTAAATCATTAGCTCATGACTACCCAGCTCCTAAGTGTCAAAGGCTGTCAAAGACTCTAAATTCAGCACTCCAGCCTTATACCACACTGCTTCAGGGAAACAGCTGGAAAAGGAGAGAATGGAACTTCATGGCCTTTGAGTTACTTTTCATTCTCCAGCTCTCATCCTAAGAAGTTAGCATACTTCTGAAACCATTTAGAATTTGTGAACTTAGCCTTCATTGCTAGGAAAATGAACTAGTTTCCTACTTGGATATATCACCATCATCATTGTTATTAATGTTATCATTGTTGTTCTCACTTTATATTTGATGGAATTCAAACAGAAAAAAGTCCAAGAGCTGGGATCAAGATGATACCCCTGACTTCTCTTATGTTTAATGGCCAATAAGCTAATACTCAGTTTGATAAAAATTATTACATTGTGTAGATGAATAAAAGTTTTGGAATATTAGCTAGTTTGTAGATCTATAAAACTTAGAATTTAGACTTGTCAAATCCAAATATCATTGGAGAATGTTCCCATGAGATAAAGAAGCCATAAAGATGTATAACTTGATGTCACAGTTATTCAATGTATACCACTTCTATTGTTTTCATCTTATTGCTGTTATGGTCTTATTTTCATCTTTTTTGGTGGGGTACAAATAGGAATGGTCTGAGGAAAAGTGATGGTTGTTCTTATTATTTCACTGTTCAGAGCCAATAGCCTTTATGGCTTTAAACACTTTGGTATTCTTTGAATTTAGAGAGTAACTATCTGATCACTTGCCCATAGGCGCACCTATCTTCAAAGGGGCATGTGTCTGTACCTGTGTAGTAATAATATGTAAATTTAACTACGTAGCAGCATAGGATAGTGGATACAGGGTCAACCTAGATTAAGGGAGACGTGGCTCAAGTCTTGGCTCTGACACAGACTAACTGCGTGGCCATGAGCAATCATTTAACCTCTAAATATCCCAGTCAACTCTCATAGCCCCCCCCAACCCAGTTAAAGAGGACTTGCCCATCATTATGGAGGAATCAGAAGCAGTCTCTGAAATTAGTGCTCCCCATTTGTTGCTGTGGTTGAGCTGTTTTTCAAGCGTGTCTGACTCTGTGACCCCATTTGGGGTTTTCTTGGCAAAGATACTGGAGTGGTTTGACATTTTATTTTTTAGCTCATTTTACAGATTAAGAACCGAGGCAAAGAGGGTTAAATGACTTGCTAGGATCACACAGCCAGTAAGTGTCTAAACTTATCCCTGACTCTACTCTATCCACTGTGCCACTCCCCATTTCAGTGAAATAGTGAGCAATTATATTGCTAACTCTAAGTTTTTGCAAAGTGCTTTACAAATATCCTTACAACAATCCTAGGAGTTAGGCACTATTATTATTCCCATCTTGACAACGAGGAAACTGAGTCACACAGAGATTAAGTAATATCCAGGGTCATACAGCTAATAAGTCTCTGAGGCTAGATTGAACTCAGGTCTAAAACTATGTAACTTAGCTGCTTATAACTATCAAAGGTCTAGTATGCAAAAAAAAAAAAAAAGTAAACATACAAGCCTATAAATGTACATTTGAATAGGTCAAAATTAAAGCATGGTTTCTACTGAATGATAATTCTAGGCAGTTATAGGATGTCCCAAAAGTCTTAGTGCAATTTTAAGATTTAAGAGCTTTAAGTGACACTGTACAGTTTCCTGTACAATATCTTACTTCAATAAAAAACTATTCCTATTACAATAGAACAACAAACATCAGTTTAATAAAGTTTAAAAATAGATATTCTCTGATATGCCCATTCATCAGCCTGGAAAAAAGCCTTAAATCAGAATTATAACTTTTATAAAAAAATTAATTCCAAAATGTAATTTTAGAATGGCAGAAGGAAAGTCAGTCGAGAGAACAGATGATGGAACACACCTCCCTCCTCTCAGTGAAGAAGTGGTGGTGTCTGATTATGGAATATGGTAGACACTATTAGATACAATCACTGTTTCTGCTGGGATTTCTTTTAATTTTTTTTCAAAAACAAGAGCTCAGTGGGGAGGAAGAAAAGGGTAGAGGTAGAAGAATTAAGGGGAAATTACTGTGTTATAAAAACATTAAACCAAAATAATATAAATAAATCATCAAAAATCAAGCCTTCAGTGCAGTTACAAAATGCCTACTAAATTTAAGATTATATTTACTACTTATAAGAGTTGTAGAATTATAAGGATCATAAGCTGGTTCTAAGGATGTTTTCTAAAAGATGATGCTTAAGATATAGAATACAAGTGAAAAAGCTTATGGGAAATCCCAATTTGTCATCTTTCCAGTAATTTTTACCTAAAAAGGAAGCAAGTCTAAAAACATTTTCTTTGGTTTCTGCTGACTGTAGATAGATATACCTTCCACTGATATCAATATACTAGTTATACCAATGAATCCATAACACCTTCAAAGTTAACACAACATTCAGAGGCCACACAGAATTTTTATTCTCCAGTGGGTAGTCTATCTCAGACTAGACCTACAATGCTCACATCATCTCTGATATTTTCATATGAAAATTCTTATGATCTCATTTATATTCCATTACTTTTAATCACTTGCATGGATTGTTTCACTCATTTTATTGGTAAGCCCAGTGCCTAGTAAAGTGCCTGGAATACATTACGTATCTGATATATTATTGATTCCTTCTTTCATTTATGATCAATTTGTTTTCATCCAAACAAGTCTTGAGTCTCTGGCTATTCCACAAGATGTCTAAGGGATGTTAAAAGCATAAATAAATCCTCAAAAGTGTCTTGTCTCCAATCCATATCCTTTCCTACCCCAATAACCAACATCTGATAATCAAACTCCCATATTCTGCAAAAGAAAAAAAGTGGGGCTCAGAGGGATGGTGTTACAAAGTCAACTGGCAAATTAGTGAATGAGGCAGCATTATAACCTCAGTATCTTGATTCACCATCCATTGTCTTTTCCACTGTATCACATTGCTTTAATTTAATGATCTTTATTCAAACTCCAATTACACCACAGGAGAATGAAGGGGAAAGCACAAAACAGTAAGATGATAAGAGAAGATGGGAGCCCCAAGCAAATAAACTACCTATGTTATGAATGTGATTACAACAACAACCACAATGTGTTTCCAGATTGTTTAACAGAGAGAAAAATAAAAAAAGAGGTGGGTGTCCAATTTAACTCCCTGACACCATAAACAGATTAAAAAACATCTGAAGCAGCAATAAATAACCTAGACGATGGTATTTTTGATCCATAAAATTAAGATTCTCAAACCTAGCAAGTCAATTTCAGCAAGACTTCCATTTCTCTTGGCTACATGGAGCCCCTCTTGAGTAATAAAAAGGAATCTGAGCTAATACCTTCTTGATCCAGCCTCCAGAATAGTTTTTTCTTACTTGGTAGAAGGACATCCTTCAAGAATGGGACGCTGTAAACTGCTTTTTAAAGCATTTTGCCTTGTGTAATGCCCTTAACCAGGATATATATTATCTACTTAACTGTAACTAATATAGAGCAAAAGCTATTACTTGGTGCTAAAAGTCCATTTCCACTCCTTAAATACTGAACAAATTAAATACTATCCAGCACTATCCTTTCTGACATCTCCACACTTGAATGGATCATCTTGACTAAACACGTCAGAACTGACAAATCTTTTGCTCTTAAAATGACTTTTAACTCCATTTTTAAGCCCTCTGACATAACAGTCAAAACTCTGTTAATGTGATTTGCAGTTAAATTAAACATAAAAACATCATTAAAATAATGAAGAAAATTTTATGGCCTAAAGCCAGGCCCTGTCATGGCTCTCTTAGCACCCTTCCTTTGGCATGAGGATTCTAAGCATTATAGCCCAGATATTCTTCTGTTGGGGCATCAGAGTTAAAGCTGCATGACCTGTCCATTTTTGCTGCAAAAAAAAAAAAGGTCCTTAGCTTGTGTGCAAAAAAAAAAAATCTTGGTGTACAGGAAAGATTATTTTGTAGGAGTTTCTCATTTGAAAAGCAAGGAGAATGGAAAACAAAATAAAGAGGTTAGAAAAGGGGATAAAAAACTGTTTTCTCATTTCACACATACTAGGACCACCAGGAAGTCTAAAAAAGCTCTGGCGGACTCAGTGGATTGAAAGCTCAAAATGAAGCCACAGTGGGATATGACAACCAACAAGGTTAATGCCATCTTAGGTAGCACTAAGAAGGGCACAATGGCCAGGAATTAGAAGATAACAGAGTCCTCAATGGATTGTCCTGATTGGAGAACATCCAGAGTACTAGGTTTCTTTCTTGGTACCACACTTCAGGAAAGGTATTAATAAAAGTATCCAGAACAAGGAGAGGAGTAAGCCTGGCAAGAGCCTAAAAGTTGTATTAGGAGGCTCTACTGCAAGAACTGAGGGGATAAAGTCTGGAAAAGAGAAGACTTTGAGAGGACAAGATAATGGCTCATCAATTATTTGAAGAGCTGCCATCAGGAAGAAAGTTTAGGCTTGATCTATGTGCTCCCAAAGGACAGAACTGCAAAATTACGAAAGGGTGAAACTAGGCTTAAAGAAAGAGAAAACTTTCTAACAGAGCTCTCAAAAAAAAATTGAAACAGTCCACTTCAGCTGATAGGATTCCTCTCACTGGAGGTCTTCAAATACAGGCTGGATGACCTCTGGTCTGGCATAATCTTTACAGAATCATAAAATTTTAGAATTGGACGGGATCTCAACCATCTACTAGTCTAACTTATACTAGAAAAGGAACCCTCACTGTAGAATATACTAGTCATCCAGCCTCTATTTAAAAATCTTGAGTGGAAGGTGGGGGACCCTCTAAATCCCAATGCAGCCCATTCCACTTTTTGACAGCTCAATTTTTAGGAAGAATTTCCCTATTCCAAGTTTTCCTCTTTGCAATTTCCCCCAATTGCTCCTGGTGCTGTCCTCTTGATACAACCAGAATTTGTCTTCTGCATGCAAAACCAATAAACATTTGAAGAGAAGCATCACATTCTGCCTCATGCAGTCTTTCCTTCTCCTGCCTGGATGCCTCTAGGTGCTTTATCCAGTCCTCCTATGACATGAACTCAATTCCTGGTCTCCTTCCTAGGGATACGTTCTAGTTTATTAAGATCCTTCTTAAGTCGTATTCAGAAATGAACACAACATGCCAGATGTATATGGTCTGACTAGCTTTTTTTCAGGTATGAAAAATTTCATTGAAATACCTTCCAACTTCGAGATTTCTATGATTTTGTGAAGGGAGAAAAAAATCTGCAGAGCAAGAAATTAGCTATTCATGTGTGGAACTAAAAAAAGTTGTAAACATATCCTTGGCACAAGGCAGATCCGCATGATTCCATCAGTTCCCTCTGGACAGAGTTCATGTGATAAATTGGTACTCAATATCTTCCACTCTTTGTAAGAGGACAAATTGAGCTAGATCATGTCTAAAGACACTTCTGGTTCTCAAATTCTGAGATCTTAATGTTTTGTTGGTTGGCTAGATGCAATACAGTAGTAACTGAAGGGCCACTTTGATGAAACTCTACATTGTTACAAGTGATGCTTGTGTACAGCATCTTGGGATGTAAACTAGAAAATGTGCCAACCTTGCAACCGGCATGGCATGCAACTGCCAACAAGTTTCTCGGCAAAATCATAACCATGTAAATAGGCCCATGGACCTGGGGCTTGAACAAAATTAGGCAATTAGCTTCAAATAACTTTGTTTTGTTTCAGCATCATCAGCTTATAGAGTTATGGGTGGAGGGCACCTTAAAGATCATCTTGTCCAACTTGTTCGTTTGGAAGATATGGAAACTGAGGCCCAAAGAGCTTAAGTAATTTGTTCATGGTCACACAGGGAGTAAGTGACAGGTCTATTGTCTCATTCGTTGGGTTTCCTAGAAATCTGTATTTCTGGGAGAAGCTCTGAGAATATACTAAAGTTTAAAACTAGCATTTTCTTAGCCTACTGATATGAAGAATAGTAGCAGTTCTGTATAGAAGTTGGTATAACTGTCCATCAAAGTAAGAGTCAAAACTGAGTATGTTATATAACGGGTATCATGTTTCTTGCTTTCTCAATGAGTGAGGGATGGGGTAGAGGGAGGGAGAGAATTTGGAACTGAAAATAAAAATAATTTTTAAACACTTGAATATGTAGGACAAACAATGTTAGTACAGAGTTGACGGTTTGGGTCAAGTATTTGTGTTGCTAAATATTTCCAAGACCCACAATAGCAGGCTTTTATGGAAACCAGAAGGTGATCATCTCCTCTATTTTATTACTTAAAATATATACATATATACATATATATATATATATATACACACACACACACACACACACACACACACACACACACACACATACATAGTAAAAATGAGCCTGCAAACTCTCTTAGGGTGCTATACCAGTTCGTTTCAAAAAATACTGATGTGGGTAGATTCAAGCAAGTCAGTCCTGTCCACTAACACCTAAAATGAACTTTCCATTATATTTGGTTTCACGGAGTTCAGATCTCTGCCCTCATCAAAGGCTCTAAATTTGTACCTACAATGGATGTGGGTCTAGAGCTGTTGTGGTTTTCCTCTGTAAAATGCTCCAAATCTATACTTGGACAGATGTACAGCTTTGTGCTTAAGAGACCAGATACAAAGATTAATTATGAAAACCAACATATGGTAGATGATGAATTACTTAATTTGTCATATACGATATCAGAATTATCAAGCCAACAGTCTATTTACTGGGCTGTAATATTTATTGACTCCTCCAGCTCAAAATCCTGGCTTGGCTGAATTCAGCAATTCAACAAACATTTATTAAGCACCAACTGTATACACAATACTGGGCAGATTAAAATGAAAAAGATTCCATCTCTGCCTGAAAGAACCTGACAGTCGGCAAGAGCATGAAAGGAAAAAAAAAAAAAAACAATTGCAAGGGATGGGACGTGACATGAACACAGTAATACAAGGTCCCATGTTGGAAGAGTAAAGGAGAGGTCCAGAATGCTCTAGGCATATTTAATGAGAAATGGTATTCTTTCAGCTGGGCTTTTTGGCTCAGTATAATGGTAAGAGCTCACTATAATGGGAAGAACACTAGATTTGGAGTCAGAAGACCTAAGTTTGATACCTGGCTCTATGGTTTCCCACCTGTTTGGCCTTGTACCTTACTCTCTCTGACTCCATTCCCTCTTCTAAAAAATTAAGGGATTAGACTAGATGCTTCCACAGATACTTTCTAATTTAAATCCACAGATATTATGGAACTTTCAAGTCTCCCTTTGAGATCTGATCCACTCCCATGTTTAATTTATAAAAGCATATTATACATGTAAAAATATCTGCAAAACAGAAAGCACTATATAATTGTTAGCTGTTATTATTACTCTTATAAAGTACTAGAGATGCTGACGCTGAGATTCCCATGTTTAGATGGGATACCTCATCTCTTTTTTTTTTTCTCAACTCCAGTGTTTACTTTAGGGAAAAACTTGGTGGGGTGGATGAAGATCTCAGGCTATTTCTGAGATACTTTTAACATCTAAGAAGTTTCTTTGACATCATTCCAAAAGGTGCTTTTTCTCTTCATCTCCCTCTACTTCTCTCTCCTCTCCCACAACTATCCCTTCTCACTAACTACTAGAAAAACTAACATTTGGCCCCTCGGACCCACTATCTCCCTTTTAACAGAAACCCAAAAGGAGCACTCCTAAAACTTGGCCTGGGCCAAAAAGTAGGGAATTATACTCCTCCACTGAGGCAAGGACTCTGCTCTCTTCAGAGTTTCCTTGAGCACCTGGCTGATTCTTTCATGGCTGTTATGCCAACCCTAACACAAACCAGCTGTGTGCTTGGCCTGCCCTAAACCTTGAACATGGAAACCAAATGTGGGTGCCTCTGCTTACAGCATTTCAGCAACTGGAGGGGTCCTTTATTGGCGAAAGTGCAGTGAATGCTTGGAGAATGTGAAGGAGTTTGCAAGCATGCCAACTTACTTGTGGTAAAGAGCAGGGTACACACTCCTAAGAGTGTATTGCTGAATTAAAAGGAAACGGTTTAAAAGTCTGCAGGAAAAACCAGACTGTGTGAGAGTCTGGTTTCTCAAGCCATAAGATTAGTCTTCTAGCAAGCAGTTCACATCTAGGTACAGCTCAGCTTTGAACAAAGCCTTATATGGGATGAGTCATGGCTAACTTAGAAAGCCCTTCCTCCCCATTTCATGAAACCTCAAAAAGGTGAACATGCAGCTTCACCACTAACAGATTTCAACTTTAACACCCACACCACTGGGAGCAGGGTGTTTTCTAAAAACACTCTGGGCTTCAGCATTTTTGTCCACTTCTAGATACTGAGCCCAAGTCTGATTTGGAAGGGTCCCTCAAGCTCTACATGTCTGATCTGGTGATCTCAGCCCATCTGAAGGTTCTCAGTCTTCCATTGTGCCCTTCCTCATGGGTAGAACAGTAATCCAATCAGGGCAAAAAACCAGATTTCTACTGCTTTATTTTCACTTAATGCTGAGTTCTCTTTGTCATTTCCTTTGTGCAAAGTAGGCAGATTTATCAGTCCTTTTCAGTGTTAGGGACCAATAAAATAAAGAAATAAATCAACATTTTTCATGCCTAAATTTTCAGGGAAGAAATTGCTGCATGTCAGTACTGGGGAGAAAATTATAATTAGATGATTTAAAATAATTGTGTTATTATTTTTTAAAAATTTGATAAATTCAATCACCTCTTGAAGATACTCCTCCTGATGCACTATTTTCCTTTTTTAAAAAGTTATAATATAAATTTAATTTCCTGTTCCTATTTTTTCACCTTTTTGCAGATTCTTAGAAGACCATAGTTCTTGGAGAAATGAAGGAGAAATCTAAGGAAAGGTGATTGTTTTCTATATGTATTTGAATAAATTAAACGCTGAAGATGATTTTGTTAAATAAATGATTAACCTAGGCCTTGAGTGATTCATTGTATGAGGTAGAATCCCTATTTGCCTCAAGCCTGCTTACTGTCATCAAGCTGAAATTTCCTGGGCATGTCACAAATCCTACTTATCAAGTTTTCTTGGTTACAAGTGCTTGTCTTTCTTCACCATAAAGTATCAAGAATGTCTCTGGAATAAAGGATTCACACATAATGGCTCATCAACATTTGATGGTTGTCTATACTACCATCATGCCCTGAGATAATTCATACTATATTAATGTTTAAAGGATGTTGAAGGATAGATTTTTTCCCAGATCTGAAACATAGTCACTGCTTCAACCAACAATAAGTAATTCAACATCAATTTGGACAGAAACAAAGATCTCTAAATATCCTTGATACCTTGGGCAGTCTAGCTTCAGTATGCACTAAACCTCAAATCTAACTGCTATAGAGTTGCACTAAAGTTTTACAGGTAGCAAAGATTCAATAAAACTCATAATTAACAGAGAAATTCTATTTCATTTGTGAAACTGAAAATGGGATTTTCATACTGCTGGAAAAGTGCATAAGTGTATCACAGACCCTCTCCTTATTTCTCCTTGCCAGTGACAAATCTTTGAGATATGAAGAAAAAAAAACATTTGTTTGCATTATTTTGGGCCTTCCTATGATTTCTGGAAAAGTTTTGTTTTTAATTAAAGTGTATTCTATAAAAGCAGCTCTTTTCCACTTTATGATTCCAAGGAAACATATGGAAATATCAACTTTGAGACGTTACTGATTTATTTTGATGTTGGAGCATTTTGCTCTTGTGTAAACATTTCTCGTGGCATGAATATGGATAGTTTTGAATCTTTGAAGAGTTCATTACTAAAGGTAGCATATGGTTTTGACTCCTGAACCATGAGGGAAATGAGAACACCCAGTTTGCCAAATAGTCAATCGTAAACAGTTGGTACACCCCTAAGCAAAAGACAAAAATAATTACTGTATCTTTTTTTTAAGTAGCCAGCTCATTTTTAGTCTTTCTCTTATTTTGTCTTTATTTTTTTCATTTACTGATTTAGTGTTTTCCTGCAAGGTTCATGGAAGTCGACTAAATAGATGCTCACGGCCTGCAGCAACCTGATTCTGATAGCACAGATGTCATCATGGAATCCAGTAATAAACCAACTCATGTCCCTACCTCATACCCAAGCCCATGTTGAGACTTCCCATTGTTTCTCAGCACATTCTTTCAGAATCATTTTTAATGCTTTCATAGTTTACGCTATATATGAGAGGCAATGTAGCATAGTGGATACACTATATAAACTATGAAACATTTTTGAAATGATCGAATTCAAGCTTTACATCTAAGTCTGGTCATGTGACCATGGGCAATCACTTTCTTCTCTAAGTTTCACAGACAATTCCCTATGATGAAATAATTTACAGAGAAGTTGACTATCTGTACCTTTGGAGGAAGTTTCCATGCATCATTAAAGAAATCACAAGTCTCTCCTGACCTCCACCCTACAAAAAAAGTGCCCTTATTCATCATAATATAATTATGACCTATAAAAATGCAGAATTTATAATGACAAGATATCATCATAGCATTTTAAGATTTGCAAAGAGAAAAAAAAAAGGTTTGCAAAGAGCTTTTCTGACAACAACCCTCAAGAAGGTAATAATAATAAAAGCTAACACATATAAAGTGTACTATATACCGGGCACTACGCTAAGCACTTTATGAATATTACTTCATTTGATCCTCGCAACAATCTTGACAAGTAGTTGTTATTATTACCCCCATTTTACAGATGAGGAAATAGACAAACAGTGATTAAGTGACTTGCCGTAGGTCACACAACTAGTAAGTGTCAAAGTAGATATGCAATTTTGAAAGATTTAAAACATTCTGAAATCTAAAACTAGAAAGTGAAAACATCCTATTTTTGACATTAAAAATTACCAATAAAAATAATACCCCCAAGAAAGAAAGGATGTAATAACAATTACAATAACACATGTCTGCTTCTCTCTCTCTCCTCTTGCCCCAAGGAGAAAGAGTTGTCAAAGACTCTATTTTCTAAGTTGGTTTAAATGATTCCTTCCTCGGGATAGAGAGTAAGACTTGGTGATTTTCCCTTCTGTCTCAGGAGTCTAAGATTCTATAATGAGGAGCTGATTCTAAAGTTCATTCTTCCAACAGAAAAATAGCATAAACACAGTGCTTTTGTTACCCCTTGGTTCCACTAAGCTATCTACTGGAATTTACTGTCTTTTCTTTTAAAGTATTGTCTATCCATCTCCAGAGAAAGTACTTAACAAGTCTGAATGCAGATCGAAGCACACTTTTTTTAACTTCATTTTTCTTGTTTGTTTGTTTTTGGTTTGTGTTTTCCTTCACAACACGACTAATATGTAAATATATTCTGCATGACTGCCCAAGTATAGCATATTAAACTGCCTGCCTTCTCAATGAGGGGACAGGGGAGGGAGAGAGAGAATTTGGAACTCAAAATTTTTAAAAAATGAATGCTTAAAATTGTTCATACATGTAAATGGAAAAAATATATAAAGTAGCATTGTACAAACTTATTCTAAAGAACAACAAAAAAAAGAACCATGCTAAGGAAAACACAAGCTTTACACATATGCTGTCATGCACATATAGAAACACTCAAGGGTCAGTTGTGGGCTTTATTATTTGATAAAATTATTATTAGCCTTTTTTAAGGTAACTTGCCAGACATCACAGAACGAACTTTTGCAAAATCTGGCTGGAATTTTAATTTTAAGAATACATATTTTGTCACCTTTACCCTTCTATGAAAACTACCAGCATCTGTGCAAAGTCACCTTGGAAATAAACTATGTCTTTCTGTCTTATTTGACATTCTCAGGTAAAAATCAAAGCACATGAAGATTTAACTCAGTTTGTCCTTCTGTATTTGACTCATCTCACTCCAAAGCCAACAATTGTCAGAGATTAGGCTGGATGATGGCTCCTAGAAGGAAGCAATCTGGTGATCATGACTAGTTTTGGGGAAGTCTGGGATTAAAGAATCAAGGAAACATCGTGCTTTGGAACTAGAAGGAATGTTGAAGATTACCTACCACAAACCGGAAGTGCTATGCTATACTAGTAATTGGAAGATTGGAATTCTGGACCTCAATTTGCTACTAACTCCCTCAAAACCTGGGCAAATCACTTGACTTATTTGGGCCACAGGTTCCTTCTCTATCAAATACTGGGGTAGATTTTAATTATTCCTAAGATCCTTTATAACTCCAAGTTCCCTTATTCTCTTCATTTTACAGCTGAGTAAGCTGAGGCCCAGAAAAGCTAAGTGATTTTCCAGTTTCACTAATGGATCAAAAGTTTAAGAAACTGCTTATCAGTAACATGAAGTCCAATTAACATGGGCTTCCTCTTTTCATTGCTACCTTCTCCATACTAACAAAAGAAGGACTAATACTAAAAATTCCTCATGATGGCCAGAAACCTGAGAAATTCAGTCTTGGTTTCTGTTTTAGACTTTTCTTGATCAATATTTTAACTGGCATCAACAATGTTAACATCAAGTATTTATTTTGCACCTACTGTGTTCAAAACAAGAAGCTAGATGATGCAGTGGATAGAATGCCAGGCCTCAAGTCAGGAAAACTTATGTTCCTGAGTTCAAATCTGGCCTCAGGCACTTACTAGCTGTGTGACTCTGGGCAAGACATTTAACCCTGTTTGCATCAGTTTCCTCATCTATAAAATAATCTGAAGAAGAAAACGGCAAACTACACCAGTATCTTTCCCAAGAGAGCCCCAAGTGAGGTCACAAAGAATCAGATACGACTCGAATGAACAACAAAAATGTTCAAAGCACCGGGTGTAGGCTTTGAGAAGGATTTGAGGGCACATAGGATGTTGCTCTCTGCCCTCACGTAGCTTCCAATCTAGTTGGAGAAAGTGGATGTTAATGCACAAAAAATTACCTGATAATGTGATAGCTAGCATATATTATGAAATGAACCATGAGTGGTGCAGTCTCTTAGCACATTCACTTTAGGAGGAGAAAATACTGTGGACTAGGTTTGAGCTTAATCTTGAAGGATGGGCACAACTGTACAATAAGGGGCTAAGGGAGGGAGAAAAATATGAAGGAAGGGCATCCCAAGCAGAGAAAGAAGGCACAGATGCATAGAGATAAAGAAGCAAGGAGGGACAGACTGGGAATGGGAATAGCAAATATATCACTGTAGCTGAAATCTGAAGCAGAAACCTAGGTTGGGTCTTGAATTGAAGACTAAAGAGTTAGGTTTCATCCTGCAGTCAATAAGGAGTCACAGAGACTAAGAAGGGGGTGTTATATTGAAGCACTGAAGAGTAAGAGAAGAAAACTGTATTCTACTGCCAGCCCCACCAGTATCCATTATGTGGCCTTGGACAAATTATTTGATCTCTCTGGGCCTTGATTTCCTCCTCAGTAACCTTATCATGGGGTAACTAGGTGGCACAGTGGATAGAGTGTCAGACCTGGAGCCAGGAAGACTCATCTCCCTGAGTTCAAATCTGACCTCAGATACTTCCTAGCTGTGTGATCCTGGGCAAGTCATTTAACCCTGTTTGCCTCATTTGTAAAATGAGCTGGAGAAGGAAATGGCAAACCACTCCAGTATCTTTGCCAAGAAAACCCCAAATGGGATTGCTCTATCCACTGAGCATCCTAGCTACCTCCTAAAATTTAAAGTAGCCAAGATACATAATGATAGATTGGAAGGGAGAGATATTGAAGACAAAAAGCCCAGTTTTAAGCCTGTTAGAGTAAACTGGATGTGTAATAATGCTTCCATACTCCAATGGCTCTCTGAACTTTTTGATATGGTTATTCTTTCCAATGTTATGATACAAGGTAATCTATTAACCAAAAGGCTCTTATCGATGGTTTACGGTATGTGAAGCAGGGGATACCAAGAAAGGCAAAAACACAAGAAGTCTGCATCCAAAAGAAGGAGACGAAATGTAAATAAATTGATACATACAAAACACACAGTCATCCATACTGCAGCCCATGTGGTTCTCATCTACAGCGTACCAGGGCAGTTGACCAGTCACCCTATCCCCTCATTACACAACCAGCCCACGTTCTTTTATGGCTATACCTCTCACTGATTAGAAGAAGCATTTTAGTTAGGGTGGTGGACCTGGGAACAAAAAGAAAGTCCTGTAGGAGAAAATTAATTAATAATTGATTACATGATTGGAATGATGCACTAAAATGTAGCCTTTAGATTCTTCTCAGTTGGTTGTACTTAAAGTAGCCTCACATAATGGAACAGGGAAGATTTCAAGCTGTAGGAACCAGAGAACCTTGGACTCCCAAAATCAGAAGGGGGAAACACTGAAATACAAAACCAGATTTAGTTCTGTAATTCACTGCAGACCCACTCTTTTTAACACTCTGGTTCATTTTTCTGATCTGATATTCAAATCAAAATAGAAAACAGATCCTCTCCTACCACCATTCCATGATCCAGTGGCACAACATTGGCCTCCTAGCTCTTCTTCCCACAAGACACTCCATCTACTAACTCTGGACATTTTCACTAGCCATTCCTCATACCTAGAACTCTTACCCCTCTTCATCATTGCCTCCTAAATTCTCTGGCTTCTTTCAAGTCCCAGCTAAAAATGCTGCCTCTGATAAAGAAGGCTTTCCCAATCCCTTTAATTCTAGTGCCTTTCTTCAGCTAATTATTTCCACTTTATCCCATCTGCAACTTGTCTATACATGGTTATTTGCATGTTGTCTCTCCTATTTGACTGCAAGCTTCTCAAGCACAGGGGCTGCCTTTTGCCTTTCTTTGTATTCCCAGCACTTAGCACAGTGCCTAGTACATAGTAGGAGACTAATAAATGTTTATTGGCTAAGTGACCTTTAAACAGATAAACTAAGAGAGAGTGGGCTAAATTTGTATATAATATAATTTGCTATAATTCGGTGAAATTACACAGTGCTTTCAACAATGCCTGGCTGCTCCCCAACACAAAGGATGCTAGTGTTAGCACCAGTATCACCAATAGTTATGCCATATGGCTGTAAATTATGGACTATCATGACCACCAAAGAGTCAAAACTGGAAGTGATTCAAAGGGAGAAAAACCTTCAGGTTACTGGGTAGATCCTGAGTGGAATGTTGACTGGAGCACATGGATAAAAATGATATAGGATGGCAACAGCCTACATCAATAAGCTCACTGATCCATTGAGTTATTTTACTGTATTTGCTTTAAAATACATTTTGTTACAATTATTTTTTGAAAGTTTTGTTTCTTTTCCTTTCAAGAAACTATCAGTATGGGGCAGCTAGATGGTGCACCAGCCCTGAAGTCAGGAGGACCTAAGTTCAAATCGGGCCTCAGACCAAACATTTGACACTGATGAGTTTTGTGACCCTGGGCAAGTCACTTAACCCCATTGCCTAACCGAAAACAACTTATCAGTATAGTACAGTGGATATAACATAGGATTTGGATTCATAGAACCTGGGTTTGAACTCCAGATTTACTGATTATTCCCTATACGACCTTGGGTAAATTGCTTAACCTCTCTAGGTGTTTTTACATCACTTTTCAAATAAGAGAGTTGAATTAGATTGCTTCTTGTGTTCCTTCTAGTTTTACACTTGGGAATTTTGAACTATACTTGACAAAAATGGTGACAGATTAAAAGCAAAATGTAGATTCAAAAATCTAGAATTAGTAACAATAGTTTCAGTGTCAAAAAGACAAGCCAAAAAAATGTCATGCAACTATGTACCCAATATATTGAAGGGGGTTACAAAAATACAGGGATGAAGAAAAGGCAGTATAGAGTTTTCTCCATTCAACGAGTTCATTCAGGACATAAGACTTGTATAAGAAACAATTATAGAACAGTTAAATTAGAATAGAAACATTATAAAACAGTTAAAATACAAATATATTAAAAAGTTATAAAACAACTAAATTAGAATAGCAATAATGAAAATAATTTATTGAATGCATACTACCTGCAGGGAGTCATGCATGACACTTCAGAGAATGGATGGATGGCCTTCACTGGCCGCTATGATCAATAGCTCTCTGTTGAGTCAGGGCCTTCTCCAGGGTTAGGATGTCCCAGCTCCACAACATCAGATTCTAAAGGGAGAACACTGATGTTTCTGGGCTAAGCCACTTTTTCCAGCACTCCATTTGCTAATTGTGGAATGTCATTTTGGAAGGCCTCTGATTATCTCCTATTGAAATAAGAGAGAAAACGTCCTTGGAGCAATGGAGCAGGAAAAATGGAGCAGCCCCAAATGAAGGGTTTTGTTAAAAAAACAAAAACAAAAACAAAAACATTCTATCTCCTACTTCGGAGTGCTTAAACCTATAAGTATTTTGAATTTCCAGGCTAGAATTCTATAACTCCCTTCTCAATCCTGCCAGAAATGGAAAATCCAGACTAGGTCCAATCATAGAATACATTGCAAATATAAAAATCTGCACGCCAAAATGATATTATACATTAATGAAAGTTGCTACATAATTTATTAACTTTACAAGAATACTTGAATAAGATGTATCATTTAATAATGAAACAGTAGATAAACATTGTATTTATTTTTCCATTCCCTTTGTTCAATTATTCAATTGAGGTTTACTTGTATAATATATGTCAAATTCACTTACAAAGAGCTAATTTTCCACACTGGAAAAAAGAAACACACTGGTGGTGATGCATTCTTGTTCTGACCATGACAAAAATTAATAATAGCTCCCTATGCAGCCCAGATCCAGGCATTCTAGAAAAAGACATTTGTTCACAAGACAAATTTCATTTCACTTTTTTGTGTTGTGAAGGTAAGAATTGTAGTCTATTTGCAATAAAAAGAGAACAAAGAATTCATTGTCATGAAATACTATATTTCTGCCTTCATTCAAATTTGGGGCATCCCTTAGAAAGCAGGCAGTACAGTACAGGGAGAAATGTTGAATTTAGAGGCAGAAACCCAAGGTCCAAATCCTGGTTCTGGTCCTGACTACCTGTGTGACCTTGGACAAGTCACTTGCTCTGAGACTTTAGTTTCTCCCTTGGTAAAATCAAGGGACTAGATTACAGGAAGCTAAGTGGCATGGAAAAGGAAATGGCAAACCACTCCAATATCTCTGCCAAGGAAACCTCAAATGGGGTCACAAAGAGTCAGACATGGCCAAAAAATGACTGAACAACAACAACAGTGGCACGGTATATGGCACTGAGCTTGCAATCACGAAGACCTGCTTCAAATTCTGCCTCAGACACTTCCTAGCTATGTGACCTAGGGTAAGTCACTGAACTCTCAGCCTCAGTCTCCCCATATGTAAAATGAAGTTGTATTCAACAGCATCTAAGAGACCTTTCAGCTCTAAATCTATTATCCCTCATTGCTCTGGCTGAATGGGCACAATAAGAAATTTGCTGAGGCTTTTTTAAAATCACAGACAAAGTTTAGTGCCCTACCTAGTAGGACAAAACACCTAGGTCAGGGTTAGAATAAGGTCTCCTTTGTGAGGACAGATCCATTCCACCGAAGCCTTCCTCCTTCCACAGCTTTATAATGGGATGAAGAGGACTCCTTATTCTCTACACTTCTACCAGGTAAACTCAAGCTTTGGCAACAGGTCCTGTCAAGTGGGCAAAGGCTCCTAGTTTGTCCACAAAACAAATTCTGTCATCTGAGGACCAGCCCAGCTTATCAGAAGAGGCTCTGCACCAATGGATATTTTTATCCATAGCAACTAGTAAAACCATTTTCCTAGCTCTGGAAGATACTGTGACCTTCTTTGGGGACACAGTCCTTTAGGGCATCTCTCTACTGAGAACTCCTAGCACTTACTGTCCCCTAGAGAACTGTGCCCTGAATGTAAGGAGGAGAGCTGGTGGAAACAACAAACCTTATCACTGATTCCATGACTCCTGAGAGAAGAGGGCCAATCTCACAACTGAGGCTGAGCTTTTCTCCTAAAAGCATCTGCTATGGCCTCCACACCTCAGAGCCAGCATGTGGTTATTTAGAGCGTCCACAGGCAGCACAGAATGCGTGCATAGAGTGCTAAGAGACACAGTGTCCACCCTTCCTGATGAAGGCTTAAGGGGTAAGTAATTTTCTTTCTCGATACCATAAGGTTTTCCCCTCCATATATGCAGAGAGAATTCAATTCAACTCAATATGTTAAGTGCCTACTCTGTACAAGACCCTCTGCTGGCTGCTGGAAATAAAAAGGCAAAGATGAAGTAGTCGCTACCCTCACTTCAGTCACATCTGACTCTTTGCAACCCCATTTGGGATTTTCTTGGTAAACATGCCAGAGTGGTTTGTCATTTTCTTCTCCAGCTCATTTTACAGATGAGAAAACTGAGGAAGTATTAAGGGACTTGCCCAGGATCACACAGCTAGTAAGTATCTGAGGCCAGATTTGAATTCAGGTCCTTCTGACTCCAGGATATGCTCTCTATCCACTTCGCTACCTAGATACCCCATTTACATTTTACTAGAGGCAAAAGCAAAAGTCTAGGGTTGTTAATATCACAAACTCTACATCACTATGTCTCTACTCACTCCTTATCTCCTCTTTTCACTTTTCCTTCAAGGATCAGCCCTGATGCCACCTCCTAAAAGGAACACAGAGGTGGAAGGGACCACAATGTGATCTAGCTCAATCCTTTCATTTTACAGATAGGGAAGCTGAGAACTATGGAGATCCAATGACTTGCCCAAGGTCACATTGGTAGTCAGATGGTTCTCCCAAAAGGTTTTATAACCCTTTTCCTTTTCCTCTCAAAACTTACCCTGAGACATAATGGTTTCCTCCATGGCTTGTATTCAGAATCACCAAGCATTACTTGTAACTGGAACTAGGGCATCAAGCACAGGCCAGCAATATCCACATAATTCAGCAAACTCAGCTCAAGCCCAAGCTCAGGCCTCAGCCCCTGCATGAATGAGGTCTTTCCTGATCCTCTCCAGCTGCTGTCCTTGCAGCTGCTAGCACCCCTGCCCCCAAACTATTTGCAGTATGGTATGATGGAGAAGTATCAAGTACTCAGTCCATAGACCACTCTGGCCTATAACACTCCCACATGCAGCCCAAATCGGGTTAAAATTTAATTGGGAAATGTGTAACAAAAATTACTAATCATAGATGACATTACTATGAGGGTTTTTAAGTCAATATGTAGCTCCCAGATACCCTTGCATGGGGTTTAGTGGCCCCTATTTCTATTTGAGTTTGACGCTCCTGGTTTAGTAGATGGAGAGTTGACCTCAAACCCAGGAAAACCTGGGTCCACCTCTGATACATACAAGCTACAAGAAAATCATCTAGACTACAAATTGCATAGAAATTGCAAACCAGCATTAGTAGAAGGAATTTCAGCATCTGGAAGTTCCCCAAACCAATGAAATCATAGCTCTGATCCCTATTTCTATATTTTGTTTCCACTGATATGTGTTCCTGTTTCTCCCAACTCAAGAGAAGCTCCTGGGAAACAGAGACTGCTCAATTTTTGTCTTCAACTATGCCTGATATATAATAGATGCTCAATAAATGTATGTTGGTTGGCTGAATGAGTGAAAGTAATCGCTTTTCTTTTACAGATCACAGAGACATATTCATATTATTTGTATTTTCCTTCTTTATAACGACCCAATGCATATTTTTGTTGTTTGTTCTCCATCTGAAATTAATCCTATGCATAGATTAAAACAAAAGTTTCAATTGAGCAAATGGTCCAGCTCTCCAGAGGGAGACCCTTCTCACTCTTATTCAGGTAGGGACCAAAAAATTGTATATCATTTGCCAGTGGCTCAGCAGCCTGTGAAAGATGTGTTGGTAAATTCGGTCCTGAAGCTAGTGGCAGAAATAATCATGCTTTATATTTATGTAGGGCTTTTCTTCTGGGGAACTTCAAGCATTTTATGTGTCTTGCATCACTAATCTTCATAACCTCCCTGTAGTTATGGGAATAAATTGAAGGGAGGATCACATTTTACCCTGAAAGATCATGATATGGGCCAAATTGATAAAGAAGGACATTGAGCATAGCTGAACTTGTTAAGGGTGTGTGGAAACGTGATGGGGCCAGACTCTCATTCCCTCGTCACACTATACGCACCACCTTCCATACGTGCAACTGTCTTTCAATCTGGAGGGAGAGCCATGACTGAAGGCTGAAAAGAAGAAAAATTCTGTGACTAAGCAGCCAACTGGAAACTCCAGGCCTGAGCAGTTATCATTCAAGGCTGGCCCTAACTTATTATGTGACCCCAAGGAATCATTTGGCCTCCTCCTGCTTGAGTTGCTATATTTGTGAAATGGTGGAATACAGAGGGGATTATTCTTTAGCCTGGCTTTGACTTTTACCCAACAATCCCTTGGTTTGTTTTTACGGGGCTCTACCTACTTACTCTTTCATTCATTTGGCCTTATTACTGAGTCCAAATTGTGTTCAATGTTCTAAGCACTTTGGGGAGATAGATACAGATGATATAGGTAAATGTGATGGAGATAGAGACAGAGATGAAAATGATAGACATAAAGCCAGAGACAGAGGGAGACACACAGAGTGAGACAGAGAGACAGAGATAGACACAAACTATGAAGTAGTCTTAGAAAACGTCCCAAGGAAATAACTAAAAGGAAAATACACCCAACTTGTACAAAGATTATAATCAATGCAATGACTGATTATACTTTCAAAGGACTGATGATGAAGAATGCCACCCACCTATTAACAGTGAGGTGACAATTACACAAAATGAGAATTTGTTTTACTTGACTGTGCTTATATATTACAAAGTTTTTGTTTTTCTTTTTTCAGTGGTGGGGGAGATAGAGGGAAGAAAAAAGAAATGCTTGATAATTGAAAAAAATAAAAGAAACTGTAGTTAAAAACGAGGCTGTCAGGAGGCAGCTAAGTGGCACAGTAGACAGAGCACTGGCCCTGAAGTCAGGAGGACCTGAGTTCAAATCTGGCCTCAGATGAAACACTTGACACTTACTAGCTGTGTGACTCCGGGCAAGTCACATAACCCCAACTGCCTAAAAAAAAAATGAAACTGTCATAGTTGTATCACTCACTGAGTGACCCTGGGCAAGACATTTCAGCATTCTGAGCCTCAAGTTCATCATCTCTGAAATGGGGATAAGAATACTTGTATTATTTCTTCCTCATTAGAGTCACCATAAGGAAAGCATAATGTAAATCTTAAAGTACCACATAAATGTGAGTTATTGAGCAACATTAGAAAACAGCAAACCACCCAATAAATAGCCTAGTACTTGGGAAATACCTAAAAAGATGACAATAGTATATCAGGCATAGAGAATGACAAGTATAGGAACTCCAGAAGCTGGGGGCAAGAAGAAGATGGGAATCATTAAATAATACAAAATAAAAAAGTATAACTGAAAGTAGAGTAGACATATTAAATACAACTGCATAAAGCTGCATTTTATATACTCATATGATTTTGAAAAGATATATGTGTGTGCGTGTGTGTGTGTGTGTGTGTGTGTGTGTGTATATATATCATATGAATCAGAAAGGAAGAGCAAATGAATTACAGGTCATGTGTAATAGTGATAGAATGCTGGACTTTGAAAAAGGAAGACATGGGTTCAAATCTGACATCTGACACTAGTTATGTGACCCTGAGCAAGTCACTTAATTATATATCTAACTTCTGACAATGTAGCCTCAAGAAAATCCTTCCTAAGTCATTTCATCAGTCAGTCATAAATGTTTAAGTAAATTTGATCATAAAATTGAGTAATTCTAAAGTGAAAATTTAAAAAAAAAGATATGCATTAAATGATTCCTGTCTTCATGAATTTGGGCAGCTAGGTGGTACAGTAGATATAATAATGGGCCAGGAGTCAAGAAGACTCATCTTCATGAGTTCAAATATGGACTCTGATACTTACTAGCTGTGTGACCCTAGGCAAGTCATTTAACCCTGTTTGCCTCAGCTCCCCATCTGCAAAATGAGCTGGAGAAGAAAATGGCAAACCATTCCACTATCTTTGCCAAGAAAACCCCAAATGGGGTCACAAAGAGTCAGAAACAACTAGAAGTGACTGAATAACAACAATAAAAATCTCATGAATTTATAATCTAGTAGGGGATAAGAGATAAATATGTGCACAGCTACACAATACAAGATTGTGTGTAGAAAATGTTAAGTTTAGAGGGAGACCTCATTCCTGACTCACATGATCAGAAAAGTATTCAAGGAGGAGTTACCCTTTGAGATGGGCCTTGACGTATACATGGGATTCCAGCAGGCAGGTATATAAGGATGGAAATTCTAAGCATAGAGAGTACGACAAGCAAAAAAAAAAAAAGCACAAAAGGAATGGGAAAAAGATGTTGGAAAAAGCAGTAAAATATCTAGTTTGACTGGAATATAGAAGAATCATGAGAGACAAGATTGGAAAGGAATGTCGGACTAAATTATGAAAAATTTTGAATGACCAGCTGATTGATCATAATTTTATTCCATAGTCAGAACTACATCCATCAGTGACTAAATCCTCTTTCTTCATCAAATGAGAAGCAAGTTGGGCTACTGTCACAGAATTAGGGAACAGGCTGTGTTAATTTGGAAGAAATATATGCAGCTGTAATCACTGTACCACCCTACATTTATCCAGGCAATTACCAGAGCAATTGAAGGTGACCTGATGTATACATTGCCTTGAGCTAAATTTTTGTCTACATAAATATGGATGGCTCCTCCACTGTTTGTTACCTTCTTTGATCACTAGACAATAAGAAGCCATTGTGAAGGCAACATAGGGGAGAAATAAAAAAGACCCAAGTTGAAATACTGCCTCAGACTCTTGCCTGTGTGACTCTGAACAAGTCATTTAACTTTTATCGCCTCTGTTTCCTCATCTGTAAAATGAGAATAATAATCCCTTAGCACACATGGATATTGTGAGCAAATATATGTAAAATCCTTTGAAACTTCAAAGCACTTTTAAAATGTCAGCCATCATTACTGACAATTTTTAAGCAATACAGTAGCACAACACAATCAGCTTTAGAAAGATTAATCACTTAGTGGATATATGGGAGGGAGGAAAGAGTGGAGCAGGCCAACCATTAAGAGACTAATGTAGAGCCACAACTAGAGTCGGGCCACCAGATAATTGGGCTTTACTGTAGGGTACCAAAATTAACAGGGTTTATACTCCTTCAGGTAAATGGAGGGGGGGGAAGAGAGAGAGAGAGGGAAGAAGGAAGGAAGGAAGGAAGGAAGGAAGGAAGGAAGGAAGGAAGGAAGGAAGGAAGGAAGGAAGGAAGGAAGGAAGGAAGGAAGGAAGGAAGGAAGGGTTAGCTCCTACTTTGCAAAAATAATTAGTTAGCTATTTAAAACAGGAAAGGTTTTTCTCTTTTGTAACCATACACCCAGGATGGGCCTCCCCTATTGGTCCCACTCTATCTCAAAGTCACAACTTTGCAGTTTCCCCAAAGTCTCTTCCCTACCAAGCCCTTCCGTCCCAAGTCTGATTCTTCCCTCAAAGATTCCTCCTACCCCCATGATTCTCACTCAAAAAAATTTATCTTAAAAAGTCGTTTTTAGGATAACTTTTCAGCAGTTTTCCCTGGGTGACAGAATTATAGTTTTGGATTCTTATATTAGCCCATATGAAAATAGTTAAAAATGAAATGGAAGGAAGAGACTCTGAAAAGGAAGATTCAGTGGAATTTGTTGACTGATTTGGAAGTAGGAAATGAGAAAAAGGGAGACACTAAAGATGAAAAAACAAGTTTTAAGATATTGGCTGTCTGGCAATGTTGCCCCTTTATACTTTTATTGAAGTTGAAAAACATCAAAACCCCAACAAAATGGCAAAAAAGCTGGGATTATCCATATTCTATTATTGCATATTATTCCATATTAAATCGAACATTTAAAAAACATGACAAAAATAAAATGACAAATCTCTCACAATGACCCAACTGGCTGGAAATCAATACCTTTTCATCAGTACCTTTGCTCCTTTCTTAGCACTGATGTTTTCTTTATTTCTACATTACCTGGCTTTCCTTCTGTTTTTGAACACATGTTTGGCTTTGATCAGCAATGTTGCAAGAAAATGCTAAGTGATCAGAATGCAAGTCTTACATCAAAGGTCAAGACAATTTCTTGATGACCACCCTGATGAGTAATTCAGTTTTAACTGATCCACTTAGCTTCTGGATAGGGTTCCCTATCAAAGCAATACAAAAAAAAAAGTGTGAAAACAAGCCATCTAGTTATGATTAGAACTCCTACTGACCACTAAAATGTCAAGGCAGTAATGACAATTATGTTCAGAGTGTAAGTAGTTTATGGCAGCTAGACATCATATAGCATGGGATCTTATTTTCAAACTAAGATATTGGATTTCACAAAAGAACATTCCTCAGTATAGTGAGGTGTTATTTTACTTTCTTTTTTTAATGAATTCACAAAATTTCCTAGGTTGCTAACAGCTTTCACAATTTATGCTGTAATTTCCCCAATTTACACTCTTTTCCCAGAAATATTTTAATCACTTTTTCCATCACAGAACATATAAACAGAAAATTCAACAAGCTGAATTCATTAAAGAGTGGGTAAGCATCCACTGAGTGAAGCATGCTCTTCTATGCAATGGGAAAACAAAGACAAAAATCAAATAGTGCCTGCTCGCAAAAATTTTCCTTTCTACTAGAGTAGAGAAGCAAAGCAGAACTTAATATGGTTTTAGAAATGCAATAACTCTCCCTTAAGAATCTCAAAAATGAATTAGAATAGGCAAAGTCCAGTCACAAAGGGAATTTTGTTGCCTGCCCCATTCACCCACAAAGACCTGCTACTGACCTACTGTTATCTATAAGGTACATACTTTGATTTTTTCTTTCCACAAAGGATCATAGAGTCTTAGTAATTTATAACCAGTGTTGCCAAATTCACAGGTCATAACAATGTGGCCCAGGGCCATGGAGCAGAGAACAGATAAGGAATTAAGAAACTTATCTATGGTCACTCAATTTGTATGTGTCAGAGACAGGACTTGAAAACAGGTAACCTTGACCCTAATAATAGGCCTCCCTCCACACCACCACACTGTCTCTTCAATAACTGGAATGATTCTAAAATTTGAAAGGTACTTTTCTACCATTTCCATTAGTTTCTTCTAATAGGCCTATGGGGACAAAGGAAAATTTGGGGACAAAATTCTACTGAATATGTATTTCTTCAGCATCTATATTTCATCTGACTCTTTAGAGAAAACTTGCCCAATTTATTTTATGCTCATGCAAACATAAATTATTATTTAACAAACACAAAGTTAAATATGATAACAAGAATGCACGCACTCTCAGGGCAATTAGGCATTGCAGTGGACAGAGCACCAGCCCTGGAGTTAGGAAAACCCGAGTTCAAATCCAACCTCAGAAACGCACTAGCTGTGTGACTCTGAGCAAGCCCCTTAACACTGCTTCGGTTTCCTCCCCTGTAAAATGAGCTGGAGAAGGAAATGGCAAACCACTCCAAAATTTTTGCCAAGAAAACCCCAAATTGGGTCACAAAGAATACGAAACAACTCAAGAACAACACAAAAGCACTCTCTCATACACGTTTAAATTCTGAAAAATGTCTCTCACTTTACAATCTTATCTGGCCCATTCGGTTCTGTCCCATTGTAGTGAATGCATTAAGTTCTCTTCTGTTTCAGAGAGAATTCTGAAAATGAAATAAGGGCCTGATGCTCCCAGCTGCTAGTGCCTTTCTCCTAAAACTATGCTTAATTTATTTTATACATATTTTATTTAAACTTGGAGATGTATCTGTTGCCTTCCATGATATAGTATAAACTTCTAGAGAGCAAGAACTCTCATTTCTCTCACTGTATTCCTGGCATCTTACTTAGTGTTTGGCATATTGTAGGTGCTTAAATGCTTATTGACTGATTGATGAGCTTTGGAGATGCCTACTGTAGGTATATTCTGTAGCATACATCATTACTCATTATAATTATTCTTATTCTAAAAATAATTCTAAAATCTTTTTGTTTCACTGGATTACTTGAGCAATGGTTAAGGGATGGCACCACTGCAATCTTTGCATGGAAGGTAATGAACCATGTCAATATCCATTTCTCAATGAAGTATTTTCACATGGAACATGAGACGAGCTACCCTATTTCTAGAGTTCCCACAGTGTGCTCCCAGAAAGTTAAGGAAAGTTTACCTTGTCACGTGATTTCCCTTTGTCAAACAGGTTCCCATCAGCTGTAGTATAATAGCAAAAGCACTAGATTTCAAGTTGGAGGATCTAAATTCAAATCCTCATGATAATAATAAAACCTAACTTTACAACATACAAGGGATTTTATAATAGATTACATTTTGTGATCCTCATAACAACTTGTGAGTTAGGTAGTGCAAATATTATTACCAGCTCCATTTTATAGATGAGGAAATGACAAACAACTCCACAACCTTTGTGAAGAAAATCCCAAATGGGGTTATGGAGAGTTGGACACAACTGAAATGATTCAATAACAACAGAATCACATCAGTAAAGTGATTTCCTAGCAGGTAACACATGGCCTAGAAGGGCCAGAATTTGAACAGAGTTTTTCTGGCTCCAGAGACTGCAACCATTTCACTGTAACCAAATATTCCTTTAGTGAAGGGATTTGCATATAATGGATATTCACTAGCTATTTCCTGATCAAAACTTTCAATGAGATTATTGAGTCCATATTATCTTGTTATGTATTTAATGTTCACTGGTAGCCCATTAAAAATTCTCCTGAGTCCATAGGTTCTAGTGTAGAGTTTACCAACCCCATACATTCACTTTGCAGCCCAGAGGGTTCCATGTCCATTCCACTAAGGACCCTTAAATTACTATTGAATGATGGTTCAATTTAACAAATTCAATTCAACAAACATATTGAATTCTTCAGCATGGCACAGAAGATAGAAGAGCAATCAGGGATATCTGAGTTGAAAGTCCTGACTACTGCATTTCAGTGACCATGGGCAAGACAGAAACAAAAAAGAAAAGAATAAGTCCAAAACATTTACAATCAATATCTCAGAAAAAACACAGCTCGGTCACAAACTCAATTAGAATTCCTGGAAGAGATGAATCAAGAGTTTTTAAAAGAGTTTAAAATATTTTTATAAATCGAATGTGAGAGTTTGCAAGGAAACAGAATGGAAAAGAAATGAGAACTATGCAAGAAAGAACTGGAAAGGAAATTAAGAGATTGGCACAAGAGGTACAAAACCTTGCACAAGCAACAAACTCCCTGAAAAAAATAAAATGGACAAGCAGAAACCAAAGCCTTCATGAGGCAAGCAAAAGAATATTAAACAAAATCAAAAAGTTGAAAAGTAGAAGAAAATGTAAGGCATCTTATAGGTAAAACAACTGACCTAGAAAACAGATTTAGATGGAAAAAAAAACCAAGAATCACTGTACTATCTAAATGGCATGACCAAAAATGGAGAATTCCTACTTCAAAAAATCTTTAAATTGCCCAAATCTCTTAGAACTGGGGGGCAAAGTGGAAATCCACCAGTCAGTTCCTGAAAGAAATCCCAAAATGAAAACTCCGAGCCAAAATCCAGAGCTTCTAGGTCAAAGAAAAAATGCAGCCAGAAAGAAAGAATTCAAGTACTGAGGAGCCCCAGTCAGGATCACACACGATTTAACAGCCATCACTATAAAAAAGTGAGAACTTGGAATGTGATATTGCAGAAGGCTAAGTATATGGGATCACAGCCAGGAATAATATATACAGCAAAACTGAGTATAATGTTACAGAGGAAAAGAATGGGCCTTTACTAGAATGTAGGACATCCACACATTCCTAATGAAAAGGCCAGAGTTGAAGAGAATTGTTGAAGATAAAATGCAGAAATGAAAAGAAATATAAAAAGGTAAACATGAATGAACAAGGATAAATTACTAAGCAAAGATAAAATGCTTACATTTAAATATGGGAAGACGATATATGTATCTTCCCTGAATCCTATCACCACCAGGGTTCATAAATGTAATCCAATTAGACAAGACATTGGAGTGGTTCTGTTATGTCTTGATAATTTTAAGAAAAGAATGGAATGATAGAGGAAGAAAAATACACTTGAGGGGAGGGAGAGGAAGAAAAGTTAATAAAAATTATCTCATAACCGGGGTATGCAAGTAGCATTTTATACAGAGAAGGCGAGATGGAAGAAGAGGCTGACACTTGAATCTCACTATCACCTGAACAGGAAGAGTATACGTACATATACACAAAGTTAGGTGCAGAAATAGGTTTCATTGAAAGGAGAATAGAAATGAGGGTGAAAGGAGAAGAGTACAATCAGAGGGAGGGTAGGTTAAGGGAAGGATTATTAGTCCTAAACAAAACAAACTCTAATAACGTACAACAATATTTATAGATCTTTTTGAGGTGGTAAAGAATGAGAATCTGAGAAGGTGCTCATAAATTGGGAAATGGATGAACAAGTTATGGAATACAAATATGAAAGAAATACTATTTTGCTGGACTCCTACAGGCATAAGGACCAACCAGTATTCCAGAGGACAAATGATGAAACATGCTATCAACCTCCTGATAAAGAGGTGAAGGACAGAATGAAGAACGAAACAAATATTTTTTGGACACTGCCAATGCATAAATTTGTTTTGAACAACTATACAGATTTGGGGTGTGTGTGTGTGTGTGTGTGTGCATTCTCAATTAGGGGAAAGGGGTTGCTGTGAGAGGGTGAGGAGGATCTTGGCTGATTAAAAAAATATATTTTTTAAAGAATGTAGTGTGCAGAACCAAAATAATATTGTACACAAAAACAACATTGTAAAGCCAAAAAAAACTTTGAAAAACATAATTATTCTATCAGTGCAATGACCAACCACAATTGCAGAAGAGCCATGATGAAGACTGCTCCACAACTCCTAAAAGAGACATGATGGATTCAAGAATCACAACAAGATGGACATTTTCAGCACTACCACTGTTGGACTTCATGTAACTTGACTCTTCATAATTGTTACAAAGGTTTTATTTTTTTTCTAATGGAATGGGAAGGGGAGAGGTAGACAGTGAAAGAGGAAGTATTCCATGTTGGCAAGAGTATAAAATACCTGAGGGGAAGTAGCGTGAGATAATACTGGAAAGTTACCTCTGGCAGTAGACTAGAAGGCTTTAAAAGATTAAAGTAACAATGGTGTGTAGAATGGATTGGCTGGAGGAGAAATTGAAAGTGTGAAGTTGAAGCAAGAGGTATTGAGGGCCTAAATTAGATGGAAACATCAGGAAAAGGAAAGGAGAGGACAAATTCTGTGTAATTTCCTTGAGGGAAGGTACTCTTTCATGCATATCTTTGCATCCCCAGATGGCACTGTATCAGTGTGTTGCAGATGACAGGCACCTAAAAACTGCATTAAATTGAACTAAATTCAAGAGACATGGCAGAAGTAGTTATCTATGATGCCTGACAAGTGATTAGCTTGACCAGATGGGCCCAAAGAGAGAGAAAAAGAAAACGTATCTTCAAGTTTTCAAGGATCACCATATTAGAGACTGGAGTTGCCAGTGACAAAAAATAAGGAGATAGGAAGAAGAAGCAGGTTTGGGGTGAAGATGGGTTTGGTTTTATATCTCTTGAGTTTGAAATGTTAATGGGCCATTCAGGCAGATATATCAGAAAGAAAAATAGAAAGGAGAGGACTGCATTAATATCTCTGAAGTCCTCCGCCATTCTAAATCCAACAATTCATGGAAGCGACACATAATGTATAATAGTGATTATGTCCTCAGACTCACACATGAGACCCTGTTTAAATACCAACAGCAACTAGCATTTCCATAGGGTTTTAAAGTTGCAAAGGGCTTCACAAGCATTATCTCATTCTAATCTTGAATAGCATGCTAAGAGTAACCTTGAATTTCAAGGTCCCGACCATAAGATCCTTAGACCAATGAGGACTGAACTCTGAGCTCCTTTGAGCTCTCAAGGCAGTGAGGAGGTGAAGGGGAGAGGCAGAGGTTAGGCAGTTTTGGAAGCTGCCGTCATGAGCAAAAGTGTCCAGATGTGTGAAGGTGGAGAGGAGGCTCAAGGGCTCCAGGATCTCCTGCAAGGATGGCAATTGTTGTTCTTGTTCAGTTGGGTCTCACTCTATGTGACCCTATTCAGAGTTTTCTTGGCAAAGACAATGGAGTAGTTTGCCATTTCTTTCTTCCCCTCATTTTATAATCAGGAAATTGAGGCAAACAAGGTTAAATGCAGTGCTTAAGTTCACACCACCAGTAATTGCCTCAGGCTAGATTTGAACACAGGAAGATAAGCCTTCCTTACTCCAAGTCCAACACTCTATCTACTATTATACCATCTAGCAATGATGTCTGAGAAGGTCTCAGATAGGAGGTGTTTAATGGTAGGAGGAGACTCTGCCAAGGGAAGGTAGGGTGGCACTTTCTATTCTATGTTCAAGATGTCCATAAAATTGTGCCGGAGATCCCTCTTACACATTAGAATGGTAGACATACATCATAATGACTTTGTTGTTGTCGTTTAGTCATTTTCAGAAGGCTTTGTGACTCCATCTGGAGTTTTCTTGGTAAAGACGATGAAGTGCTTTGCCATTTCCTTTTCCAGTTAATTTTACAGATGAGGAAACTGAGGCAAACAGAGTGAAGTGACTTGCCCTCGTCACACAGCTAGTGAGTGTGAGGCATATTGACTTTGAGTTAATTACAAAAAGTGAAGCCTTACTGTATTTGTCAGTTGAAAAATGCCTTTGAGGGAACAAATGAAAGAATGAATGAATGAGTGAAAAAGCATTTCTTAAGTGCTTAATATATACAAAACACAAACTTCAGGACTGGAGATACAAGTAGAAAAACAAGAATCTGTTCTCATATAGCTCACATGCTGACAAGGAGAAGCTCACTGAATATTTCAGCTGTGTGTCAGATGGAAAACTTCGTCGCCCTTGGAATACAGCAGCAAAGTAAATAGTCATGCACCTTTTTAATGATGTTTCTATTTTTTAAAAAAATCTGATTTTAATGTTGAATTATTTGAGAGTGCCAAAGGCTAGAACTTTCTTTTCTGTGTCTTCAGGACTGTAATTGTTGAGGGTGTAGGGATTGTGGCACCTTCAGAAGAAGCCAGCAAATTACATCTCCACCAAGATTGCTTCCCTGGACTATGGCTATAGGAACCAAGTTTGAAAATGGGCTGGTTTCCTGAGGGTATGGGGGAAGAAGGAAGATGATGTCCCTAGGGGTTCTGGGCTTCCTATTCATCTGTGACACTTGGTAGATGGAAAGTGGTATGAATGCTGCAGGAATGAGGAATCCTTATTCACAAGACTTGTGCCTCTTGCTGATAGCTGAAAAGACTAAGCTAGAATCGACCAGTGATCTGGGGGCCATGGCCATTTCTAAGGTCCTGGGTCACTCCCACTGTAGAGTTTCTGTCTCCCTCTCAAAATCTCCCTTCATCAAAGGTGCCTCCCTTTTAAATGGAGTTCTTCAATTGAAGGAGAATAATTTGATAAAACAGAGCTGAACCCCAGGGCTTTGGGCAAGCATTATGGTACAGTGAAAAGGCCACTGTATTTAGAATCAGACTATCATAGTTCAAATTCTAGCTTTGCCAATTGTCTGACTTTCTGCAAGTCAGTTTCTCTCTCTCTGGGCCTCAGTATACTGATCTGCAAAATGAGGGAATTGAACTGGATATCGTTCAAAGATCCTTTCAGTTCTAAGTCTATGATCCTGTAGGACTTCTGTTTAAAAAGGGTTTGGGGAGCATGGTGTGTATGTTTCTGAAGAATGTACTCATCTAGAATACCTCATTTCCCAACAATACCAGTCAATGATGCATTGCTGTCCATAACTATGTTAAGCACACATTTGTTTGTCTTGGCTTCCCAAAGAAACTGCAAAATTTGTGAGAATGGGGGCTGTTTATATTCTTTAGTGTGTTCCCAGAGCACCTAGAAGAATATTATGCTCTTTAGGGCACTTAAATATTTGTTGACTCTCTGTTGGCTATTAAAACTGCTACAGCTTTGAAATAAGGAAGACTATCTTCTTTCCTAACACTGTTAAGTTTATCTATTCATCTCTATACACAGAGCATTGGCAACCACATTCCTCAGTTTATATTTCCTCTCTCCTTAAATCTCTCTTTTTCATATTCATGTTATCAAAATGTACCTCATTGTTTTAATAAGTATTTCGGCAGCCTGAAAATAATAATGAGTGAGAAAACACTGGGGCTCAGAGAGTTAGGCAGCTGAATAATAGACAGGAGATTCCAAAGAGGAAGAATCCAGCTCTCCCACTGCCAACTGGGCCAAAATTGACTAAGGGCCTTGAAGGAGCCTCCTGGGTATAGCACTATACAGAGGAAGGGAAAGAGATAATTGGCTTGCCACCTAAGATCTTATAGTCTAAGGCCAATGGCACTAATGTAGACAAAGAGCATACTGGAATAAATAGTTATCTGCTAGATAGAATTCCCATTGAATTAAGTAAAACCAGCACAGGACATTTTATACACATACATATATATGTTTGCATATATGTATATAACATACACTTACGTATACAAATATGGGTGTGCCTACTTATATATGATGAATGCTACATGCACATACACATGTGTATATGTACACATACACATTAGGAGATGAACAATGTGCTTTGCAAAAGGAATTACCTCATAAGCTCCAAGTAGCAAACTCCCCTCTTGCATGTAAATATTTATTCAATAAGCAATTTTAAGGTACCTCCTTTGTACTAGGTTTTAAGATTATAAGCACAAAAATATAAAATGGTCCCTGTGCTCAAGAAGATTATATTCTATAAATTGCATTTGCATGTGATTTTTTTTCCAGAGGTACTTATGTTTTATAAAGTGAGATATACCCTGCTATACAAACTAAACATATAGTAATAATGGTAATAATAATTAAAATAGCACTTCAAGGCTTGTAAAGTGTTTTATCAATATTATTTCATTTGGTCATGGCAAACAACCCTGGGAAGTAGGTGCTATTGTTACACCCATTTTACAGATGTTGTCTTAGGGACCTTCCTGGTCTTCTGCCTCCAGGTCCACCTATACAACCTAGTTATGAAGGTGAAAAATATTTGATACTTACCAGAAACTGCTTTTATTTCTCACTGTACATTCCAGGTTCCAGCCAGGTGACCCAATTAGGCTTTTTTGGGGGTTCTGTCCTGTGTTGTCATTGGTGAGAGGAAGTCTCTCCAGCAGCCCAGGTCAGCAGCTAGGCTCCAACATGCACTGACCCACTGTCTGGTCCACAATTTTTATCGTATTATCCTCCCTCGTTATAATGAAAACTCCTTGTTGGCAAGGACTGGTTTGTCTTTCTTTGCACTTAGCACATGTTTTGGCACATAGCAAACCCTTAACAGATAGGTATTAACTGATTCATTTGTAATTGGAGAAAACTGCGTGGAACCAAGATATGAAGAGACTGGCCCAAAGGCCCAGAGAATTGTCTCAGGCATGGAGACGTTAAGCCCTTTGCCAGGGGTCTCACAGCCTTATGGGTCAAAAGCACTGACAGGAGACTTCCATGCCAAGATGGAAGAGTAAGGCAGGAACTAGCCTGAGCCCTTTGCAATTTCCCTCCAAACAATCTTGAAAAATACCTCACAAGCAATTTAGGAGCAGGAAAGTAAGCTTACCAGCCCAGGACAACTTGAAGGGCCAGCTGAAAAGGTCTGTCTCACTGGGATGGGAGGGGAATTAGGTTATAGCTATGGCAGCAGCAGTGTAGGCTGCAACCTAGGGGAGCTGAAGGGAGGCTTCTGAGGCTCCAAGCCAGGGCAATCCATCAGCGAGGTTCTACCCCCAGTATAAACCAGAAGCCAGACTGGAGCCTAGGCAAGCCAACGTTCCAGAGAGACCAGCAACACAGAGAGGTCCCATCCCTGGTGATGCAGGCCACCAGTGACACCCTGTCCCAGGAGCAGGCCAGCAGCATCAAGGCACTGAGGCCCAGCACAGGAAGCTTCAGGCAATGTAGGAGCAGAGCCCAACTTTTACATAAAAGTGCAAATCACAAGATAGATAGGGAAAAAAAAGAGCAAAAACAAAACAAAACAACAACAAAAAGAACTTGACCACAGAAAGTTACTATGACGACAGAAAGGATTAAGGCACAAACTTAGAAGAGGACAATAGTGGCAAAAAGGCTACATGCAAAACATTAAAGAAAAATTTAAACTGGTTTCAGGCCCCCCCCAAAAAAGAGCCCTTAAAAGAGCTCAAAAAGGATTTTAAAATGCAAATAACAGAATTAGAAGAAAAACTGGTAAACGAAATGAGAGTAATACAAAACAATCATGGAAAAAGAGTCAACAGCTTGGTAAAAGTACAAAAAGTGAAAAACAATGTTAAAAAAATTCACCAAAGAAAACAACTCCTTAAAAATAGAATTGACCAAATGGAAAAGGAAGTACAAAAGCTCACTGAAGAAAAGAATTCCTTAAGAATTAGAATTGTGCAAGTGGAAGCTGATCACTGAATGAGACATCAAGAAATGATAAAACAAAATCAAAAGAAAAAAAGAAAAAATATAAGGAAATGTGAAATTTCTCATTGGAAAAACAATTGACCTGAAAAATGGATCCATATGAGATAATTTAAGAATCACTAGACTACTTAAAAGTCATGATCAATAAAAGAGCCTAGACATTGTATTTCAAAAAATTATCAAGAAAACTGCCCTGATATCCTAGAACCAGAAGAAAAAATAAAAAGTGAAAGAATCCACCAATTACCACCTGAAGAAATATCAAAATGAAAACTCACAAGAATACCATGGCTAAATTCCAAAGCTCCTAGGCCAAGGAGAAAGTACTGCAAGCAGCCAGAAAGAAACAATTCAAATATCAAGGAGCCATAGTCAAGATTACACAGGATTCAGCAGCTTCTACATCAAAGAACAGTAGGGCTATTTTAATATCATATTCCAGAAGCCAAAAGAGCTTGGATTACAAGCAAGAATCACCTACCCAGCAAAAAATTAGTATAATCCTTTGGGGAGAGGGGAGAATGGATATTTAATGAAGTAGAGGGCTTTCAGGTATTCCTAATTAAAAGACCAGTGCTGAATAAAAAAATTTGATCTTCAGATACAAGACTCAAGAGAAGCATAAAAAGGTAAATTGGAAAGAGAAAACATAAGAGATTAAATAAAGTTAAACTGTTTATACTCCTATATGGCATGAAGATATTTCTAACTCTAAAGAGCTTAATCACTATTGGGGCAAATAGAAGGACTATACATAGACAGAGGGTGCAGGTGTAAGTTGACTATGGTGGGATGACATGCAAAATAGATAGATAGATAGATAGATAGATAGATAGATAGATAGATAGATAGATAGATAGATAGATAGATAAAGAGGTGAGAAAGAAGATTGTGCTGGGAGGAGAGGGAAGGGAGAGTTGGAATGGAGTAAATTATCTCACATAACAGAGAAGCAAAAGAGCTATTACAGTGAAGAGGAAGATGGGGGGTGGGCAACACTGAACTTTACTCTCATCACAATTGGCTCAAAGGGAATAACATATGCACTCAGCTGGATATAAAAAATCTATTTTACACAACAGAGAAGTAAAAAGGGATAAGAATGTATGAAGGGGAGGGGGGGACAAAATCTGATAAAAGAGAGTGTGGATTGGGAGAAATGTGGATCAGAAATAAAACACTTCTGAGGAGGTACATGGCAAAAAGTAAGAGAGAGGGGGATAAAGAAGGGGAAAATAGAATGGAGGAAAATCATAAGTGTAAATGTGAATGGGATAAACTCACCCATAAAATGGAAGTGGATAGCAAAATGGATTAATAAACAGATTCCTACAATATGTTGTTTGCAATCAACACACTTGAAGCACAGACACACACACACAGTAAAGGTAAGTGGCTGGAGCAAAATCTATTATTCTTCAGGGGAAGTAAAAAAAAAAAAGACAGGGGTAGCAACCATGATCTCAAAGCAAAAGTAGATCTAATTCTTTTAATTATCTTTTTTAGATAAGAATGGAAACTATATCTTACTAAATAAAGTAAGTATAATAAAGTAAATAAAGACAAATAAAGTGATATCAACACTATACATATATGCACCAAATGGTATAACATCTAAATTTTTAAGGACAAAATTAAATGCCACAGGAGGAAATAAAGAGTAAAACTACATTAGTGTGGGACCTCAATTTTCCCTCTCAGAACTGGATAAATATAAGCAAAAAATTAACAAGAAAGAAGAAGATGAATATAATTTTAGAAGAGTTAGATATGATAGGCCTCTGGAGAAAACTGAATGGGAATAGAAAGTGGTACATGATACCTACATAAAAATTGACCGTGAATTAAGGCATAAAAACCTCACAACCAAAAACATAAAAGGAGAAATCATCCTTTTCAGATAATAATGCAATCAAAATTATATTGAATAAAGGGCAGTGGAAAGATGGATTAAAAATTAATTAGAAACTAAATAATCTAATCCTAAAGAATGAGTCAAAGAATGAATCATAAAAACAATCAATAATTTCCTTAAGGAAAATGAAAAAATGAGACAATATACCAAAATTAACGGGCTGGAGCAAAAATAATACTTACAGGGAAATTTCATATCTCTGAATGCTTATGTTAAAATAAATAGTGGATCAATGAATTGGCATGCAACTTGAAAAAATAAGAAAAAATATTTATATCTCCAATTAAACACTGAATTGAAAATCCTGAAAATCAAACAATAGATTAATAAAACTGAAAGTAATAAAAACCATTAAACTAATAAATAAATCTAGAAACTGGTTTTATGAAAAAAAAACAATGAAATATATAAACCATTGGTTAATTTGATTGAAATAAGGAAAGAAGAAAATCAAACTACCAGTATCAAAAATGAAAGCAGAAAATTCACCACTAATCAAGAGGAAATTCAAACAAGTATTAGGAACTATTCTCCCCAATTGTATGCAATAAATCTGAAAATCTAAGTGAAATGGGTGAATATTTACAAAAATATAAATTGTCCAGATTAACAGAAGAGGAAATACAATAATTCACCCTACCTTAAAAAAAAGAAATTGAATTAGTCATCAATGAACTTCCTAAGAAAAACTCCCCAGGGCCAGATGGATTCACAAGTGAATTTTGCCAAATATTTAAAGAACAATGAATCCCAATACCATATAAACTATTTGGAAAAATAGGCAAGGGAGTCCTACCAAATTACTTTTATGATACAAATATGGTGCCAACACCCAAACCAGGAAGAACTAAAACAGAAAGAAAATGATAGACCAATTCCCCTAGTGAATGTTATGCAAAATTTTTAAATAAAATACTAGCAAGGAGACTAAAGCAATATATCACAAGAATCATACATTATGACCAGCTGGGATTTGTACCAGGAATTCAGGGCTGGTTCAATATTGGAAAAATTATCAGCATAATTGACCGTATCAATAACAAAGCCAACAGAAAACATATGATTATCTCAACAGATGAAGAAAAAGCCTTTGATAAAATACACCACCAATTCCTCTTAAAAACACTAGAGAGAGCCATCTATAGTCATATGAAAAAATGCTCTAAATCATTATTGATTAGAGAAATGCAAATCAAAACAACTCTGAGGTACCACATCACACCTATCAGAGTGGCCAACATGACAAAACAGGAAAATGATAAATGTTGGAGAAGATGTGGGAAAATTGGAATGCTAATACATTATTGGTGGAGTTGTGAAATGATCCAACCATTTTGGAGAACAATTTGGAACTATGCCCAAAGGGCTACAAAAATGTGCATACCCTTTGATCCAGCAATAGCACTTCTAGGGCTATATCCCAAAAAGATCAAACAAATGGGAAAAGGACCCACATGTACAAAAATACACATAGCAGCTCTTTTTGTGGTGGCAAAGAATTGGAAATTGAGAGGATGCCCATCAATTGAGGAATGGCTGAGCAAGTTGTGGTATGTGAATGTAATGGAATACTATTGTGCTATAAGAAATGATGAACAGGCTGACTTCAGAAAAACCTGGGAAGACTTATATGGTCTGATGCTGAGTGAAGTGAGCAAAACCAAGAGGACTTTGTACACAATAGCAGCCACATTATGCAATGACTAAGAATGTTAAACTTAACCCTTCTCAGCATTATGAGGATCTAAGACATCTCCAGAGGCCTCAGGATGGAAAATGCTGTCCACATCCAAAGAAAGAACTATGGAAGTCAAATCGCTCTCACTTATTTTTACCTTCTGTTGAGTTTTGTTTCATCTTTCTGATGGTTCCTCCTATTGGTTTTAATTTTTACTTACAACTTCACTAATGTGAAAATATGTTTAATGGGTATGTAAATGTAAAGCCTATGTCAGATTGTGTGCCATCTTGGGGAGGGTGGGGGGGAGAAAAAGGGAGAAAAATTTTCAACTCAAAAGCATATGGAAAAAAAAAATTTTTAAACCACTAGAGAGCATAGGAATAAATAGAGCTGTCCTTAAAATGATAAGTAATATGTGTCTGAAACCACCAGCCTGTATTATATGTAATGAGAACAAGCCAGAAGCCATCCCAATAAGATCAGGGGTGAAGCAAGGATGCCCATTGTCACCACTATTATTCGATATTGTACTAGAAATGCTAGCTATAACAATAAGAGAAGAAAAGGAAACTGAAGGAATTAGAATAGGCAGGAAACAAAACTATCGCTCTTTGATATGACGGTATACTTAGACAATACTAGAGAAACAACTAAAAACTAGTTGAAATAATTAACAACTTTAGCAGAGTTACAGTATGTGAAATAAACCCACATAAATCATCAGCCTTTCTATGTGCTACCAATAAAGCCCTGCAAGAAAATATAGGAAAAGAAATTCCATTTAAATATCTGTAGACAATATAAAATTCTTGGGAGTCTACCTGTCAAGACCAACCAGGAGCTATATGAACACAATTACAAAACACTTCTCACACAAATAAAGTCAGATGTAAACAACTAGAAAATATTAATTGCTCATGGGTAGGTAATAAAAATGACAATTTAACCTAAATTAATCTACTTATTTCAGTGCCATGCCGATCAAACTACCAATTCATTTGTTCATTTATCAAGTACTTACTTAGGGATTATCATGTGCATTGTGCTAGGCACTAGGGATACAAAAAGAAAAAAAATAGCCCTTGTACTCTAGAGCTCAGTATTCTACTAGATGAATAATTCAATCAATGGATCAATGAATTAATCCCAGACTGGGAGGATAGTAAGGGCAGAGGCATGAAAGTTGGAATGCACATGACATGGACCTTGAGTGCCTCGAAAACTATAATTTGTTGTTGTTTGTTATTCAGTCATGTCTGACTCTTCATGGCCCCATTTGGGGTTTTCTTGGCAAAGATACTGGAGTGGTTTGCCATTTCCTTTTCCAGCTCACTTTACAGATGAGGAAACTAAGGCAAACACAGTTCAGTGACTTTTCCAGGGCCACACAGCTACCAAGTGTCTGAGGCCAGATTTGCACTCATGAAGGGGACTATTCTTGACTCTAGGCCCAGCATTCTATCCTGCCTGCCCTGTATAAATGCTAGATATTCATTTTAATTCATAACTTATTTTCTATAGTAATAAATAGTTTAATAATATACTGAGGATAATGACAATTCTGTTCCAACTGAGGCTGAGAGTTTGTGTTGGGGTTGTGGGAGATAAGATTGAAAAGATGATATGGTGACAGCTGATAGGAGTCCTTTGAACTCCAGGATGAGTTTAGATTTGATGCTATAGGCACTAAGAAGACACTGGAGTTGTTTTTTGTGTGTGTGTGAGGAGTGACATGATAAAAGTGAAGTCTTAAAAGATTTTATCTTGAACAATTGGATAGACATATCTCACACTGCCTTAGGCAAAAAAAGAATCTCTGAATAAGTGGTTTGTCAACAAAGGATTAAGTAATTAATGATCTCTGCTAGAAGCTTTTTGATCATGTAAGACATGGATTTTCTTTTAACTTTATTTTCATATATACTTATACATATATAAACATACATATATAGATATATACATGCATATACACATATATTTACAAATGTTCTTATTGAACCAATATGAAGGAACTCATTACATTATTTGAAATATGTCCATGGGATACAAGACTTAGTACATTTCATCAGTTAAAACTATGAAAATGCAATGCATTGATACAGCACAAAATATTCTCTTATTTTTAACACAAAAGGTAAATTAAGCATATACCTTTTCTACATAGTACATGTGGCTTACATAAAGCCTTTCTTGATCTACCCAATTATTGCTACTATTAGTTCTGTATATATATTTATTCTATATCATGGCATATTGGATGGAGAGCCATCCGGGAAGCCAGAAAGACCCACTTAGACTCTTGGTGTTTTAATCAACTCTCTAATTCTGTAAATTGAAGAGAAGGTGTCATCCTCTACTGGGGCAGAGAGTTTCCCCTCCCAGAGCTCACAATTTGAATGAGACCATAGTTCCCTAGGCCTGTATGTATATTACATATTGTTCTCTTCTCCCCACCCCCATCAAATACAATATAAAATCCATGAGAGCAAAGATTATTTCATTTTTTTTTTGTCCTCAGAGCCTAACACAGTGCCTGGGACATAACTGATGCTTAGCAAATGTTAGTTGACTGATTTGTTTATTGATAGTATTAAAATTTCTAAATCCCTTATATATAATCTGATAGGATTTTTACCAAACTTCTCAACCAAACTGTTTCCATCTCAAATTTCCCCTCGTAATTTAATAGATTTAAAACTTACCCTAACTGTGAAACCTAAATAAACAATTCTCTAACTACTGTTTTCTATGTATATAATACCTTAAAGTTATCAATCATTTTTCATATATTATTTCCTCCCAAAAACACTGTGAAGAAGCAAGGCAGGAATTATTACCACCTCTACCCCCTCCCCTGCTGCCTTTAACATAGTTGAAGAAACTGAGCCTTTAGATGGCTTGCCTAAAGTCACACAGCTAGTACTCGTGAAGGGTGGGTAGTACTGAAATCCCCTACTTTTAACTACAAATTCAGTGCTATCTTCACTAAGACATGCTGGCTCCCAACTAGCCCTTGTCCCTTGGCGTCATTTTCCTCTGAATTTTGTCTTAGCTGACAAGACGCTTCAGATGCACGCCTCTGACTTAATCCCACTCACAGTGATATAAGATCATAATCTATAATCACTGAATCGTTATCGAGTTCTTCTTCCTCTCAGGAAGTCACCAAATTCCTCCACTACAAGGAACCCAACTGCTATGTTGGTTGTCGGGACAACAGAGTTCATTCTTTCCAAGCTCCTCATATAAGTACCATGGAACCATATCAAACCAAAGGCCAAAAGGCAAGTGATCCAAAGACACTTTTTTTTAAAATATCCCATACCCTTGGCATCTCTCCTCTTTTAATTATACTCCTTGAAGAAACAGATTACAACACAGCCAATGTACGAATTTATTTCATTTGACTGTATTTATTTGTTATGAGAGAGTGATTTCATTTTTTATGAGAATTATGAGGTAGAGAGAAGGGGGGACTAGTGGATAGATTAGAGATGAAAAATGAAAAGCAAAGCAAAGAACATCACTGAAACATTTTTTAAATGAGTGAAAGAGTACACAAGCAATGCCAGAAGGGGACACAGACAAGCACTGGGCTATCATAATAAATTTAATATGTAATAGGGAAGGGGAATGACTAGGCAAGAAGCCCAGCCTTTATGAGCATGTTGATGTGCTCTGCTGGTGAAACTCTACATGGACATCAGAGCCTGCACAAGTATGATTTCTGGACTGCTTACCACATGAATAGCAGGAGGCTTTCAGATGGTTGCTAAGGCAAAAGGGAGAATGTTTACCATAGGTAGTACTGAGATAATCTGGGTCTCTTTCGTCTCAGGTTTGCATCTCTGGATAGGGAAGGAGGCCTTGGGGCTAACCACCCCACCTAGGCCAACATGTGGCCCATGAATATAAGCATCTGCTTCTTTGTATCTGTTCTTCCCTGCTTTTAGGTGAAGGACTATTTGACTAGGCTAGAACTCTATAAGCTTCAAAAAGTCAAGAGAGCTAGCAGCCAGATATCCAGGAGCTGGAGCCCATGGCCAATTTTATGAACAGCTGAGCCTGATAAGAAGAGTCTCACTTGGTCAAACATAATGGCAATTGAAGGCAGCTAAGAGGGAATGATAGCAACTCATCCTTCACCTGTGGCACATTTAGGAGTCAACTTAAGAGTGGCAAATGCTTTGCAGTAATTGCTTTAAGGTTTCGATTCCTCTCTCCAGGGACTGAGGTGATCAAGGGGAGAACGTATCTATAAGAACCGGTAACTGAGAGGAGGTAGACCATACCAGTAGGGGGCTCAAGCCAACAGAATGAGAAAAGAATCATAATGACTTCTCAGGGGTAACCCTAGAATATTGAAAATGTAACTGGCCTCACTCTTGGGGACACAACTCATAATAGTAAGTAGAGTATGGCATAAGGATATCCAGAGCCTATGAAATACCTCCATCTAAATTTAGATACATAGATACACACATGTTTGCTACTGTTGTTTAGACAATTAGTCATGTCTGACTCTTCTTGACCCCATTTGGGATTTCCTTGGCAAAGAGTCTGGAGTGGTTTGCCGTTTTCTTCTCCAGCTCTCTTTTCAGATAAGCAAACGGAGTTAAGTGACTTGCCCAAGGTCACCCAGCTAGCAAGTGTCTGAGGTCACATTTGAACTCAGGTCCTCCTAACTCTAGGACCAGCACTCTAGCCGCTGCACCACCTAGCTGCCATATATGTGTGTATGTGTATATAATACGTATATGTATATATGTGTATGTATATATATGTGTATGTATATATATGTGTATGTATATATACACATACACATATGCACACATATGCATATATACACATGTGTATATATGCACATGTGTATACATATATGCACACATAAATTGTATGCATGCATACATATATTTATTTACATATTTTTAAAGTTAGAGGGGTAGCTAGGTGGTGTAGTAGACAGAGCATTAGCCCTCAAGTCGGGAGGACCTGAGTTCAAATCTAGCCTCAGACACATAACACTCACTAGCTGTGTGACTCTGGGCAAGTCACTTAACCTCAATTGCCTAAAAAAAAAAAAGAATAAAAAAGTTAGAGTTATAACTTAGTATGCAATCCTTTTTTTTCTTTTTTTGTATCCTGAAATCTTTGTGTTTGTTAATGTTAAAGCTGATTGTAAAAAAATAAATAAATTTTTAAAAATTAAAAAATTAAAGGTGGCCCAAACCTGGAGTTTTGTTTACCCCCCAAAATTGTTTTGTGTTTACTAAATATGTATATATTCATATGTGTCTATTTATTTGTGTCCATTCTGTCTCTTTTTTCTTTTTTCTTTTCTTTCTTTCTCCTCCTCCTCTTCTTCTTCATCATCTGCATGACTTTTCTTCCACATAACTGAGAATCATAGAATATCCTTATCTCAGAAGAATCAGATTTGCAGATGAACCAACATAAAATGGTAAGATACATGGTGACATAAGCTTACTGCAGAATATTATACAAGGTTCCTGGTCCCTGAGAGTTAGGACAAAAAAATATTTTAAACATAAGTCCAAGAAGGAAAAGAGGTCAGTCAGCAGCCCCAGTTCTATCCTGTCTTTGCTTAACTCTTTTTAAAGGAATGTAAAAAATTTTTGAGTGTTTGTTGGGAAATACCTATGTCAGTATAAAATATGCCAAAATAAAATTTTAAAAATTATCCTCTACTATCCCTTCTCAACAAATTTTTGTCTGGGTCTCTCAAAATGACAGTCTGCATCAGTGAAAATTGGGTTTTTAGATCCAATTATCTACTACTGGTCACTTCTATATCCTGGTTCATCTCAAGGTTCAGAAGCCATCACTGGCTCCCTATTTCCTCTAGGATAAAGTGTAAACTGCTCCATCTGACCTCTGAAGCTCTCTCCAATCTGCTTCCAACACTATTTCACTTCACTTTCCTCCATGCCCTCTATATTCCTACCAAACAAGAATAGGAACTGTTCTCCAAATGTGATATTCAGTCCCCCAGTCTTGCCTCTCACCAGCTGCCCCTCTTACCCCTTTCCCTTATGGTCTCTGCTTGTATTGCACTTCTTGGCTGTATGAAACCTGACTTTTCTTTATGACTCAGCTCAGTTCTCATCTCATCCAGCTCATGGATCACTGCCTTTGTGAAGTCTTCCCTTATCTACCCAATGTGCAAAACTCACCTTTCTCAAAGCACCCTGTATTCCCTTATTTGTGTACACTTTCTATACCATTAATAGAATATATAATCCTTGAAGGCCAAGAGCTTTCTGTCTTCTGTATTCCCAATGCCTCGTCCATAATATGTGCTCAATGGAGAGGAATTGAATGGATAGCCAAAAAACCATTAGGGGGGAGTAAAAACAGTGACTTATTTGAGCTCTTCCCCAAACCCCTCCAAATAACTGTAAAAAATGGCTCTTCACAAAAAAACCATTAGGAACAACTTAACATTTTTATCTATGGACCAAACACTTCAGTCAGTGACTAACATTCATCAAGCACCTGCTTTGTACCTAAGTTCTAGAGACACAAAGGAAGGCAAAACCCAAACGAACAAACAAAAACAACAGTCCCTGCTCTAGAATTGCTCCAGCAGCTAATGCGGGAAGCAATTGTGCACAAACACAAGATGCAGTATAAATTGCGGGAAATCTCAAAGGGAAGATGCTAAAATGAAGGAGAACCGGGAAAGATTTCTTGGGGAAGGTGGGATTTCTTTTTTAGCTGCATCCTTTTATCATACAATGGGAATTATGGGCTTTCTCCCTGAGGCTGAAATGTCAGGAAACGACTAGCTAAACGCAGAGAAATGATTATTATTAACCAGTGATTTGGGGAGATTCAGATTTCCCCCGTTTCTTAATCTTCATTTCAAGTTTGAAAGTTAGCTCGAGCTAACCTTCTCTATTAGACCCCACACAGGTGGGCAGCCATTGTGTTCTGCTCAGGCTTGGGTGGGGCATAAATTCTTTGACTAGACTGCCCAAGGATTTGGGGGTGGGGTGCACGTGCATGCACATAACTTACAAAGTGGATGACATAATCAAAATTCAGGCCCAAACCCTCATCATAATATTCATTCTCTCATTAATCGTTAACCAATCAGGGTTGATTGCTATCCTTTTGAACACTTCCTTTCCCAAATATATCGAATACATAAATTTATTTATGTATTTAAATTATTTATTTTGAATTTTAAATGATTTATTTAAATTATTAGAATAATATATTTATTATTCTATAAATATAAATAAATATGTAGAATATATAAAGAACATATAAACACTGAGCCTGTGTGATTATCTTTGGTCTAAGGGAGAAAAAGCCAAATATTCATCCTTTTATTAATATGCTGTCATATAAATAAAATTATTAAATTACCCAGAAATTATGTCTCTTGAACTTTCTTAAATGTCACAGTGGTGAAGTGGAAAGAGTGTTAAGCTTGGAGTCTCAGGAACTAAGTTCAAATCCAAGCTCTGCCACATACAAGATCCCCGGCTTTCCTCATCTGCAAAATGAGGGCTCTAGAACAGATGACATCTATGGTCCTTTTCTGCTCTAGACCTACGATCATCAGAAGCAATCAGCTCAGCCTAGATACCTGGTAACATCTTTTGCTATGCTCCTTTCAATTAGTTTTATTTTGTTTCTATTTCAATTTTTTTCATTAATTTTATCTTAAATATTTTATAAAACTAGGTGAAATAGTGATCCTAAGTAAACAAATTATTTATTTATAACAAGTCCATAATCAATAGATAAGCTAAGGATACTTGTTTTAGAGCTTCTCTAGTCCAAGCCCCTAATTTTTCCAGAAGAAGAAACCGAGACCCAGAAAAGTAGACCATTTGTCCAATGCCAAATGATGCAAAGCCAATATGATGCAAAGCCAAGTCCTCTGATTCCAGATCTAGCCCTCTTTCTATAACACCATGTTGCCTCTGAGTTTCCCTATCTATCCTTTCTGGCCACTTTTGCTACTTAATTTTAAAAAAAAAAGCATTTCACACCGCATTATTCAACAAAGTATACAGTAATTCTACTCAGGGAATCATCTTTCTGCAATGTCATTCTAGGTCCTTTAATTCTTGACACTGAAATTAATTGTTAAGGTTGCTCCTCAAAGAGACAAGGCATGTTCTGCACCACTTCTGACTGGATGGATTTTTTTAGTGTGTTACCTATCCCAAGACTCCTCAGATTGCTTAAATGCTGCTGCTCTTTTTCTTGCACAATAATTGACCTATACAAGTAGCTGAAGTACAGCATACTCAATGTGGGGGATATCGACCACCTGTTTCCATATTTCTTTTATGTTCAAGGCTAGTGATTCCCATGAAGAAGGAATAAGCAGACGGTAGGTTATTGTTGTTGCTGCTGTTGTTTTACAGCAGGATCTTTGAAACTAATCTTGCCATTGTCTGAAAAGTTGGGTTTGCAGTTCACTGTTTCAAAAGTATAGAGAACAGATGTGTGTGGTTTTGCTCTTAGCAGCAGGCTATAATTATTTTCAAGGAAACTGTAGAATTGAGTATTAGCATACCACCTAAATTTCAGATTTATGGAAGGATGACGTAGTTCACATACACACGTTGCTTCTGGATACATCAGAAGAGTATTAGTAACCAAGAAAACAATATACAAAATGATGCAATAATGCAAATGCAAGAACAAAAATTTAAATTAACACAAAAATTATAAGGATGAAGCTTGAGGCCAAAGAAGAGATATAATATTGTACCTCCCTTCCTCCTTTTACAAAGTAGGGGATTATGGGCATTGAACATTAAATATTCTAACTTACATGCATAATGAGTGGGTAAGTTTTATTGAACTACTCCCCCCCCTTTTCTTCTGTTCTTTGTTAGAAGGTACGTGAAGAAAGTGAATGTACTGGGAAATTAATGCAAAAAACCAACAACAAAAAGGTCAACCAATTTTAAAATGAAATTTTAAAAATAAAGAAAAAATCATAGAATTAAGCATCTGCATGCTGCATAAATTGTGAATTTATGAATGTCTACCACAGACCAAAAATCTACACAGTGAATATCAATGTTAGAAAATCTTCAGTACCCAAGAATCTCCAATACACACAGACTGCAGCAATGGAAGGAACAAAAGAACAAGTATAAAGGGAAACAAAACTGAATGCAATGTAATTATAAAGACCTATAAGCTTGGCCCTAGAGAAGAGCTGAAGATATGTAAGGGACTTCAGGTAGTCAACACCACATACATTGTCCAAGGTGGTTAATATGTTGGTTGTTTTTGCTAATGGTTTTTTTTCCTATCTCCTTTTAAGCTCTTTGCAATATGACATAGCTACAGTGGAGGTAAGAGGGAAAGGACAGATCTAGAAATAAAGCTTACTTGAAAACAAAAGGTATCAATAAGAAGTTTTAAATAAAAGGAGTAACAACAAAAAATAAATGAGCTTTCCATAAATCTTTTCCATGATTGGGACAATTAGTATTCAAGTGATAAAATCTGATAAACAACATAAACCCATGGTTAAAAGCTTGACAATCCTAGTTCATACAAGTCAACTTGATGAATGTCTATAAAGCATCTAGAAGATGTCCATGACCGTGCTGATTTCTGTGGATATTTAAAAGCATATACTTAATGTGAAGGGAACAGTAAGAGACTTTGAAATGCCAAAAAACCTGGCAATTCCAAGGGGTAAAAAATCTATATAGTATAAGGACCATAGAATTCTTAAAAAGTTAATTCTCTTAACCTAAGTATTCTGTATATAATAGAGACACCAGGGAATGTGAAACATCATTCCAATGGAAAAACGACTTAAAGGCCAGTCGATTTAACAGAAGAAGCAGTAAGCTCTATAATCCCACTTTTGGCATCACTTGTTACGTGTTTTGAAAAATATTCCCAAATTTTAGTTTTTCCTCTTGTCAAAAGAAATCAAGCATAAATATATCAATCACAGCACTAGAGGTATATCTTAGCTACTATTTTAGTACACTTGGACAAGTTTCATATCAAGTTATGTTTATTCAACTGGGTAACTGTTGACAGAAAATCATTCTAGTACTTCAACAAAGTATATTGTGTATGTCACCACTCAGATGCATGAATCTCCAATGATAAGGCAAATCAGTAGATTGTGTTGGCACTTCAATTCTCTGTTTAATGGTCTATTTATTTTACTGATGACAGCTGCCCTCATTAGGGACTCAGAACTTTAAAAGGATGTAAATTCCACAATAATTAACCTTGGGAACAAGAGAGTAAACACAAGAACAGTTTATCACTTATTCTATAAATACAATTTGATGTACCCAAAGGAGGACAGCAGTCATCAGTTAAGTAAACAAACCAGTGAGTTGAACATCAAAATGTGAACATAGCTATAACCTACTGATTTTATGGTAAATGAGGAACATTCTCTAGTTTACATCTATAGCATACTATATATTAAAGTGATATACAATACATATGTCAAGGTTAAAGTACAAAGTTCCTTGAAGCACAGCACAAATATGAGTTACTATTATTATAGTGTAGACATCATTATAAAGGACCATGTTATTACCTTCATTGCTCATTTCCTTGTACTATTTTTAAATGTTTAGCTCCTGTGGTCCTCTATGTCTATATTTAGTTAAGATTTTATCCCAAAGACTGCAACAAGGATGATGAAGTAACATGCCAAATAAGGACTGGCTGGTGTAACTGGAAATGTTTAGGTGGGATGAGATAGACTTAGGGCAATATGGTCATTCTCTTTGACTATTTGAAAGGTTGTTGTGGAAAAAGATTAAACTTGGCCCTTCCTTTGGGAAGCCTTTCCAGAGACGGAGAGATACATATGGATATATAGACAGAGACACAGAGATGATTGTTTCAGATAGATACATACATACATACATACATACATACAGATAGATAGATGATAAAAATGGAGTATTGTTAAGAGTCATTATATGCTAGAGATACAGATGGATACATAGACAGAGACACACAGATAATTGTTTCAGATAGATACATACATACATACTTATAGACAGACAAATAGACGACAGACAGACAGACAGACAGACAGATAGATAGATAGATAGATAGATAGATAGATAGATAGATAGATAGATAGACAGACAGACAGATAGATAGATGATGATAGAAAATGGAGTATTATTAAGGGTGATTATGTGCTAGGCACAGTGTTTGATACTGGGGTTACAAATGCAAAGAATAGATAAATAGGCAAATAGAGAGATGATATAGTTATAGTAGTGGTTATAAATATAGATACAGATGTATACATACTTAATTGTGTATCTATTGTATACTCCACAGCAGAATATAATCACCTTAGAAACAGAGAATATATTTCCTTTTGTCTTTGTATATTTAACACTTAGCATAGTAGTTTGTATATAGTAGTTACATAATAAATGCTTATTAAGTTGGGTTGGGTTGAGTTGGGTTAGATTGAGCACAAAGAGAGAGGAGAATGCAGTATGACATGATGAAAAGAGTACTGACTTTGTGTCAGAAAATCCAGGTTCAAATTGCACATTTGAGGTTTATTGCCTGCGTAACCTTGGAGAAGTCAGTTTAACCTATTTGGGCCTCAGTTTTATAACCTGTAAAATCAGAGGTTTGGACTTAGACAGCTATGAGATACCTTTCAACTCTACTTCTATGATTCTAGAAGTAATAAGCAAAAGCTGCAGAGAGGCAGATCTTGATACAATATGAAGATAAACGTCCTAACAATTCAACCTGTAGAGGAAGGAACTAGGGATAGTGGTTTCCATTTTACCAGAGACCTTCAAGGGAAGACTGGATGCCACTTGTTGAATGTGGTGTAGTCAGGATTCTGGTTTAGGAAGGAACAGGGCAGCATGGCCTCTGAAGTCTCTTCCGACTCTGCGATACTCCAATTCGTACTTTTTTTATCTTATTTTATGATCTCCTGCTTCATAAAAAACAAAGATGCCACCATCCAAATTGCCAGCCTCATTTAGTTTTATTCCATTCCCTCAGTGAAGCCTTCCCAAATCCCACCTCCTGATACCATCCCCTACAGCCAGTCATTAGTGTTTTCTTCTACCTCAAATTACCTTGAATGCTGTACCTATGCAGTACACTGTGAGATATTTAACGTCACGAATTGTTTTGTTGTTGTCTGTTTAAAAAAAAGTTGCTTTCCACCCCTTCCTTCCATTTTCTCATATCCCATCCATTTCTCAACTCCTGACAATATGGCCTCCAACCCTTCCATTGGGCTATTACTGCTCTTGGTGGAGTTACTAATGATCCGGTCATGACTAAATCAATGGGCTTTTCTCAGTTGCCATCTTTCCTGATCTTTTGCCAGTGTTTGCCACTTTTGCCCACTCCCATCCCCTGGATGATCTCTCCTGTAATGCCATTCTCTCCTGGTTCTCCACCAACTTGTCCAATTGACCCTTCTCAATGTTTTGCTGAAACATTACCCACATCCTCTCTACCTGAATGTCTGTAGGCATCTCAAACTTGACATGTCCTAAACAGAACCATCATCTTTCTCCCTAAACCAACTCCTGATCCTAGTTTCTCTCTTTTTTTCAGGGACATCACCCTACCTTAGAGTCATCTTTGATTCTTTGCCCTCCTTGAACCTTCACATCCACTGAGTTCTTAAATTCTATGGATTATATTTGCAGAGCATCCTCCCACCCATCCCCTCTCTCCACACCCCATAAAGCCTCCACCCTAATTGAGGCCTTCACAACCTCTCGCCTAGACTCTGAAATAACCTTGGAATTGGTCTTCTCATCCCCAGCCTTTCCCCTGTCCAATCCATTCTCCCCACAGCAGCCAAACTGATGTCCCTCAGTTAATCAAGAAGCATCAATGGCTCTCTATTGCCTTTAAGTCCAAATATACATGTTTCTATATGGCATTAAAAATTATTCATTTTGAACTTAAATACAAAAAAGAAAAGGAAAAAAGAACATTTTCAGGTACACAAAACAACATAGAGGATTCAATATAAAACCATGAATTTCCATTTCAGACTTTACTTTTTTTTTTAACAAAACTATGTAATACTACACATCATTTCCAAAGCTATCCTGCTTTTCTGTGCTTCCTTGTAAGTTTTCTTTTGTTCTTTGCTGTGCATCTTTTTTATGTATCTCTTGTCTGAGGACTAACCTGGCTAAATTCAGAGAGGCTTAACTCTAGGTCAGCTGCAAGGCCCACACTGAATGTTTCAGCCACAAAGACACTCAAAACCATCTATAGAGAGATTATGAGCTATTTTTATGGAAAGAGAAGTCATAGTGAGGGAACCACACATCCCTGAAAAGTTAAAGTCTATCTCAGGCTCACTCCTTCTAGCTGAGTACTTTCCCAAGTCCTTTACTCCTGTACCCATCAAAATCAAAGCTTCTTAATTTCAGAAACAATAATAGTAGGGCAGCTAGGTTGTGCAATGGATAGAGTGCCAGGCCTGGAGTCATGAAGACTACTCTTCCTGAGTTCAAATCTGGCCTCAGACACTTACTAGCTGGGTGAGTCACTTAACTCTTTTTGCCTCAGTTTCTCTATCTGTAAAATGAGTTAGAGAAGGAAATGGCAAACCACTCCAGTATTTTTGCCAAAAGAACCCCAAATGGAGTCACAAAGAGTCAGGCACTACTGAAAACTGTCTGCGCAACGATAGGAGATCTCACCCAATGTATCCCAAAGGAAGACCAAACTTTTTCTCTCTATATCTCTTTAATAAGACAGCCGAGATACCCCCAGAAAAGAAATGAAACAAAATTATCTATTCATATCTAATTTCCAATACAGAATATAAAATATAAAAAATAGAGCACAATTCCAATGGGCTTGCCATGTAACTCAAACGCTAAATATATGTTTATCTAAAAGACTATTTTACAGAGAACTCATTCAAGGCAAGAGCTCACATGGAGATCAGAAGAAGAGATACAAGGACATTCTCAAGGTCTCTCTAAAGAACTTTAGTACTGATTGTGAGACATGCGAGACAACACCACCCAGCAGGGTGTACCCATATCAAAGAAGGCACTGTCCTCTATGAGCAAAGCAGAATCACAGTAGCATAAAGGAAATGTGAGATGCAGAAATCTAAAGACATCTCCACCTCTAATGTTCATGTGGACTGTCTTTGCCCAACCTGTGGTAGAACATTCCAAGCTCATATTGGACTGATAAGCCACAGTCAAACACATTGTATCTTGACCCTAACATCATGCTGTCACTTGTCATCTTTGAGAACAAACAACAACAATACAACAGAAGTTTTTATGAAATGAATTACCTTTTGCAAAATGAGTTTGGAATGCAGTGAGAAGCAAGAAGTCAAGGAAGAAAGGCTAAGGAGTCCAAAGAAGAAGCTGAGCTTAATCTTACTCTTCCTTCTTCCTTCTATACATCCTCCGTGCTTATTTCCCCTACCTAATTTGGCACGCCCAATTTATTAATATAATAATTAACACACAATTTATTGATCTTTGACTTATTATACAAAGAATAGCAGATTAGAAGTTATTTCCTATCACCTGGGATTTACCTGGTATTACAGTATTGAGGGGCTGTGGAGGGGGGTTACAGAGGATGACCAAGAAGAGTCTTTATTACATGGAGGCAAGAATGTTACTCACTAGATTTGAGAAGCTGTTATAAAGTTTGGGCTGCATTACTGTGCTCCCCATCAGGAGACCACCAAGGCCCTGGGTGCCAAATCCCTTCCCAGTCATCTGTTGGACAGGTTGCCTTCATCTCAGCAAAAATCTGCCAGCGGTGTCATGGGTATACCAACAGATAAGACCCAGTGTGTCATTTTCCAGTCTCAGATGGTATCCCCAAAGGTTTCCCATTGCTGTACTGAGGAGAATGCCACTTGGACGGGGAAGTAACTCTTAGCTTAAGACAATACTGAAGACATCCAAAGCCTAAAGGTTATCGGCAATAGTAGGAAATAACATCAGAAAACTGAAGATGGTATTGCCAATGATGAGGGAGACAGCTGTAATGCAGGGAAATAAGACTGGCAACAGTAGCCAGAAAGATAGATACCATGAGCAGGTTAATTGCTATACTGACTGCCCCCATGGCAGATGCATAGAAGTCAATAATTAGGACATCTTATTATATGTCAAATCTAGTTTAAGCACTCAGTCAATGTGTCTGATTGCCACAATATAAAAATAAAACCAGTAATAAAAATATCAAACTTTTAACTGCTTACAGAAGGAACTGTAGTGGCTTTTTACAATACAAATTATTTTGAATAATGATTTGTTACTCCAAAAACTAGTTTAAAGAGTTTGGGAATTTCAGAGTTAAATGTTGCAAAATGGAAACCTTGCTTGGTATATTTCATCTTCATTTTAATCTCTGAATTCCCAGTGAGTATACACTAACCAGTAGGATATCCCCCAGTACTATCAGGGAGTTTTTGAATCAGCCAGATTGCTCAGGCTGATTCCCAGATATGACCTTCTTAAGGAATCTTCCTGGATTCTCCCTCAACAGTAATCTGTGTAAAGTGATGTGGAATTCAGAGAAACATGGGAAAACTGATATGAACTGATGCAGAGCAAAGAAAGCAGAACCAGGAGGGAGATAAGAGTAAACAATGACTAAATAACGTTAATAGAAACAATACTAAAAAGCAGCTGGCCTCTTATTGCAATGAACATTCGTGGTTCCAAAAATATCCAGATAATGAAACATTCCCTTCTTGGGGAAGGTTTCAGGGGAGGTCAATGAATGAGAAATATTGGATAGCTTGTTAAAGCCATCACTTTGTGGATTAGTTTTGCTTGGATATTTTTCTTTGCTACAAGGAACAATTCAATGGTTTATCAAAAAATAGTTGTGGTATAAAATGCAAAAAACATCAATAATTTGTTGAAAGAAAATTACAGGTGACCATCATTTGTAAATCTTCATCTGTACTCCTGATTCAGATATTAGCATTCCCCAGTTGTTTTGCAGATAGTTATCCCCTTAACTCTCATTAAATATGCTAACAAAGTCCAAGCTGATAGACTTGTATCAGTTCTCTGTTTCAGGCTGTTCTATAAATAAAAGCATGGGATCGGAGGAAATGACAAATTCTCAATACCCTGATATAAAAGGAAAGGCAGCATCAAATAGCAAATAGTCAGCTGGCATTTAAGTCAGAAAGACACATCCTGGATCTGCCACATATTAACAATATGTGACTATAAGCAAGCCACTTGCTTTCTTAGTACCCCTAAGCAATTCTCTAAGACTGTAACTCCAATCTGTGTTGGTAGAGGAAGCTTCCACCTAAGAAGTTCTCTGTATTCATGAAAGTATAGCTCCAGAACAAAAGGAGAAAAAAAAAGATGTCCAAATATCTGTCAGAATTTTAAACATATTGCTACTTTTTAATTACAACTCTCCAGAAGATGGCATATTCAGCTATTAACCCAGGGCTTTAAATGTGGCTTATTCTGTGTGGTAGAACTCTACCAACTACATGCTGAATATTCATCTATGAAACATACTCAGTTATGAATACATGCAGAGCCCTTGAAGACTCAGCTTATTCTTCAGATAATGGCTTTCCCACATTTTCTCATTTGACAAATATTCATGAAGCACCTAGTCCATGCACGGCACTATGTTGGACACAGGACATTGGCATAAGAGGAGAAGGGAAAGAAGATACAATGATGAATAAGACACAGCCCCTGAAGCAAAGCTATGATGGGGGGAGAGAGAGAGAGAGAGAGAGAGAGAGAGAGAGAGAGAGAGAGAGAGAGACAGAGACAGAGACAGAGACAGAGACAGAGACAGAGACAGAAAGACAGAGAAAGAAATAGAGAGAGGGAGAGACAGAGAGAAACAGGGAGGGAGGGGGAGAGCACAGAGGTGAGAAGACCCAGTTTGGGGAAATAGTGAATGGTATAGTTTGACTGAAATGGAGAGGGTATGGGCAACAAAGTAATGTGAGAGTGAACTGGCAAGACAGATTGAGACCAGATTATGAAAGGTTTCAAAATGGCCAAGGCTACTCCAGGTGAGGAAATTATTTAAGACATTCCCATACCTGAAGGTCAAAGCTTTATATATTATTAACATATGAAGAGTAGCTAGGTGGCACAGTGGAAGGAGAGCCAGGCCTGAAGTCAAGAAGACTCTTCATGAGATCAAATCTGATCTCAGACACTTACTATCTGTGTGACTCTGGGCAAGTCCCTTAACTCTATTTACCTTAGTTCCCTGTCTATAAAATGAGCTGGAGAAGGAAATGGTAGGCCATTCCAGTATCTTTGCCAAGAAAACCCCAAATGTAGTCACAAAGAGTCACAAATGGCTGAAAAGATTGAAAAACAAAAAATAAATGAACTCACAACTATACAGCACTTTCAGGTTTGCAAAATGTTTTATATAAAATATATTTATATTATATAATATATAAATATGTATTATATATTTATATTATAAAATGTTTTATATAAAATAAGTCACTATCTTCATAGATAGAATTAGAGATGAGTGTTATTATTATCCCCATTTTACGGATGAGGACACTGAGGCAGACAAAGGTTCAATGACTCTTCTCGATTCATACAGGCAATAAATTTCTAAGGCAGGATTGAAACTCCAAAGCTACCCCTTTATCAACTATAGCATCTGTCTTTTTTATTATTTTAATTTTATTTTTATTTTCAGTTCTACATTCTCTCTCCCCCTCTCCCTATCTCCCACCCACTGAGAAGGCAAGAAATATGATTCCCATTACACATATACAGTCATACAGCATCTCTTTCAATGGCAGTTACATGAATTTAGACACAAATTAAAGATAATCAAGTCATATTTACTTAGAATCATGACCATTTTCAGAAATAAACTGTCATCTTCTTTTTGTCTACTCCTGTGACTTTCTTGTAGCATTTTAAAACTCATAACTGACTGGAGAGAGAGACTCGGTGTGGGGTAGGTGAGAGATGACTGGCTCTAAGCCAGGAGGACTTGGGTGCAGGCCCCTCCGCTAATCCATACTGGGCATGTGACTCTGGGCAAGATTCATTACTTCCCAGTGTTTTAGGCAGCTCTCTAAGATGAAGATTGTTGTTGCTGCTGTTTTTACTTCATGACCTCATTTGAGGTTTTCTTGGCAGAGATACTGAGGTCCTTTGTCATTTCCTTCTCCAACTCATTTTGCAGATGAGGAAACTGAGGCAAACAAGGCTAAGTGACTTGCCCAGAGTCACACAGCTAGTAAGTGTCTAAGGCCAGTTTGAACTCATGAAGATGAGTCTTCCTGACTCCAGGCCTAGAACTCTATCCACTGCACCACCTAGCTGCTCCACAGCAGGCACTGACAGAAGGAACTGACCTGCATTAGTAAAAGGCATTTCCTCACTTGGTAGTTCCCTACACCAATGAAACCACAGGCCCAGTCCCTCTCCTTACTGGCCTGGAAAAACTGGACATAGGAAAAGCAATTCTAGAAAGCCATGGTACATTTTCTAGCCTGAGGCAGAAGGAGTTCAAACTCCCAGATTCACATCAAAGACAATTTCAGCTCAGGTATATATCCTGCAAATAGAGGTTGTAGAGGTTGATGGGAAGCAGATTAACATCTGAATGCATTCACATTTTGAAGACTTCTCTAAACAGCTTCTGAGGTCTCCTCTTCCTCCTGTCTCCATCTGCTTTGGCCTACACACCTCCACCATTGTGAATGCCAGAAGCCTTTGAAAAAATAAAAAAATAAATATCCTGCATCCCAGATCTTGCCAGGAAAACAGCAGCGGTTTAGCAGATAAATCACCCAGCCCTTGCTATGCTAGCAGCTGCAACCCCTCTCAAGAACATCAGCTCATGTGCATACAAAAGGGCAGAATGTGGCCTTCAGATAAAACTGAATGCAAAGTCAAAATTAGTAGAGCATATATTATGTATGAGTTGATGAATTAATAATTGGGGACATTTGCATTGGCAGGTTGTATAAGCAGAAGAGGTTTTCTTTGATACAATTAATATTTCCTTAGCTAAATATCAAAAAATAATAGGAAGCTACGTAGCCTAGTACAAAAGGTGTTGGACAGAAAGCCACAAACCAATTAGTGAGACTTTTCTACCACAAGCAATTTGGCCAACCCCCTCCGTTCCCCACACCCAAGGAAATCAATTTCTAGTTACATTAGGTATATTTTGCACTTCCTTATCTGGCACTTGTGTTTTCCTTATAGGAGAATGGGCATGGGGAACATTCCATAATATATATATATATATATATATATATATATGTGTGTGTGTGTGTGTGTGTGTGTGTGTGTGTGTGTGTGTGTGTGTGTGTGAAACTATATTATCACAAACTTCAAGGGACTGTATAACTTGTTTTGTTTTAATGGAATCACATATCAAATGTAATTTGAAACAAGTAGGCCATAACCTAGACCTCGGAAATCATTCTTTTCGATAGACTTCCATTGCAATAATATTTATCCTAACAATGTTTAGCCTACAGCAATACCCTCAAGCCAAATCATCTGCTATACTCTACCCCAATGATCCCAAAGAATTAATAACAATTTCCAGGGATGCTTCATCTATAGCCAAGGAGTTTCTAGGCTTAATCACTATGGATGGACAGAATATTATTTATGTATCAGGAAACCTGGTCTGCATGGATGGGGAAAAAAGTAGGGTAAATCCAAGTGGAATTATACCCCAGTTCCCAATAATCTGGACTGGTCTGAGATCCACTGTGTTGTTTAGATGTTCAGCACAAATGATGATTTCTAGCTCCTTTTGCCTCTAGAACCAATCAAAATAAATATATTATCTTAGCTTCATAGTATTCTACTCAATATTAGTAATTGATCTAAGAGCCCTTCCAGTTGAGTGTGCTTCCTGAAAGAGCTGAGAAATTTGGCAAGAGGATGCATTCCTTATGGTAACCCAACAGGTATTTTTATTCTTGTTTCACAAGTGAACTAACTGAGGCTAAAAGAGAAGCATCTTACCCCGGTCACACAGCCAAGACAGCTTCTGACTCCTATCACACTGAATATCCTCAATGGATCGCTCTGGGTCACTTACGGCCTCTAAACTGGGATGTATACTAAGAGGTCAGATGTTACCTCCTATTTAGGACTTCCCTATTCCCATCTCTCTGCAGTTCTATTTTCTCTAAATCTATTCTATTTTCTCTCTAAAGTATTTTATATTAACTTTGTATTCACTTTTCTCAATGAAGCAGAATGCTGGCTCCTTGAAGGCAAAGACTCATTCGTTTTGTCTATAAATCCATAGCACCATAGTTTAAAAAAAAAAAAGTAGGGGCAGCTAGACGGCGCAGTGGATAGAGCACTGACCCTGAAGTCAGGAGTGCCTGAGTTCAAATCCGGCCTCAGACCAAACATTTGACACTAGCTGTGTGACCTTGGGCAAGTCACTTAACCCCAACTGCCTAAAAAAAAATAAGAAGTAAGGAAGACAAGATCATTTTCAGCTGGGAGTATCAGGAAAGCACCTGTGGAGGAGGTGTCAGCCTTTCAGGAAAAGGAGTCTTTCATGAGGTGAAAGAGGAGGAGGGAGGATGCTCCAGGCACATAGGAGATAGCCCTAGTGGATGCACAGAGAAAGATGAGTGAGAACAGCTCAGAAAACAACTGGCAAACCAGTTTGGCTGGAATAGAATGTGTGAAGGGTCAGTAAATATGAAATAAAGCTAGAAAAAGAGATGGAAGTCTGAATGGTGAGTACATTCAGTGTCAAGCAAGGGAGATTTTAGTCTATAAAATGGTACTGAGACTGCAGATTTCTTAAACAAGGGATATAACATGGCCAGATCTGGGCACTGGAAAGATATATTGGCAATTGTGAGAAAGATGATTTGGAAACATGAGAGGAGATTATTTTTTTAAAAATTCTTTTCAAAGACTAGGTAAGAGGTGGCTGTGTTTAGTAACAATAGTTAGCAAAATACTGTATAAAGTCGGGAAGACCTGAGTTCAAATTGCAGCCTCAGATACTTCCTAGTTGTGTTATCCTGGACAAGTCACTTAGCCTATGTTTTTCTTGGTTGTAAAATGGGGTTGTTGTGAGGATGAAATGAGATAATTATTGTAAAGGGCTTAGCACGGTACCTGGCATGTAATAAGTACTACATAAATTCGGCTATTGTTATTACTATTAATTTAAATTAACGTAGTAATCTGACTTTTCCCCCATTTGCTAAAGTTGGAGAAATTTACAAAAACAAAATTACATGGACATTTTAGTGTCTAGTACAGTATTTGGCACATAATAAGGACTTAATAAATGCTGCTTACTTGATTGATTCTGATATCAATGGAAATTGCAAAACTACACTTGTCCTCCGTTAACATGACTACAGTACAATGAATGGACTTCTTGTTAGATCATCAGGTGGAAATATAGAAAATAGACAGGATCCTGTGCTCATTCCAGAGGGCTCCAGACCACTCTCTTCTGGTCTCCTACCAACCTACCAATCATCTGAATAACACATGGACAGAGTCAACAGCAGTGCCTACTAAACAATGAGATCAGAAGAGTGACCTAGATGTATCAAAACAGTCAATAAATTGGTCAATAAACATTTATTAAGGGTCTACTGCCTGTAAGGCCTGACATCTTGCCAGCTCCCTCTGAAGACCATGGAATGACCATTAAAATTGCTCCCCTAACTTCAATAACACAGATATTCTATACACGGTAGGCCCAGCCAACAGACCTGGTCTCCCTAATTCAAGCAGCATTGTGGAGTTTGGGTACAGTAATAGCCAAAAATTCCAGAGGCCGCTATGTTACAGGATGGCAAAACATACTCTCAGGATGAAAAGTGCCATCAAATCAACTTTTTGAGATATTAAGCTGAAAGCAAAGGATGAAAAGACTTTAAAACACCAGGTTCCACTGGAGGTGAGTCCCTGGGATACTTGGACACCAAATGTCTGCTGCTAGGGAGACCACCCTGCAGAGTAGTGAGAAAGGGCAGGGGCAGGATCACCCAGGTGAGGCTAGCTATTGTAGGGAGGAAACATTACATCTGGTAGTTTCCTATTTTTACTAGTTTCTCTTTCTAACCAAATACTCAACTCACTTGTTTCCATCTGTTGAAAAAATACAAATGTAGTCCATATTCTCTAAATTTCAGTACTGTGAGATAAAGCCCTGAGGGCCCCTCCCTAGTTACAGTTTTGCATGTAGGAATCTTAGCCAAACATATAAAATGTTATCAAGGAGGATTAAGAGCCAAGCCAGAGAGCATGATCAAATAGTCAAGTACGTGAAAACTTAAAATTTTATTTTGATTTCTTCAAAAATGAAACTAAGTGACTGACTAAAGAACTAACTTATCCTTCCTCCCTCCTTCCTCCCAGCTTTTTTCTTCCTCTCTTCCTCCTTCCCTCCATCCTTTCCTATTTCCTTCCTTCCTTTCTCCCTCCCTTCATATCTTCCTTTATTCATTCTCTTCTCCTTTCTCCCTTCTATCTTTTCCTCATTCCTCCCTTCCGTTCCTTATCTTCTTTTATTCCTTCCTTCTGTCCTTCCTGTCTTCCTTCCTTCTCTCCTTTTCTTCCTCCTTTCCTTCTATTCTTTTTTAAAAACTTTTTTTTAAAGTATAACAGGAGGAGAGACTCTAAGATGGCCCCTATAAATCAACTAAAGGAAAAATGAAAATTCAGCCCCAGAGTTAGCTAAGATTTGCTGTATGTAGTAGTGGAAAGTGCATTGGATCAGAGGGCCAGAATTCAAATTCCTCCTCTGCTACTTCCTGCAGGTAAATCTTTGGCAGGTTAAATCAAGATCTCTCAGTTTCCACTCTTACAGAATTAGATGATCAGACAAAAAGGTTTTTAAGAAACAGCTATTTGGAAACCCTTAGAGGTACATGGATTTTTCAAGGTTGGATTGAATATTTGCCATTGTACAGATTCCAATATTAATGGCTCCATGATCTCATCCACTATGAATGGCCAACATAAGAAAAAATGTACCTCTATATCATGACACCACTAACTAAAGGGGAAAAAGAGCTATCTATGGAAATATTACCATAGCATCATAATATGCAACTTCAAAATCCAAAAATAAAAAAAAAATTGGAAGGAATCTAAATGGGAAAAGGTTGGATAAACTGTGCTACATTAATGTAATGCAGTATTATAATCCAACTAAGACTGGCAAGTATGAGGAATATGAGGAAATCTAGAATAGTCTGTAAAAAAATGTAAAGAAAAAAAAGAGAACCAGGAGAATGGGAGTCATGCACAGCTACCACAAAAGAGGGGGGGGAAATAAATGAGTATGAATGAACAAAGATGTCTCCTGAAGACTTAAAGAAAATGACTGAAATGTTGTTATAACTATAATAAGTGCTAAAGAAAAAGTTAAATATATTTATAATAAGAGCTAATGTTTATATAGCTCTTTAAAGTTTACAAATCATTTTACGTGATATCTTATTTGATCCTTACAGCAACTCTGGGAGACTGGGACTGTTATCTGCCTTTGTTATCTACATTTTATAGATGAGGAAACTGAGGTTCTGAGCAGTTAAGTGCCGAACTCCCCAGGACCACACAGTTACTACCCGAGGTAGGATTTAAACTGAGGTCTTTCTCAATTCAAGTGTAACACTCTATCCACTATGTCACCTATTTGCCTGTTATGAAATGTTAAAATAACTACTAAGTAGGTTTAATTGGAATCGTTGATTTTCAGTGTTGTTTTATCCAGTTCCAGAAAACATGCTGTTTCTAACACTGCTTCTGTCCACTATGACTTGGCTCACCTGCTCAAAGATTTTGACAACAGTTGATATCTGAAATATCTAGGAACTTCTTCAGACTGTCTAATTTGTGCCACTACTCAACTTCATCCATTCTATGAATGGCAAACAGGGCCAAAAACCAGATTTGTTCATTAATTCCATCAGTAACTTCATCATTAGGGTATTTCATTTCCAAGCATAGAATACCTAAAGTGCTGTGGATCTATTTCCTTGTGAAAGATTGTGAGTTAAAGTCATTGCATACGTTATTTACAAGATGTAATAACAACAACAAAAATTTATTTAGTCCTTCCATCAAACTTGAATGTAGTTTATACTCTGGGTACAAATATTGCCAAATTATGTTGAAATGTTCATTCTGGAAAAAAAAAATCTTAATCTACCACAGGAGATAGTGGGGCACTTGAATTAGAAGATTGACTGGACTGGTTGATTTTTCATACAGTTTCTTGTGTGCTGCATATGAAATACTTTGTGAGCTGAAGTAAATTATCATTTTTTACTCAGGTTTGAGAAAGCATGTAAATTTATGCATGCCCACCACTGAAAGTTCCAGGAAGAGACATTATATTTACAACTCATTAAGAGTTAATGACTACTGTGTCCTGTGACTTTATAGAAAGCTGAGACATTATGAGATAAATTTCTTTGAAAGATAGCAAATGATCTTTGAATTAAGTCAAGAAAATAGCACTCCATGTTGGAAGTTAGCAACATCGCTGGCATTCCAGGGATGTGAATTAAATTGACAGCTAGGTTCCATCAATAAACCCCAGAACAGATCCCAGAAAAAGACATCCTAGCCTTTAGTTCATAAATAACTTTTTTTATTTAAAAAGCAACAACAACATCATTTTGGAGTGTTTACTGCAACATAATTTATAGTTAGGGCTTCTTATAGATTTGGTTCCTACACCCTCGAATGGGACTAGTAAATATAAAGGAAGAATAATCCTTTTAAATGATCAGCTGTGGTTAATTATGACATTCCCTTGCTCCAAAACCACCAAAAAGTCACGACAGTGTAGAAAGCTGTTCAACACAGAATTCTTTTAACCCAACAAATTTTAGTTCTCCTAACTTTACCCTTGCACATGATTTTCCAGCTTAAATGTGGATATTAGGCAATCTTTGTTAAAATGTTACTTCTCCTTTTATTAAAAAAATGTATAAGCATTCATTCTCTCTCTCAACAAAAGTTTTTTTTTTTTAAACTCTCACAACAAACACCCAAAGTCCAACAAAACAGATTCCCATATTGGCCACGTCCAGATGTGCAAATCTCATTCAAGATTTTCAGTCTATCACATCTCTGACAAGAGATGGGGGTAGGGGATTGAGGGGTAGGGGATGGTTCACCTTTAGTCCTCTGGACTCATGGTTTATCATTCCATTACCAGAGTTTTAAGTCCTTCAAAGCTGTTCCTCTATACTGTTATTCTAATTGCTAGTTCTGCTCACTTCACTCTACATCAGTTCAGAGAGGGCCACAGAGTCCATCAGTTGAGTGGGGTCCACTAAAGTCCACTAGTAGGTTTCCAGTTTCCTTCAAAAGTGTCCATTTCATTCTTTTTATGGCACAATACACCTTCATTCATTTACATCCATATATCATAATTTGTTTAGCCATTCTTCAAGAGACAGACTTTCCCTTATTTTCCAGTTTAGGGCTACTACAAAAAGAACTACTGTAAATCTTTTTGTTTCCTTTCTCTCTTTATTTAATCTCTTTGGGGTATAAGACTCTAGGTGCTCTAGTCGAGTTCCCTGCATATTTTAAAAAGCTGATCATTTCATCTGGCTCTTTGGAGGCCATCTTTGGCTAGCAAATAGAGATTCCCTCTGGATTTTCATCTCTCCTCCAATCAAAGAGCCAGATTCCTATTCCAGTGACTTTTATTCACATTCACTCCAGCTGAATTGCAAAATGTTTTCTTTGTCCTTAAGAACATGACAGAGAACTTTATCTGCATTCAAATGCTGACTGGTTTGTGGTGTTTCAATAATAAAACAGCAGGATTGAAGGCTCATGATGAGAAATCTGACTAATTACCTGTTAGATGATAGATGGTTGTAACTCGGCAGTGCCAGTCACTGAAAACAAAACGCTTCGAGATATCAATCAGTTCCCTGACAAATTCAATTTCCATCACATTCAGTGGACAATAAATGTGATTTTTACCCTTGCATCTAAATAGCTCCTGACTTTTAACTTTCAAATATGCATAATGATATTTTAATAAAGTAGAGATTTTTTAAAGTGAATTAGTATTTAAATACCTGACATATTCATATTTCAGGCTCAAGCTTTTAAATAGATAGATGGTGGAAATAATTAACATTGTAAACCCACATTATATTCAATTGCAGAGGGCAAGGTGTACTTAATAGTAGTTTTCCTATTTTCTTTCTACATTTACATTTAACTCAAATTATTCACAACAACTAATGGTTGTGTTCAGTCTCTCCATTTTTTTTAATTTTGTGGTAAATGAGTTGGGTGAACATTCGACATCAGATACAAAAAGCAGAATGTCCCAATTAACACTGCCACAAGCCAGCATGTGGGCAGAGTTAAAGTAAAGAGGGACTGAAGCATGGAAATTGAATGTAGGACTGAGAAACACATCTTTCTTTCTTATAAGGATTGATTATAGTCACTCTTCAGAATGTATGGTCAGTCCTTACCCACTAAAAGTGAAATTGATTTATTTTGTGTTGTCCCAACTTGTAATTTGGGATGGCACATTTAGTGCACAGAGACCACCTCTTCCAATTCCCTCACTTTAGAGATATGGAAATTAGGCCTACAAGTTCAACTCCTTACCCAATATAATTCAGGTAATACGCTGGCAGAGCCAGGATTGAAATCAGTTTCTCTGACTTCACATCCAACATTCTTCCATTTCACTGGTTTAGTGGAGAGAGAGTTGTTGCATGACTTTCTGTTCACAGATAACTGTACACTCAATGCAGCCTCTGAGGCTGACATGCAATAAAGTGTGGATCAATTCTCTGTGGCTGGTGCTAATTTTGACTTAACAATTAACACTAAGAAAACAGAGGTTCTCCTCCAGGCAGCAACACATCATCCACAGATGGAACCATCAATTACAGCCAATGGACAATTTTCAAATTCTGTGGATAAATTCACATACCTTGACAGTATACTTTTCAGGGATGCACATATAGATGATGAGAATGATTCACACATTGCCAGAACTAGCTCAGCATTTGGGAGGCTCTGAAGGAAAATGTGGGACAGAAGAGGTATTAGACTGCCTACCAAGCTGAAGGTCTACAGAGCCATTGTGTGGACCTCATTGCTGTATTCCTGTGGCACCTGGACAGTCTACCAGTGCCATGCTAAGAAATTAAATCACTCCCGTTTGAATTCTTAGGAAGATTCTGAAGATCAATTGGCAAGATAAGGTACAGGACACTGAGGTCCTTTCATGAGCTAAACTGCCAAGCATTCAAACTCTACTGCAGAGAATACAACTCTAAAGGAATTGGTATTGTTATTGGAATTCCAAATGTATGTTTGCCTAAATGACTATTTTACAGAGAATTCCCACAAGGCAAGCACTTGCATGGAGGTCAGAAGAAACGATACAAGGATACTCTCAAGGTCTCTCAAGAACTTTGGAATTGATTTTGTGACATGAAAGAGACACTGGCAAAGGACCGCCCAGCATGGCATGCCCACATCAAAGAAGATGCTGTACCTTATAAGCAAAGCAGAATTGCAGGAGTTCAAAAGAAATGTGAGATGCACAAATTTAGAGATACCTTTCTCCAAATATTCATGTGGTTATCTGTGCCCAACCTGTAGCACAACCTTCTGAGCTCATATGGTCTGATCAGTCATAGTTGGAGTCACACTGTACCTTGACACCAACACAGGGAAGGCATTTTGGTCCTCTCAGACGACATAATGACAACCAAAACAAAGACCAAGATTTCACTGGGTTGAGACACTGCCAGAGTAGAAAATTTTTCCACCAATTAAGCTGGGCTTCTCATCTATACCTTATAGTCTCAGGGATGGGGGCGGGATTACAATAAGAGGGTCAGTGACTTGATCATGGTCACATAGCTAATATGTCAGAGGTGAAACTAGAACTTAGGTCTTCCTGACTCCAAACATGGCCATCTATCCACAACACTGGCTGCCTCTCTTGGCTGCAGCAGATACAAGAAAAATAAAACATGGGAAGGAAGAGGGGATATCAACATATTCCATTTTCTATTTATTTGAGAAAACTACTATATGCTTTGAAGAAAGGTCTAAAAGCTTGCTCTCCTACCTACTCTGAAAGTATGACCCTCATTTAAATGATGTATATTATTGACTGCTCTGTCTTTCCCCTGAAATTTAAAAAAAAAGTTTGTTTGCTTGTTTTAGATATGTGAGCTAATAACCTCCTGTGGTATCTATTAGGTATGGTCCAGTGAGAGAAAATTCTTGACTAACTCTCAATCCAGGTAAATTTTGGAAACTGATTGGTTTTTAGGATGAGTCAATCAAACAACAAGTATTCACAAAACATCTATTATGCCCCAGAACTAAGCTAGGTCCAGGGAATGTGAAGATAAAAATTAAACAGTTCCTGCCTTTAAGAAGCATAGATCATACTGGCGAGACAACATCTACATATACAGGTATGTACAAGACACACAAGTAGTAGACTTACAGTAACCTTGGATGGGAAGACAATAGCAGGTGAAGGTACTAGGTTGGGCCCTTGAAATGAGTTCTGAAGGAAGCAGAGGACTCTGAGAGGTAGAGATAATGACAGAGAGCAATCCAGGTATACGGGCCTGCCAGGCAAAGGCATAGGGAGAGGAAATGGAGGGTCACGTATGAGGAAGAGCAAAGATGCTGGTGTATAGGGGAGTAATGGGTAAGAATAATGGGAAAAAATAGGAATGAGTCAGATAATGACAAGTCTTAAATGCCAAAAAGTTCATAGTTGATTCTAGAGATAGTAGGAGAGAGATAGGATCTGATCCGTGCTGTAAAGAAAACATCTTTTTTCTACTAACTTGCTTCTGTGTCACCTTTAGCTTTCCTTTTTTACTAAAATCCTTCTAAAAAGACTGTTTGTTGTTCATCCTTCATTCTTGAAGAGGATCAATGACATCAGGAGAGTGATGACTTCACTTGCAAGCGAATTAAATGTAAGTGTGTCGTTCTGCCTTCTCCCCCATTCACAAAGAGACCTCTCTTCTAAAGCCTGTGGACCTAATGGTGGCACAAACTCTCTGGCATATGTATGGCGCTGATGCTGCTGGTCTATCCCCTAAGCCGGACCATCTTGTCATACATGGAAGGAGGAAAGCTTTTGCTCAAGTCTTCACAAGAAGGCTGACAACCCAGGAAAAGGAAGCAAACCTAAATGGGGAAGCAAAAAAGAGCGTCCAGTGCCAGTACGTGCACCAAGCAAAGCTGGGGAGGTGTCGTGGACCAGCGGTTTTAGAATCACTCACAAAGTGAACAAATGATTTCAAGTTCAGCCGGCAAAGCCCCTATGTAGAGTGAAAGTGACATGAGGGGCCCTCCTTCTTCTCACTCAATATTTGCATGAGGTTGTGTTGCATGGATTCCAAATCCCATCACTGGAGGTGCGGTCTATCTGTTATGCAATGAACCAAAACCTGAGTTAAGATGTCATCGGTCAGTATTAGTATATCAGATTAAGTAGCTACCACCTAGTTCCTTGAATAACTGACCATTCAGCGGAAGGAACACAAGATGCCAAAATCTGGTTGTTACAGGGGTCACAAGATGCCCTTCAGTGAGAGAAAACATGTTTAAGGGTAATAAGGTTCAGTCAAATAGAGAAGAGGAGGTAGGAGTGGTAAAGACAATATTTATCTGTGTCATGCCTCTGCCGAGGGCCAGACTTGAGGCTTGAAGACACAGAAAGAATATAGTCCTGCTTACCAGGAAGAGAAATTAGAATAAAGCAAAGTCAACTGGACCCCTCCAGTAGTACCCTTATTACACCAGAGCCAAGATTTCACACTATAGACTTAAAATTTTCACTTGGAAACATTTAAAAACAACAAGTGTGCAATACCAGCAGAGGGCCAGCTTTGTCTGGATTATTTTTTTTCATTCAAAAAATATTTGAGCAATGACTACATATGCCTAGAGGGGGGCAGCTAGGTGGCACAGTAGATAGAGCATTGGGCCTGAAGTCAGGAAGACCTGAGCTCAAAGGTGGGCTCAGAGACACACTAGCTGTGTAACCTTGGGCAAGTCATTTAACCTCTGTTTGCCTGAAAATGAGGCTAATAACAATACTTATCTTCCTGTGTTGTTGTGAGGACCAACTGAGGTAATATTTGTAAAGTACTTAGCACAGTGTCCAGAACATAGTAGGCATTATAAAAATATTAGCTATTAATGCTGTTATCATTATTATCATCATCATTATTATTGTTATTACTACTACTACTACCACTATTACTCCTACTCCTACTACTACCACCACCACCACTACTACTACTACTACATGACCTTATAGCAGTTGCTGAGAGGGATACAGTGATGTAAAAGATACACATCCTCCCTACGGAGAGCTTGTCTAGGATTATGGGAGGAGAAAAGAAATGTACTTAAGGACAGAAGACAAAAAGAAAAAAAAGCATCATATCAGAAATGCCTTTTAATTGTATTTAAGTACCTAAAGCCTAATCCTCCATACAATCATGTAGAGAGTAAAAATAAGAAATTTATAAAGACAGCACTACTGTGGCCTCTGGACCAAAGTATTGGTGGGAAAATGAAAGTATAGCTGTTCTAGAGAATAACAGACATCCTCTTGCTTGCAGAAAGCGACAGATAAACATTTGGAATTGGCAAACCAACCCCAAGAGCCTATCTAGAAATCTTCCTTCCTAAATGTAAAGGGAATGTTATATTTTTCCTCTTTTAAGAATGCCCAATAGGAGGTTACTTTCTCCAAAGCAGTCACCACAACATTAGTTTATTTCCTTCAGTGGCATCTCTTCAGTCCCAAAAGCAAGAGAAAAATCTCTTTAACAGGAAGAGTTCCAAAAAAGACCGAGCAGTGATCCTGCTGCCAAACTCCTTAGATTAACAGGCCAGGGGCTTCTTCCACAGAAAGATAGAGTAGAGGCCCCAACCAAGAAATAGTCTTCTTTGAGTAAACTCAGAATATGAGCATTAAGAGTGCAGCTCTTATCCGAATTTTCATTTACTTACATAACCTCACACATACTAAGTCAAGAGGGAAAGAGCTGCATTGCTTAGAAGGAAAAAGAGGTTTCTCCCTGGCACTCTGGAGTGATTAACTGTTTTAAGATTAGGAAGGATGACACTTGGAACTGAAGATTCTGAACTAAGATCTTGGCATCCCAGCAATAACTCAAAAAAGCACTCGCTATTTCAGGCCAAAGGAAGCAGAGAATGAAATTGTTCACTGCTGTATACTAAGTGACCAGGGAAATTTTGTTTTGGTTTGTTTGTCTGGTATCTCAGGTTATGTAACAGGAAATAAAATTTACTTTTGACAAAGCATAGTGCATTCTGGTCTGAGACTTAATATAATGATAGGCATCTAGGAAAGAGAGGATGCAGAGGAATTATTGCTTTAAGATATCTTTTCATGGCTGTTATGTTGCCAACAGTGCCATGCACTATTGTCTTGCAGTATGATATTGTTATTTCTACTAAACAATAAAATAATAATAATACATTACTAGTCCAAGATCTGTGATTTCCTCCATATGTTCCCTCTATAATTGACAATTACAACCTACCCAACCCTTGGTAATGGTCTGAGAGTTTCTGTGGCCAAGCAATTCCTTACCCTTTAGACAAGCAGGAGACGAGCCACTCTGAACTCTGTTTGCCTAATCCTCTAATGACCCTGCTTCTAGCCCAGCCCCCACAGCCATTATCTGAGGAAACAACCCCCATGGAGATATGACCTGGCCAACTCTTTGCCTGAGTGTTTTAAGCACAGTGACTGAAGACCCAGAAAGGAAAATTCTTCCCACCAAAGTCCTTGGCACTGTTCAACATCAGAAACTTATAGGATTTTATCTGTAGAAATTACACTAAAGATGCATTACTAACTTCTTTGCTGCCAGATGCTAAGAATAATGGGGCTTTCCCCTCTGACATGTAGTTAATCCTACGAGGAACAGGGGTGCCAACCGATACAAAAGTATGACACCTTCACTTTGAAATTTAAATTTTCATCCTACTATATTTTCTTTTCCTTATGGATTAAAAAAAACCATTCTTTGTCAATTGACTGTAGCATGATTCTTCAGGGTATTATTAAATTCTAGTCTTTCTAGTGTTAAAACCTTGTCTATGAACTGATTTCTTCCTCTATTAGAAGGTGAGTTCCTTGGAGTTATTCTCATTTTTCTTTTCATATTTCCAGCGGTTAACACAGTGTTTTGCACATAGTAAGCATTTAATAAGTGATTTTTCATTCATTCACGACAAAGATAGAGTTCATGGATCACAAGTGCCTGAAATTAGTCCTTGATCAGCCACTGACCTGAGAGAGATAACTAGGAATAACACCTGAGGCAAATTCAGTTGAATGTGGGAGTGTAGGAGGTGGGAGTGTCTAAACCACAGGAGTGGGGAAACTTGGGCCTCAAAGCCACATGTGGGCCTCTACGTCCTCAAGTCCTTTAGTCAAAAAGCCACACTTGAGGACCTCTAGAGGGCCACATATCCTGGAAGCTATGAGTGATAACCACAGAAGTGTGGTTGACTCTGTTCATGAATAGCTAAAGAAAGTTGCAAGCGAGGTTCTGGAATTGAGAAGGCTGGGATGTTCCAAATAAAGTTGGACTGAGTTGCAGGGAGCCTGTAAGCTGGATATCAAACTCATCTGGAACGTGGAGAGTGATATGGAAGTCCAGAGATGGGGATACTCCAGGATCTGAGGAGGAGGAAATGAACCTTAAAGGAGTGATAGCGGCTGCTGAGCAATGGTGGCAATGAGGAACAAAGAATATGCCAACTCCCTGGAGAAATAACCAGGACACCAAGACATGTGGTACCCTCAGAATAAAGCTAAGTTCTTAGTGAGAAACCAGAGATGGACAGCACACCAGACAAAGCGATCACAGATTTGGAAGCTGGAAGGGGATTTAGAAGTCTTCATGTTTAACCTCATTTTACAAATGAATAAACTGAGGCCCTGAAAAGAAAATTACTTGCCCAGACTTCCACACCCACCTATCACCAACTTCCTATTTCCCAGTGGGAAAGCACTCAGGGAGAGGTGCACAGCATCACAGGACCCTAGGTGGGGAACACTGGGGCAAGGGGAAAGTAAGGAAACAGGAGGCTTCCCCTCCCCGCCTCCCCACCCCAGCAGTAATGTGTACACATTACTAGTTAAGTGGAAAATAATTTAAAACAGATCATGAGCGCAGAAGTGCAAAAGAATTAGCTCTCAGCGAGGGTAGGTTGGTCCAGGAAGACTTCACATAAGGGGTGGGGAGGGAAGGGGGATTTCATCAGTATGAAGAAAGCCGTAGCAGGAAGAAGGGCTCGGAGTTTCAGGTTGGAGAAGTATTAGTAATTCACACTTCTCAAACCTTTCAAGTTTTACAAAGGGCTTTCTCCCCAAGAAAGCAGGAAGTTGTTGATATCATCATCATCATTATTATTTCCATTTCACAAATAAAGAAATTGATCAATGAAATAACATGCCCAGCTTACAAAGCTATTAACTGTTAGAATGAGAACTTGCATTCTGGTGCCCTGACACCAAGTCTAGCCCTCTTTGTCCTATTTCAGAGTCTTGCTAACATAATCAGACAGTAAGACAGGAGATGCTGGGGTGAATGGGGAGATTGCCCTGAGAGTGTCTGTATCAGGACACGGTGAAAGATGAGACTGGATATTCAGGTTAGAGCCAGAATCAAGCATTTCTTGAAGTGAAAGTAAGACATGTTTTCAGACACAGACAGTGTGGGTATTTGTTTGGGGCCAGGAGCCAGGAAGACATGAGTCCAACTCTGACCTCTAAAACTCATTTGCTGTGTGACCTAGGTAAGTCACTGAACCTCTGCCTGAGTTCCTTCAGCTCCTTAATGAGGACAATAAGGGTACCTACCTCTCAGGGCTATTGTGACGAACAAATTCATAAAGCATTTAGCACATTACTTGGCATCTATAATATATATGCTATGTAACAGCTTATTCTCCTCCCTCCTCATGCATATTTTTACGACAGTTTCCTATTTTTCAGTGGGAAGTGAGTGAGGGGAAAGGGAGAAGAAAAAAAGAGAAAGAGTATCGATATGTTGCCAAAAGGAAAAAAAAAGGAAGACTATTGAAACATCATTGTATGTAGGGAAGAGAACAGAAGGAATCCAGTCAGGACTCACAGACAAGAAAGACAACTTTGAAAGTTATAGGTTGAATTTATTAAATATGTAAAAAGAAAAGCAAGCTATATACAATAGAGATTTGTAATTTAATATGCAACCTTTTTCTATTCTATATGTATTTGGAAATGCTCATTTCCCCTGGTATTTGTTAGGTTCAGAATTTTTTAAAAAATAACTATTTTAAATATCTTTAAGCTAGGAAGAAGTGTTGAATTTTGTTGATTAAATCTTGTTGAATGAATCTTATATCTTTCCATTTCTCTCTGAGTGCTCCAGAATTTTCAGTCTTTGGAAATTATGGTACTCTGTAATTCATAGCTATATAATATTTATGGAAGAATATTGGTGTTTAAAAGCTCATATCATTTTATTCATCCCTTCAAGATATGTGTTGGGAAACAGTAGAGAAGCCTTCATCTAAGTATAATGGATCTGGGGCTTTGTTCTGTTATTCCAGTTGGGAAAGTGGATTTTGACTGTTCCCAATACCTAAAACATAATGTAGCAGAAAACAACTTCAATTTTTCCTCAAACACAAAAATGGCATTGTGAAAATTCAGGAAGAACTATCTGAATGGCAGACAGAGACTAGAATCCTTGATTGGCAGAGCTGAGTGCACTGGCCAGGTGGAACCACACTCTATATACTAATTACATGCAGTATTTGAAGCTTCATTTACAGGTCTTGGAATATAGTGGGGCTACCATCCAAGTTGGGGAGAGAAAGGGGGGGGAGGGAGAGACAGGGAGAGAGAGAGAGAGAGAGAGAGGAGAGAGAGAGCTGCTAGGATCTGACCAGTCAGGGAAGGGGGGAGCTCATTCTGCACCCCAAAAAGTCCTTAGCCTGCACAATCTTGTGTCTTTCTCAAGAATAAAAGAAAAATCTTTATCACTGTCTTCCCCCAGGACCACAGTTCTAGGGAGCAGACTGTGTTTTCTCCACCACATACTGGTTGCTGGACTTACTTGTACTCTTAACTGTATCATGTGTGCTGCATTGCTCAAACTTACCTACCTATGAGCAAAGAAAATTTTAAAATTAAAAAAAAAATCATCAGCCCCACAGACCATGAAATATATAAAGCTACATTATGCTTAAAAGCTCCGAAGTCAGATCCCAGCAACTATCATGGAGAAATTAATTAAAACCCTGCCCATTTTTTAATATAAAAAGGTGCCTAAGTGTATGTTGCAGCCACCTCAGTGTCTCAATAAAGAGCACCATGGCTGCAGACCAAAAAAAAGGGAAGGGGGAGCAGGATACTAGGTAGTAGCTAGGTGGAGTCAGGAGGATCCAAGTTCAAATCCAGCCTCAGACACTTACTAGCTGTGTGACCTTGGGCAAGTCACTTAACCTCACTGCCTCCCCACCAAAAAAACAAAAATACTTTCATAGTGTCCACTGCTCTATTACCATACTTAGCTGTCAGTGACCTCTCTTCTCAAATTTCCTTGTAGAAATACATCATATCAAAGATAGTCATTTGTAATATTTGTGTGTATTTCTGGACTTATGTTCTCACAATACTTAGGGCTGGGAGATCCTTGCTCACTGAAAGAAATATGTGGATGTTATCTTCTAGAAAGCTGTGTATGAGTTCTCTCTGTGACATCACCCAAGTGTATGCTGATTGAGACAGGTGTCTCAGTGTTGGTTACAGTGTTGAAACACAAGATTGTGATAGCAGAAGAGAGAGGAGAGACAGATAGACAGAAGTCAGGGACAGAAAGACAGAAGGAGAGGGGGGAAGAGGGAAAGAGAGGACCAACTCGAGAAAGCATGGAGGACTAGGCACATTGGTTTAATGAATAAGGAACTGGCCTAGGAGTCAGGAAGCTCAGAATTCAAGTCCCTACCTCTGACAACTACTCGCTATGTTATTGTTGGTCCTTCATTCTCAAAGAGGCCCAGTGACTTCTGGAGGGGAATGTCTTGACTTGCAAGTTAACTGGATTTAAGTGGGGCAGGGCTGTGCAAAGTCACCAGCCTCACTCTCCTCTAGAGTCATCTGAGTCCAGTGGCAAGACATAGGTCAAGATGATTGGAGATGGCCCTGCATGCAGTGGGAGATCTTGGCATTTTTAAGCTAAGTTCTTTCCCCAAGTCTCAGTTTGCCTGAGGCAACACTCATTCAGTGATTTAAGTCTAGGTAATAAATGAGGCAAAAGAGAGCCTAGTTTGCCTACTCAAAAACAAACAAAAAAAATCAATGTGGGAGGGGAAGACCCTCACGGTTTCTGGCCAGAACAGAAACAATTGCTATTTACACACCCTATGAGCCATCACAGCCCAAACAATAACCAAGTGAGGCTTAGGCTGGGACCTATTATTTGCCAGTGACAGTCAGAGTGATTTGGGTTTATGACGTGGTCCATCTGAATCCCAAAGGGCTTCATCAAAGCCTAGTTTTCCAGAGCTCCATTTCAAGAAATCATAAATTAAACTAATGGGACAAAATGGTTAATTGCTCTGGTTTTTCTTTTAATGATAGAATAAATAAGTAGAGAAGAGAAAAAAATATAACCCACAAACCCTAAGATATTTTGCAAGGTTTAAGTGATCAAAATTATATTCCTTTGGGCAGAGCACCTGCGTGAAAGGGTAGGATTCCTCATGTGGATGGATAGAAGGAAGGAAGAAAGGAAGGAAGGAAGGAAGGAAGGAAGGAAGGAAGGAAGGAAGGAAGGAAGGAAGGAAGGAAGGAAGGAAGGAAGGAAGGAGTAGCATTTTAATAAAAGAGGTCAATGGCACTCTCGAATGCCAAAGACCACTGGCTGTGTGATCTTAGACTAGTCACCTAAATTTAACGTCACAGACAAATTTGTTTAGTTTTTTGGTTTGTAATTTATTCTAAAGTTTGTTTTTATTCTGAATTTAAATGCCAAAAAAGTAAGCATTTGTATAGACACAGCACAACACAAAATAAGGAATCTACGGGAAATCACAAATCTCCATTCCACACAACTTACTTTTTAAAAATATATAATTATTTCTACCCCTTACTTTCAAAATTATTCTGCTTATCTACAATTCTTCTGAATTCTTTTCTGTATACTATTTTTAAAAATGTTCCAATGTGCTTTTTTTTGGGGGGGTGGGGCATTATTTTTGCTACCCTCTCTCCTCCCTCTTCAAATACTTCTCACAAAAACAAAAGACAGAGGTCAGGGGTAGAGGGGGAACCCTGTACCCCCCCCCAAAAAAAAATCCACACCATAGCAATGTCCAGATAGATACATCTCTGCACCTTATATCCATTTCTTTTCTGTCAGGAAATAGGTAACACTCTTCATTATAGATTCCAGGCAATTTTTAGACTCTCAGTTGTAGACTACATACATTGAAAGCGGCATAGCTTTAGGTGGCACAGTGGATAGAGCACTGGTCCTGGAGTCAGCAGTACCTGAGTTCAAATGTGACCTCAGATACATAACACTTCCTAGCTGTGTGAGTCTGGGCAAGTCGCTTAACCCCAATTGCCCTCACTGAAAAAAACAAACAAACAAACAAACAAAAAAACAACAACCCAGAAAGTGGCATAGTTCCCTATGAAATCACAAATTTAGTTCCTCCCCCCCAAAACAAAGTCAACAAGGCTCTTTAGCCTAAGATTGAAAGGGAAATGATCAAATAGAGCAGTTTGTAAGCTTTTGGTATTTGCTAGATGATTCAAGTTTGTACTATTTACCCTGCTATTCTGGTTTTACTGTGCATCATTTTTTGCTTTAAATCCAAGTGTGATTTGACCTGATCTAATATTACAGATTCACTGGAGATAGGAGTTCAGAGCTCTGGATATAAAAAGATATTGATCCAAACAACATCTCAAAACAGAGCATTAACATGGGGGCAGGATGGTAGAATCACTTTGGAGAAGGAAATAGAGAGCAACTCTAACATCTTTTTCAAGAAAACCCCAAAATAGGGTCAAGAAGAATCGGACGTGACTAAACAACTTACCAAGTAGCTGGGGTCTTTGGATATATTGAACGCTGAGCTCCGACCTAGGTTCATGCTGTCTGTATGTTTTGTAGCTACTCTCTTCCGGTGATCCATCTCCCTATTTTTTGACCAGATATAAAATTGTTTTGATGATTCTGCTTTGTAGTATAGCTTGAGATCTGATATTGCTACACCCCTTTTCTTCCCACTTTTTTTCATTATTTCCCTTGATATTCCCAAACTTTTGTTTATCTAGATGGATTTCCTTATTATTTTCTCAAGTTTCATTAAATAATCCATTGACAGAATGACTGGTATGGAGCTGAACAAGCAAATTAATTTTGCCATTTTTATTATATTGACTCAGCCTACCCATAAGCAATTAATGTTTCCCCCATTATTTATTTCTGGTGTTTCTGGAAGTGGCCAGTGTGGAAATCTGTTTGGCTTGACTATCCTTATAGCATAAGAATTCTATTTCTTTCTTCTTTTCTTTCTTTTTTGTAAGTGATTGAGGGGAGGTGGGAAGGAAAAAAAAATAACAAAAATGTATTTTTAAAAGTTATGGAAAGTTCAATTACCAAATCAAATTCCTTCCTTTACTAGACAGTATTCAAACTACTGTTGTCTAAGCATGCATTTTGTGTGTTCCCTAATTTTAAGGACCTTTTCTAACAAGACAATTCTTCATCAATAAATGTAATGCTATCATGTCCCTGAAAACATGTATCTCTCCAATAGAAATCACATCTAGTTTAGTACTGAACATAAAATAAGAACTTGAAATGAAGATAAACTCAATGGCTATAATGTATAAATGATTTCATAACAATTAGAGTTCATATAGAATATCATTCTAATTGTTGCTAAATTATATTTCCAGATGTATTTAGTAGCTTAGTGGTGTGAGAATGATTTATGACCAGCAGCTGGGCTTAAACTTGGTTATGCTCACCTATAGTGTAATGGGAGAAAATTATTCAAGCTACGTGGGGTTTATACTTATTCTAAATGGTGGAAAGGAGAAACAGAAGAGATAAATGACTTATCCACAGTTAGACCATATTCTCACAGCCCAGAAGGAACTGTGCCACTACAAAAATTCAACCATCTACAAAGGCAGCCCAAAAACTTGGTGAGAGAGAAGACACAGAAACAGTATTTCTATCTTTCCTCTCTGAACTGAGGAATAAAATTATGAGTTTTAATGCCAATATTCTTCCAAAAATATTATATAGCTATGAATAATGGAATGCCATAATCTCCAAAGACTAAAAATTCTGGATCATTCAAAGGGAAATGGAAGGTGTATGGTTCATTCACCAAGCTTTTATAAAGCACCAAATATATTCCAGGCACTCTGTTGTATATAAGGCAGACAAAAAATAAAACCAAAGTAGTACCTGTCTTCAAGGTCCTCATGGCATATGGGGACGGGGAGATGTACTTTCTAAAACGAAAGTAAGGCCATAAATCCTCATGTGCAGGGTGAATTTGAATGCCAGATATCTAGTTGTTCCAAATTAATATTAAATCTTGTCTATAGCAGATAAAATTGAGCAATGTAGTAAGGCAGCTAGGTAGTGCAGTGTATAGAGGATCAGGGCTGGAGCCAGGAAGATTCCTCTTACTGGGGAAAATCCGGCCTCAGACACTAGCTGTGTGACCCCAGAGAAGTCACTTAGCCATGTTTTTCTCAGTTTCCTCATGTTTAAGATGAGCTGGAGATGGGAATGGCAAACCATTCCAGTATCTCTGCCAAGAAAACCCCAAATGGAGTCACAGAGAGTCAGACATGGCTGAAAAATTACTAAACAACAAGTCTAACAGGAAGAATGCTGACCTAGGAGTCAGGACACTGGTGTTCAAATCTCTGCTCTTTTAATCAGTATTTGTGTGACTATGATAAAGTCGTAATGTCTCTCTCACCTCAGTTTCCCAATCTGTAAAATGGGGATAATAACACTTCCAAGGACCTGTAATTCATTGGTTATTCCTAAAACAGAAGATGAAAACACCTTATGACATGAAGAGCTTGTCCAAATCCCCCCATTGATTTTCTACGTTTTCCTGGATTGTTTTCCCCTAAGTCTTGGAGTATCATGAGGATAGCTGAGCAGCACGTGAATTTTTCCAAATATAACCCCCCAGTCTTGCCACATGTCCTCTTCATACATTTCCTGGAGGATATGTTATATTTTACATCAATTCTTAAGATCACAGAGGTTGAAGGGATCTTGACGACCATCAAGTCCAACTCCGTCATTTTGCAGATGAGGAAACAGAGACTAAGAGAGGTTGTGCTCAGGGTCACACAGGTGGTAAGTGTCCAAGGCAGGATCTGAACTCAGGTCTTCCTAACTCCAAACCTAGAGCACCATCCACAGCTCTACTAAGCTTCCAGGATTCAAGTGTGAGACAACCTTTGGCAATAGACCTTAGCCTTGGGTCAGATACTCCCTTGAGGAGATCGATCGCGATGGAACGTGTCTCCAATTGCTGGTGTCCTCCCCTGCCTAATTATTTTGAAATCATTTTACATATAATTTTCATGTACATGCTTCTCCCCCCAAAAAAAATATATATGTATGTGTATATATATATATATATATGTGTGTGTGTGTGTGTGTGTGTGTGTATGTCTGTATGTGTGAGTGTGTATGAATGCCTTAGGGGCAGGGGCTACTTTGGGTTTGTCTGTGTACCCCTAATCCCTAGCCTGGAACACAGTATGTAAGAGCCTTTTGAATGAATCCTATATCTCTCCACTTCTCTTCAGGTGACACAGAATTTTCACTCCTTAGAGATTATAATATTTGAAGATTTAAAGTCATAAGAATATTGGCTTACATGTTTTTATTTCAGAAAAAAATACTTGGGGCTGTTGAGAGCACTAAACAAGCTCGTAAGTGAAGACCGAGCTTTCTCTTTCTCCCATACAATTCTGGGCTCATAGCACTGTCCGTCTGCAGTGTCCATCAAAGACCTATATACTGACGGCCCAGGTCAATGGACCTGGCTTCAGATTATAGCTTAGATATTAAGGTATTCTTCATCCACTTGATCTTTCCTTTGTGGGACTCTTTTCCATGGCCCTGGCTCTCATTTGGGAATCTTTAATGTCCTGATATTAAAACCAATCAGCTCAACACTGTCTACAAAAAGTATCATGTAGAGAATATCACATTGTTCCTAATTACTTCAGCCAAGTCCTATTCCCATATCTGCTTGTAGCATTGAGGTAACCCTGGGCTCTTGTGTTTCATAAGCTCTGAAGGGTCCTGCCAAGGTGGAAAGGCTTCAAGTGTTGGTCCAGTGATGAACTATGGACCATCCTAGCTAAGTGTGCAGAGGCCAACAAAAGAATGACCACAGGTCAATGACTTTTTCTAGGCAGCTAGGTGCCTCCGTGGATAGAGCACTGGGCTTGGAGTCAGGAAGATCTGAGTTCAAATATGACCTGTGACCTCACTAGCTATGTGACCCTGGGCAAGTCACTTAACCTCTGTTTGCTTTAATCTCCTGGAGAAGGAAATGGTAAACCCCTCCATTATCTTTTCCAAGAAAACTCCATGGGCAGTATGGTCCACGAGGTCACAAAGAGCCAGATACAAGTAAATGACTCAAAAGCAACAACCACCACCTTTTTAGGCACATGAAATTCTGAAGACTATTTACCCAAGTTTTACAGGTATTACAATCAATACTGGTGAAGGGAATTTGCACACTAATCAATGGCTCTGGGTGGCAACTGATCTACACCATAACACCTGGGTTATGGACAAGAATAATGTCTATCTCCGAGAAGATGAGTACGGTGATCCATTCCTCCTACCTTCAAGATCAGCTTGTCAGTGAAACACTGAGCCCCCCAGAGCCATCAAAGTCACACCATGCACACATTTACATGTTCTTAGTTCTTTAATTTGGGACTATTCACAAGGATACATATTTCACAAACAGCCTGCTCTATTAGGTGTGAGATGAAGGCAGCTTTCCCTGCTCTGACCCCTATATATGCCAGTTCATTCGCCCAGAACTAGTAAAATGAGAAAAAAATTGTGCAAGCTATATGCTTCCTATAATTATTCTGAGTAGGGTAGGAAGGAGAGACAAAAGAGATAGCCAACTTACCTGATGTCAGACCATCTTTACACAGCTCACGTGGGGTTGTGCCACCATGAAAACAGCCATCTACAGAGGCAACCCAAAAGCCTTAGAGGGAAATAGATAGCATCCTTAGACATGTTCTATTTCTCCCTCTCTAACTTGATGAATTTGATATAGATAGATATAGATATAGATATAGATGTAGATGTAGATGTAGATGTAGATGTAGATGTAGATGTAGATGTAGATATAGATATAGATATAGATATAGATATAGATATAGATATAGATATAGATATAGATATAGATATAGATATAGATATAGATATAAATATAGATATGTACTTAGCACCAATATGCTTCCAGGCATATTATACAGCTATGAGTCTTGAAATACCATAATCTCCAATAAGCAAGGCAAGTCCAATTGTCCATCTCTATAATTTTATAATTCTTTCTGGAGTGCTACTTCTGAACCTCACTGCTAATCTCTGCTTTTGACTCTCTAACATTTTTAGTGGTAGTGGGAAAATGAGATGCTACCTTGCTTTACTATAGCTTCTGCTTTTTTTGTGGTAAGGCCATTTGTCCATTTAAATAGACATCGTCTTCCTTATGGGAAGGTCCCCTGGGATATTGCCTAGCTTGTATGGTCTCGGAATAAAACATTTTATATTATGTAGGTTAAAGTCCTTTCAGGAATATGTCAAGAATATGAGCAATACCAGCACTAGGCCTATATCCTATGGATATCAAAGAAAGAGGAAAAGGTTTATTTATATAAAAAAAATTTGAGCAGCTCTTTTTGTGATGATAAAGAACTAGAAACTAAGGGAGTAACTATCGTTTGGGGAATGACTGAACAAATTATCGTATAAGAATGTAATGAAATACTAGTTCTCTAAAAAAATGATGAAAGGGACAGTTTCTGAGAAACATGGGAAGATTAATAGAGTCTGATGGAGAATGAAATTAGCAGACTAGGAGAACAATTTAGACTATAATGACATTTTTTTTTAAATCTGAAAGACTTAAGAACTCTAATCAACACTGATTTATCAGGATTCCTGAGGACCAGTGATGAAGCATGTGAACCATTTCCTGACAGAGACACGAAGGACTAATATGCAGAATGAAACACATATCTTTGGACATGGCCAATATGAGAATTTGTTTTACTTGACCATTCTTCTTTGGATTTGTTTTTCCTTCCTTTCTTTCCTTCCTTCCTTCTTCCTATTTTTTTTCCAGTGGGAAGAAGGGAGAAGGAAGAAGGGAGAAGGAAGAGGGGGAAAAAAGAAACCATTGATATTAAAATGTAATTAAAAATAATATTGCTTAGCAAGTGACAGCTTCAAAGACGAATTTCATGTACGCATATTTCTTTTAGGGAGTAGGTGTAGCATTGAGGAAGAGGTTAATTTCCCAAATCAGTGTGTTTTGCCTTTATGGTTGCATTAAACAGAGCAAAGTTTTCTTAAATTAGAGGACACAGTTAAGTATGTGTGTATATGTATGCATATGTATAGATTGTGTGTATGTATATATGTATATAGTTTGTGTATCTACATCTATCTCTATCTCTGTCTATAAATATATACGTGTGTGTGTATACATATATATATATATATACACACATATACATATGTATACATGTCTTTTAAGCTCTTGTCACCACACCAGCACAGAAGAAAACCACAAATCCTTGAAATCTGAAGATGAGGTTCAACTACTGTTCTGGGTTCTTGAGGAAGACTCTCAGTAGCCATTAAATCCCTCCAGAACTGTAAAGGCTCTCTCATTGTCCAGAGCTCCCCGGAGACACTAGCCCTGACTCTGATACCCTGTGGTATCCCACCTTCCCCTTTCTGCCAATCCATGTGTAAGACCATTGTGGAAAACTCACCTCTTCCCTTGTGATTAATCCCACCATACTCACTTTAGATCATTACTCTTTCCTGATAGCACTCATGTCTGCAGCTGGTGTTACGTCATTCGAGCCTGGAAATGCGTTGCTTGGTAAGTATTTTCCTGTTACTTCACTATCTCTTCTTTCTCCCTAATTAGATTGTAAGTTCTTCTATGACAGAGCATGTTTTCTTTATTTCTCTGTAACACTTATTTCCCAAAGTCCGTGTAATTGTTCAGACATAAGCATCATTGATGCTTAGTAACCAAGTTGAATAATAATTCTTTACACTTAAAAGGCACATTCAACTTTTTTTTTAAAAAGGAACTTTCACACATCTTGATTTGCTTTTATTCTCACAACAATCCTGCTAGGCAGACACAGGTGTGTGTATCGCATTTCATTAGGACGTGCGCCTAGGAATATTTTTTTTTGAGATGAACATGTATTAAATACTCAGGTATAAAAGATACTATTGTACTCATCAAACTAAAAACAACTTAAGCTTATCTCAAAAGAATCACTAAATTTTACTTATAATATAAAATTTTTAAACGAGGTCCAAAATACTCTTTTGGAGGAGATGCTAGAATATGACGAGACACACTCCATGCTCAGGCTTTTCAGTAGATGGAACACATGGTATCATCCCAGTTATGGAGATGATAAAGCAGGACCTTGTGATTGTAATGAAAAGAGTCTGGATGAGATATCCAGGAACCTAAGCTTAAGTCACTATTCTCACCATTATTAGCTGTTTGTCCCCAGGGCAAATAAGCTTCTTCACCTTTCTGGGACTCAGTTTCCTCATTTGTAAGATGAAGATGAGGAATGAGTGGGAAGGTGAAGGGAATAAACATTTATAGAGCACATATGTGCCAGGCATTTTGCCAAGTGCTGTGCCAATATTCTCTCATTTGATCCTCATAACAAACAAACCTGTGAAGTCAGTGCCATTATTATTCCAAGTTTACAGCTGAGGAAACTGAGGAAAATATAGGTTAAGCAACTTTCCCAGCTTATAAGTGTGTGAAGCTGGATTTCAACTGAGGCCTTCCTGACTCCAGGCCTGGTGCTCAATCCACTGTGATGCACTGGAGACTCCAGAGGTTGCCCTACTAGATCTCCAAGGCCTCTAGTTCTGTATCCAAGGATTCTTTCCTTCCTTGTAGCCTAGAAAGAAGGCTACTCACACAGCTAATGAATGGGAAATCAGGACATAGAAACCAGGATTCCTGAAAGGGGGCACAAATGTTCACTTTACTAACCTGTTAACAGACCAGCAAGGATCCATACTATCCACGTAAATGAATGCTCCAACACAATGGCATAGCAATTAACTCATTATAAAATCTATAAATATTATTTCTCACACACACACACTAAGAAATTCTGTCATGAACTTTCACTGCAATAAGCTATATGGCATGACTATATCTTTCCTCTGCTGCCAGCCTCTTGAAATATCAGGCATCCACGTCATCTGATTTCCAATGACTACCATTTGGTGTTTGGTATTATCTAATAAAATAAAGAAAAACATGAGTTAGACCATGGATTAACATATTTAAGCACTTCTCACCAGATCCTTGTAGGGTTTTCTTAAGAGAAACTTAAACTTTATCAGCAATTTTTTTTCCAAATCAATAATTAACTCTTGGCCTCCAAAACTTCATAAGCCACATTCCTAAAACCTGTTCTCAATCCCAAGGTATATTTTCAAATTCTGAAACTGCTGAGCAAAGCCCATGGATATACTATGTCTTCAGGATTCTGGGGCCCAAATGGGGATATTATTCCATTGCTCTGGGTGGTCTCTTCAATGATTCAGAATGAATCCTCACCCACCTGTACCTCTCAAACCTGTTTCCCTGTTGTCTATTTCTTACTATAGGTTTACAACAGCCAATATAAGCAATGCCTTTCCTCCCTCTCCTTGGCATCATAAGGATAACAGTGGAGTACATGTAGAGGCCCACCACCAATTATCCCTCCCTTGCTATGTGACCAGTCTAAATCCTCTTTTTCTTTAGCTCTAGAGTGAATAGAGCCACCCTCAAAGCTTCAAAGACCTTGGCTCAAGCACCTTCTCTCACACGGACTGACTGGGTGACTCTGGGAAAGTCATTTAACTTCTGAATGTTCTAGGCAACTTTCTAATACTAAATTTCAAAGAAGATGCTGATGAGGGGAGTTTCCCTCCATGTTCCTATACCAATGAAATCAAAGGACCAATCTCTATCCCAATCCCTATATTTCTTTGAATGCATCCTTCACTCTTGCTTCATAATTCTTTGTTTCAGTATCCTATAGCCTGCTTAGTTCCATGATGCACCTCTCCACTTTCCTTTAGGTAAGCTTTAATCTCAAATTCTCAAAGATAAGTAGTGTTTTGTAACTTGCAGCCATACAATACTGAGATATTATTGGCATTAAAATGCTAAGTCCTTATGTCAGGAAAGAACTTGGGTTCATTAAAAGAACTTTGCAGTTTCCCAAAGAGAATTTAATCTACTCTCTTCATCTTTGAGCTGGGCCAAATCTGGATCCAACTCATTGTCCTTTATCATTATTTGTCTGTCAGTCTGAATAGACATATGTGTTTATATAATGTTTCAATTACAGTTATCCTTTCCACATCTTGGAGATTAAGGGTGTGACACCCCCATGATCTGGAAAATCTGTGTAAAACTGTTTGGCCCTCCCTTTATACCAGAGAAGAGGTCTGAATTGTTATGGTAGTAAAAGATAAAATATGTTAATGTTACATAATACTATACATATATTTTATGAATTTCTGGGTTCCTAAACTTTTTCTGTGTTGTCTGCTGGCCTTCATGCGGCATGTGTGGCTTCTGCAAAATTTCCAAAAAGTTGCCACTCAATTTCTTATGCCAACCCACAATATATCAAAACCTCAATGGGGAAAGTTGCAATGTGGAAGGGATAATTGCGTCAACATCTGTCTGAGATAAATACTTATGTATCCATTTCATTTACCAATATATACTATACACATACACTTTTGCTTAGATGTGTGTGTATACATATATAATATGTATGTGTTATATGTGTATGTATGCATATATAACATGCATATATAATGTGTGTATTATGTGTATGTATATACATATATAATGTACATACATATAATATTTGCATATATAGTTTTGTTTGTATATTACATATACATATATAATATTATGTACACTTACACAAATGCACTATTTAATGGAAATATATCTGTGTTAAAAATTTGGAATGCTCTCTGTAAGGTTGCACTCTTGTATAGACATCAAACAAACATGATCAAAATTCACAATTGACAGGAGTCATTGGAAGATATTGGTTTGCCCACAGATATGGGATATTGACAATAATACAGTTGCTTGCATTTATGTATCATTTTTATCATAACAACCTTGTGAGATTGGTAGTGCAAATAGCAGTACCCTCATTTTACAGATTCAGAAACTAAGGTTTTGAGAGAGTAAGTGACCATGATCACCTAATGTATGAGGCAAGATTTGGCTCTGTCCTAGTGACTACAGGACAACCAATTCACCATACCATTCTTTCCCACCCCCAGCCGCTTTCAGAGATCCTCCTAAGCCACAATGGAGCCAGGCCAGGCTTCCCTGGTGGAGACTCCCAACTCCTGCATCCTGTCTTGGCTTCCAGACTCCTTACAATACACCTCCTCCTGTTTGTGTGAGTACACAGGCATGTGTCCTCATGGGACACTCAACTCCTCCTCCCAATGTCCCTCTCCAGATTTTCCAATCCCTTAATTGTGCCTTATGAAATGCTACTGCGTAATTAACAAGCTTTCATTGTAAACCTCCCCCTCCCCGAGTGTATGTGTATGTGTGTGTGTGTGTGTGTGTGTGTGTGTGTGTGTGTGTGTCTTCTTTCATCTTCTGTCACTAACTGGGACCTGGCCCTGACAACACTGCAACCCTGGTCACCCTTTTCATTATGTGCTGTACTTTCTCCCATACCTCATCAACTCACTGGTCACTGTGGGATACCCAGATATTATCTTTCACCATCATTCTGCTTCCTTTCTTCCTTTAACTTTCTTGATTTTTGTTCAAATTATCACACAATCCAGAACTTGATGACCATTATCTCTTAACCCCCAAGCTATTCTCTCCCTCTTTCCTCAGTGAGTTCTGTGCCTGGCTCACAGTCTTCCTCTCCACCTCAATTCTCTCTCCATACTGGACATTTCAATCTACATGTTGATATTCTCTCATTTACCCTAACTTCCCACTTCCTCAATCTACTCAATTCTCATGAACTACTTCTCCACTCTTCAGCCTACACACAAGGATCATCAGCCCCTTGATCTTGCCATCACCCACAAGTTGTTCCATTTCCATGTAAAGGGACACTGAAATTCTTTTATCTGATTATAATCTTTTATAAAACTATCCTTTTCAGTGCTTTATGACCCCTAATCCTGTTTTTTCTCCTGTGACCTCCAATCTTTTAACCTATTAGGATTTTCCCAAGCTATCAGCTCCTTCCCTTTTCTTTGCAATTTCAATCCCTTGTTGACCCAGTTGATCCCTACAGTACCATCCTCTATTCCTGAATCCACTGCCCCCTTGACTATCATTGAGCCTATCTTTTTAAACCCCAACTCTAGTCTGCTCTCACCATCTCCCTTTTCTGATCCTATTCACGTTCTGCTTACAGGTGGAGAAAATCATGAAACCATGCTGCTGGGGTCCATTATGAATGTGGCTTCTAATCTCAACTGTGCCCTCATTGATGCAAAGCAATCCTTCTCTCTAATCCTTCTGTCCCATTCACCACAGCAGCTGTTGGAAACCTCTTCTCCCCTCATTCTCCATGGTACCAACATGGAATTCACGTGGTATAAGGGTGTGCCTTACACCACACACACACACACACACACACACACACCCCACTCATTTAGACCTCCCTCTACTCCCTTCCCCCCCATCTTACATCCTCCTTGACATCACCCAACTACCTTCTCCTTCATTCTACTCTCTAATGAAGAGAAGGCCCTTCGCTTTTCCAAGGTCCTCTCCTGTATTCTCCAAAAAATTTCCCCTGCTATCATTCCCACTCTTTGTCAACCTTTCCCTACCCACTCATTCCTCCCCTGCCATCTAAAAATACTCCCGTGTCTCTGCCATTCTTTAAAACAAACAAATAAAAAAATAAAACCATCAAGCTCCTACCATACTTACTGGCTATTGTTCTATACATCTCCTCCCCTTCACTAAACTCATTGAAAAAGCTGCATGGATTTGGTGTCTCTGAGTTTTCTACTCACATTCCTCTAAACCTTCTTCAACCTGGCTTCTGACCTCATCATTCAATTCAAACTTCTCTCTCTAAAGTTGCCAATAGCCTTGTAATTGCTAAATATAATTGCCTTTTCTTTTTCCTTATTCTCTTTTACCTCTTTGCAGCATTTGACACTGTTAACCACCTTCTCTTCCTGGATGTTCCCTCCCTTTGGGGTTGCAGGATAGTTCTTTTATTCGTTTTCCTTCCTACCTGTCTGACCCCTCCTTCTCCTTGGATCTTCATTTATGCTACTAATTGTTGATATCCCCCAAAGATCTTTCCTGGGCCCTCTTTCTCTTCTCTCTTTATATTTTCTCACTTGATAATATCATTAACTCCTATGGATTCAATTATCTATCACTTCACATCTGGTCCCACATCACCTATTGCCTACTCAACATTTCTAGCTGAGTCCCACAGACATCTCAAACTCAATATGTCCAACAGAGAACAAGTTATCATTTCCCCCAAACCCAATCTTATTCAGAACTTTCCTATGAATGTAGAGGGTACCACCATCTTCTCCATCACTCAGGCTCATAACCTCAATATCATCATTGACTCATCCCATGAATGTAACGAGTTGGCAAATTTTGTCATTTCCACTTCTACAGCATCTTCGGTTACCCCTTCTTTCCACTCATACAGTCATAACCTAGTTCAGGAAGTTATCTTCTCTTATCTCAACTATTTCAATAGTCATCTGATTGGTCTTCTTGCTGCAAGTCTCTCCCCACCCACCTTCATCCTTCCTCCACCTGCCAAAGTGTTTTTTTTAAGTGTAGTTATGACTATGTCATCCTCAGCCCTACTAATGACTTCCTATTACCTCTAGGATCAAATATATACTCCTCTGTTTGGTGTTTTAAATTAATTCTTCATAACCTGGCCCTTTCTATCTCTCCAGTCTTCTTACACATTATTCTCTCCAATGAACTCTAGAGTCTAGCCAGTTGGCCTGGCTGTGCCTTTGTACTACGACTTGGTTCTGACTGTCCCCATATAGTAATGTTATTTCTCTCCTGACTTCAGCCTCCTAGAATCCTTGGCTTCTTTCAGGACTCAGGTCATAGGCTACTTTCTTTGGAAGGTTTTTCTCAACCTCCCTAGCTCCTAGTCCCTTTCCTTCTAAGATTATCTTCCTAGGTCTACCCTGGTTTTTTTTATCTTTTATGTCTCTAAATATATATTGTCTCCCTTATTAGAATGTAAGTTCTTTGAGGGCAGGATGTGTTTGCTTTTTTCTTGTATCCCCAAGACTCACATACTGCCTGGTACATAGTAATTGTTTAATAAAAGCTTTTTGATTTTTATTATTAATTGACTGGATACGAATTTATATTAAGCATAAGGAAAGAAATTTTTGTCTTAAAAAGATGGATTTTCTGATATGTTTCAGTAAAATAAAGTAAATGCCTTCTATAATAAATGAATTGTTAAGTTAGTATAGATTAAGTTATCATAGATCAATTATTTATCACTCTCAGGTTGACCTGGTTCTCTGACTTCAACACTTGACCAGTCTCCCTCCTATCCTGAAGAAGCTTCCACCCTCCTGTAACTGGTGAGTCCCTAGGTTAGAGAAGCATTTCATAAGTGGCCCAAGGTCTACTTCTTGTTTGACTCACTCTCCAGATTTCTCCACACCCCCTCCAACCCAGCCATCTTGCACCTACATGGGTTCCTTACACTCCCTTTCCAGTTCGTCTAACAGGAAACTTGTCTTCCCTATTAGAATGTAAGTTTCTTGAGTGTAGGAACTGTTTTGTTTGCTTGCATTTCCCCAGTGCTTAACACAGTGCCAGGCATACAATAAATGCTTTTAATAAATGTTTTATTTATGTGTTTATCTATTTTAATAGAAGCTAATGATAGCAAGCCTGGAGGAAAAATGTTCCAAGATCACTATTATCCATTGAAGCACACCTTGTAGAAATCCTTTGAACAATTAACTGAGTAATGGGTTAACTTGGGTTTCAATGCCATCCTAGCCATAAGCAAGTAAAATGCCCAAAAGACCAGCAAGCAGCAAAAAAGAGGAATAGGATACTTAAATGATCCGAAAAGTGAATAACCATCACCTGACTCACCAGTTCTACTTAGCTATAACACTTTTAAGAGTTTGAATTCAACAAATATCAGAGAGAATGAATTATTCCTTAAATTCATGGAGTGACTATCTAATGTTAAAAAGAAGATGTAAAATTGCCTTGGAAAATGCTGGCAATGAATCAAGTTGGCCTTAGGGAGAGGGAAAAATGGCTTAATATTTCCAGGACAGATTGAAAATTCATGAGATATTAGTCAACATGTTGACAGTTTTATATTCAAGATGAAGAAAATTGTAATGTAGATCAGTAAATAAACCCCTTTATAATAATCCTTGTTTTACAAGTGAGTCAACTTTAGATAAGGAAAATTACGAGAAGAGATGAAAAATCTGACAAATTTGGAAGTCTAAAATTCCTGACTTTTAATGCTCTTTAACCAATAACTATCAAACATTTGCCTGGAATTTATTTTTTTGAAAAAAGCATAAATCCAGGCTATCACTGATTTATCTAAAAAATACCCTAGGCAATGCTATAGAAACTCTGGTATATTCATCTACTACTGGTGGAGCTGTGAATTGATCCAACCATTCTGGAAAACAGTTTCTAATTATGCAAGAAAATTTACTAAGTTGTTTATACTCTTTGATCCAGCAACCCTCAACAGCCCACCAAAAAATAAATTAATTAATGAATACATAAATAAATTAATGAATATGAGTATATGCCCCAAGGAGGTCAATAAGAAAAATGGTCCCCTATACACAAAGATACTGTTAAGAATAATATATATATATATATATATATATATATATATATATATATATATATACATACACACACATATATATACATACACACACACATATATATATATACATACACATATATATATACATATACATACACACACACACATATATAAAATGCTAGATACCAAGTGACCATCAAGTGGGAAATATGCCAGTGAATGGAGAAAGGTATTATGAATGTAAAGGAAAATTATTGCTGTGCGAGAAATCATAAATATGAGGAATTCAGAGATACACTAGTATGAAATTATGCACCTGGGTGAAAGGAAAGCCAGTAGAACAATATCCATAATAATTACAATAATGAAAATGCAGAGAACACTAAAAGGCAAGAACTCAGATTAAACACAATGATCGATGTTAGCTCCAAAAGACAGATGATGAAACATACCCTCAGTGGAGAGGTGGTAGACTATTAGTGTAAAGATTGCAAATGCTTTCAGAAGTGGTTTCTCTATCTGTTGGTTTTCCTCAACTATTTTTCTTTGTGATAAAGGAAGACTGCATGGGGTGGATGTGGGTACTCGATTGAGAAGACTGCGGTATTTTTTTTTAAAGCCACAGATTATAAAGAAAAAAAAACCCTTTGGAGACCAATACTAAGTGAACTCTTGGTAGTCCTCCACATCTCAGTGCAGGGGTGTCCACATTACCAGAACTGTCCTTGGTGATCGGTGCTGATGAATTACCAATTTATCATCTGAATGAATTCCAACAAAAAAGGCAAAAGGCTAAATGCGGACTTGGTCTCTCTCGTTCCCTCAAAATGGTCCTTTTTATTAGCATGCATTGTAGATAGGCAGCCGGGGAAGAGTTTATCCCATCAAATGATCAGCATATTTTCTGATAAAAATGGAATAAAATTCCTCTTTTCAGTGGGAACCAAGGATTTCTCATGAGAATTGAAATCACCATTCTAAAAGAACACAAATGTTGAATCGCCTCTTAGGTTATATGCAACACTTTCAGAACTTGTGGATTCAATGACATATACACCTCCACTAAAATCCTTCATTTGATGCCTCATTATGACAGAGTGATAACCCTCAGTTCTGAAAGTCTATTCCAGAGGAGTGCAAGCTTTGGAAGGTCCCAGCAAACTAGAAAGGGTTCATGTGCAGACCAAATGATGAGTTGCATTCTGTTATATAAGGACCAATCTAGCTGGATAAATAATGGTTCATAAACAGAAGGCTGGATACCAAAGAGGATTTTATCTACCAAAATACAATATGAAGACAATCTGTACAACATCTCCCATCATCGTGCTTTTACGCTGGTTATCCTAAATGGCTGGAATGTCCTCCTTCCTCACATCAAGCTCTTAGAATCCCTGGCTTCCTTTAAGAATTAGCTTATGTGCCAGCTCCTCCAGGAGGACTTTATTCATCCCCCAGGTAATAATGCCATCCCTCTAAAGCAACCTTCCATTTATTCTGCATTTATTATTATACACTGATGCTTATATATTCCCTATTCATCAGAACACACACTTCTTGGAGGAGGGGACTGTTTCTGCTTTTACTTGGAATTATCATTATTGAGCACAGTGTCTGGTACATAGCAAGCACTTAAGATATGCTTGTTGATTGATTGGTCTACTAAGCCAGAGAGGAGGCAGTCCTCTATTCTGATGAGAGAGAAATCAAGACATGGAAGGAATCAAATATTCTTGAAGAAATAAATCTTCCAGCTATTGGTCTAATCTAGGCATTGATCTAATAGCTATCAATGACTGCAGTGAAATAACTGTTAGGCTTCTATTCTAAGTTCTTTCTGTGGTCTTATGTGCATAGGTATTGCTATGCATACTGAGCAATTTTAAAAGGCAAAGAGTGTATTCACTGTACATGGGCTTACAAATGGAGAGATGCTGTAAAATAATTGTGCCCTTAAATAGTCTAGTGCACAGGAAGTCCCACTCACTTTTTCATCTCTCCTTAAGATAACCTTCTATAAACTGTATGAACTATTTTATATTTATGACATAGAAAGCCTATGTTTTCTTTCATTCTATGACATACTAGAAAATATCCGAATCATGTTCATTACTGAGTATCTCTTCTTTAAGTACTGAGTTATCTCTCAGACAAAACTATTTGTAATTTGTCCTAGTTTTAACTATAATTTTTATTTCATTCATATAAACTCTTGATGAATATTTCATTTATTTTCATTTTGAACTAAGAAATGTGAAATGAAGAAGGGCTTGTGTTTCTCACTTGCTTAACAAAAGGAATTACAAACTGCATATTATTGAATCAGGAGCTCAGGAATGTGATGAATTGCTTAAAAACAAAACAAAACAAAACAAACAAACAAAACACCAGGTATACACTGCCCAGGTTTGCTAGACTAGGTCTTAAATTACTTCTTTGGGACCGCATTTAATTTTTTCAAATGGGCCAAATTAAAGAATGGTAAAGCCCCAGGTCTTAATGATCATCCACTAAAGCACACTCATGTTAGTGTGAAGGAAACTGGAACTCTGAGAGAAGCAGCTTGACTGAAGTCATCCAGGGATTTAGCAGCAGAGACAAGACTAAGTCACAGGTTTCCAGATGTACTTTAATTTAAATGAGAGAGGCTCAAATATACAAAATTGTTCTTTGATCCCAGAATGATAAAAAGGTCCTATTGAATTAAACCTGAAGATATTTGACATAATTATGAGGAAGAAAAATCTGTAAATTTGTGTTGAGCAGTGCTAGTTGATTTTCAAATTTAACTTTAAAAAACAAACTCAGGAATCATCGATGTATATAACCTGAAACACATCTAGACTTAAACAAATCTCAGCCCTATGGACCAAAAATAGTAGTACCCCCGCCTCCCCCCACACCCCAGGAAAATAACTGGGCCACACTATCCCAGTCTTTATATGTACATTAACAGCTGTTTGCCACTCCAAATCACTTTTAAAAAAATAGCAAGCAGCTTTTCTTTCCTTTCTTAATTTTTTTTTTAAAAAGCAAAATTATAGATATAGAGAGGTCATGGAGTTACAGAGCTGATCATTAAAATTACACTGAAGGAAGTTATTTAAATAGACTTGAGCCTGTGTGTACTCTAAACTTTGCATTAAAAATTACGTTTTGAAAAATCTTGAATTTTCAAAATTTTTTTTTATTTTTCACATTTAGTTGTCAACAATTTTTGGGTTCACGCAAACACATTTTTCTTGCTTGTATTTGGTTACTGGAAAAAAAAGATGTTCAAAGATCATCAATATAAAACATATTTCTTGTTTCAAGAGTTATTTTACCACAGACACACATGCAATATTTTTACTCCAGGTATGCTTAGAACAAGCACTTTATATTTTTAAAAAAAGCTTTTTTAAAGCTATATGCTTCTTTTCCAAGCTATAGACACACTACAGGGAAATATTCCAATCTTACAAATTACTGAATATTTTAAGTGTTAAATCATTTTTATACATTGAGTGTTAATATTTTCTCCTGTTTTAATCATGCAAGTTCTATTTCTTTTTTTTAAACATTTCTTTTTGAGTCTCAAAGTATATAAATCACAACGCTTTATTTTTTCCCCTTTGTTGCAGATGAATACAGTCAAGGATTTGCTTCACAATAACAGCAAGAATACCTTGGATTTGCGTATTGCCTATCCTCAGAAGAATAACAAAGCATGACTAGAACTGAATTAAAGAACCAGTGAAATTTGCAAGAAAATGGCATCTTCTGCAATTGAAATTTAAACCCAGTCTTTTGGCAAGGGTGGTTGGTTAGTGGACCTCTTCCCCATGACAAACAAAAAAGGTGGTGAGTCTTTAAACCATAGACATAAAGAACGAACTTCCATTATTAGTTTGGCACCAAATGCCAAAGTATTTACTTACTAATGCAAAACCAAACCAATCCAAACCCCACCACCTCACACCCTGTGTTTAGGCGGTGATGGTAGCAAAGCAGTATGTGTGACATGTGATAGTCTACATTTTGCTTGTGAGCTTCGAACCTAAGTTTCTCTCATTGTCGAAGTTAGTACGCGCGCGCGCACACACACACACACACACACACACACACACACACACACACCATTCTACATGATTGAATATACATTGAAATTGGACAGATAAATTTCCTAAGTGACTAATTGATATAGTTGGTATAATTTCTTTAAAAGCAGATAAAATGGGATGGAAGTGACTAGGCAACGCATGTAAATTCACGGGACCAAAAGAGCAGAGGTAAAGAAAACACAGAGGCAGAGTATGAATTCAATAGGCATGCTTTTGAGCAGAGAGATAAAAACTGCCGATTCCCTGGGGTTGTTGTTCCTCCTCCCCTTCCCTCCTATCCTTGCCCCCCTCACCACGCCCCCCCCCAAAAAAATCAGCTGCAGCCTAAATAGCAGGAGCTTTCTTTACAGCACTTAGTGCCTTATAATTAATGACATAACCACCAAGGCGCATGTGGGCCCAGTCTTGCAGTTTCTTGAACTGGGAGGATTCATTTGACGTCAGTGGCAGCGCTGCCTGCGTAAGGGTTGAAGGCCCATCCTCTAGAATGGCAGGCTAGGGAGACGCTGGAAGGAAGGGGGGGCCGGGGGCGAAGGGGGAGTGCTTAAGAGGCAGGCAGTATCTCTTCCAGCCAGGAATTAGCGGAGATGAAAAGGGTTTTCCTCCGCGCGGTTTCAATGCCATTTCTAAAAGACCCCTCTTCAAGCTACACTGGGCTCTCGGGGGTGGCTTGGCTTGGTTCTGTCTGAGCCAGGAGAACAACAACTCTTTATTAAAGAGATATAAGGAAAGAGTGAAGGTAGAGAGGGAAAGTATGTGATGAGATAAAGAAAAAAGGAAGGAGGTGGAGGAGGGAGAGAGAGAGGGAGGGAGAGAGAGAGAGAGAGAGAGAGAGAGAGAGAGAGAGAGAGAGAGAGAGAGAGAGAGAGAGAGAGAGAGAGAGAGCAACAAAGGAAGGAACCAAAGGAAAGGACGAAAAGTCATACAAGTGACAAAAATATAAACCTAATATTGTTTCTACTGTTCTCACATAACTAGGCTTTAAAGCCGCAGCTTCGGCTTTTCCTTGACTCTCTGGTGCCTTAAAGTTTCTGATTAGATTATAGCAAATTGAATTAAAAAAGAACTCATTTGTAACCAGAACCTTCGGGCATCTCTAGGCACTTCATTATCAAAATTAACTCGATTCAGAAGTTTATTGACACAGTCTCTTCCCTTCCTTCCCCACCCCCACCCGGTCCTTAACCTCCTTCTCCTGGCTAGCTGCACGCCCCACGCCCCACCCCCACCCCATCCCATCCCATTCCCTTAGAATGGGCTCAGGCCGCCCTTGCCCAATTGCCTAGATTCTAGAACGAATGCTCGTTTTCAGCTTTTTTCCTCTGATTACAATTCAGCCTGAGGAAGCTGTCACTGCACTCTCAGGCTGTCCTACGAAGCAAAGATTTTTAAGAAATCAGCTTGAACCTGATTTCTGTGTCTGTATGTATGCGTGTTCTCTTCCACATCACTTCCCTAGCAAACACAGCTTCCCTAGTTTGTATTAGCAAAGGTTTCTCAAGCAAATTTCCCTAAAACGCATAATGTCCCTTAAAAGACAGACAAACGGACAGACCCACACACACCTGCTTCCTAAAGTTCCCCTGGCAAGTCTCCCATTTTAATGTACGGTTGGGGGTGGGGAAGTGATTGCTTATTGAAACATTTGTATCGATGCATGGTTATTTGTTTTCTCCAGGGGGAAAAAAAAGCCAATAGCCACAAGGCCAATCCTTGTCTTCCTCCCTCTTCCCCGCCCGTGGGGTGTACTTAGTACTTGAGCGACCAATTTCCTCCAGAGTCCCGCTCCCTCCCCATCCCCCAACTAAAAACTACTGAGGGAGGCAAGTCAGACAACAATCAAGTTTACTGCGCGTGGAAACTGATCTGCATTTTGTCGCTTTATAACAACAAATTAAGTACATCAACCAGCCATCCGCCAAGTTGTCATCAGAAAAAGAAAGTTCTGAGGAACTGAATGCCTGGACGCCTCCAAATGCAAGCTCTCGCTGTTATGGGTAAAATGTTGCAGCTAGTAAGTAGTCAGGGAGCACACCGTACTTCTGGAGACTCTCTGGAAATATTCTCTCCGCAGCTGTTCACTGTAAAAGGGCCCCAATTTGCACAGGCAGGGATGTTACAGTGAACACACAGGGCAGCTTGGGAAGTGGTGCAATATAAAAACAAGATAAACACAAGGACCATCACTATTCAATTTACTTTGTTAATAGTTTGTTTTCCGAACGCCTCTCTGCTGGGGGCGGGGGGGGGAGTGGGAGAGGAGAGGAGTCCTGAACAAAACAAAAGCAAAAGCCAGTCTGACTTCAACTTCTAAAACTGTATAGAACACCTGTAAGCTCTAGCGTGTGCCTGCATCTCTGACGAAGGCAAATTCTAACTCTATAGTATTACCTTAGAGTTTTTGAAAGTCCACAAAAGAGATTATCATAACTACAAGAGTGACTTAAAAGGCCGGTGTAGAGAGAGGCTTTCTAAGAATGGAATACATTAGAAGGCGATTATTTAAGTGCATTTATAATCAGCTGCAGAGGACTACTTAAAATCCTGCAAAATGTCATGATGGGGACAAGTGTGAGGTATTTGGGCATCATCCTCTGAGCCTGTGGGGCACTCTTCAAGGCTGGGATGGGTTTCTGACGCTAAATTGTGTTAAGCCTCAAGACATATAAATATAATTTTCCCTTTAATTTCAGTGTGCTCTAGATTCAGGCTATATCAAGCTCAAACGCCAAAAGTATCAAATTGTCCTTAAGTAACTCCCGGCCTTCTTGGTTATGTCAGCCAAAGGTCAACTACGATACGCAAGAGGGATATTCCTTTTAAAAAGCACTCTCCTACTTCCTCTTATTCTCCCTCATTCTGCCCCCATTAAAAAAAATCCATCCCTCATATTTCAATAAGAGTCCAAGAAGATCACTGTGATATGAAACTCCTCAAGTCCATGTTCTTAAGCATCTGTTGGGAAATGAAATCTACGTATTTGCAAGTGGAGTAGTAGTTGGGCGGCGGAAAAGGAAATTGTGGAAATGCACGAAAGAGTCACAGAAGTATTTAGTAGCTGTGACTAGTGGGAGTTGCTTTAAGGGAGTGGGGGGAAGGAAGGAAGGAAGGAAGGAAGGAAGGAAGGAAGGAAGGAAGGAAGGAAGGAAGGAAGGAAGGAAGGAAGGAAGGAAGGAAGGAAGGAAGGAAGGAAGGAAGGAAGGAAGGAAGGAAGGAAGGAAGGAAGGGAAAAGATAATAATTGTCCGAGACGTGGAGTGCACACTCATTGTGGATTTCATTTGTCTGGCCTCAGAAATTACAAGACAGCTTCGGCCTAAGTAAAGCCAAAAGAGGATGTGATATAGTCGATGGGAAACGAGCAGGAGCGGGGCGAAAGGGAAACATTGCTTTCCAAACTTACGGGAAGCCACTCCACTCTTCGCTGACCTTTGCAGCCTGCCTCTTGCACGTTGGATCTGGTTGCTCCCCATTCGGAGTTCAGACACCATAATACACTAGTTGAGTATTCCTCTGGTGGACCAAGACTTGGTTGGGGCAAGTCTGTTCAGAACAAGTAAAACTTCGTACACATACCCGGACATGGTCACACACTCAAACGGACGCCAGCACTACTTTTTCTCCTGGGAAGAAAATGTAACTTACCCACGGCTAGGTTCTAGATTTCGGGAAAGATTGCCAGCAGCTGTGTGCCGTAAGAGAGACCCCGCAGAATCTCACTGGAGACTGAAAGTTACAAGGGATGGGAGACTAGTGGGGCAGAGGGGAGAGGGCCGGGTTTTGTTGTTTTTATTATTGTTGTTTTCTCCTTCACCCACTCCCCACTCTTTTTTTTTTTTGGTACGGGGTGGGGGGGGACACGCAAATCAAAGACTCACCCCGAGTGAGTCCTGCCCTCTGCCCGCCACTCAAACAAAGCTCCCTCAGGATTTCGGGAAGCCGGGCAGTGCCCGAATTTGCACGCAGTGACTGCAGGCCAAGCATCCAGCTCCGGCGCCAGGCATCCAGGAGCTAGGGCGTACGAAGGGTTAACCGCGGATGGTGATAGAGTGGGGGTGGAAGTTAAGGACTGGGAGCGAGCACACCTTCTAGCCAGTGGGATTTTGTAAACAAACATGTAACCTCGGCTGGCCGAAAACACTTGGCCGCCGGGAGAACAGAACAGAAAGCTGATCTTATCACAGCAAGATCAGATGCTTTGCTTGTTGGCAAATCGAAGCCACTTTCTCTCTACTCTTGCCCCCTCCCTTCTTCCCAAACCACCTCCCAAGATCACAAGGTTGAATTGTATTGTCGCCCCTTGGGAAATGCTAGAGAAACATACTATTCTTTATTTCTATCTCTTTTTTAATATCATCAGTTGATGGATACCCTGCAGTTTTCTTCTGGATATGCCCAGGTAGAGAACAATAGATATAAAATAGAGAAGGAAAAACAAAGTGATCAGAATAGGAGCGTCCTGTGAGAGCAGCAATTTGGTTGCTAGTTGGGGTGGATGTGTCTGCACACCCATCTTACAAAGCACGGTCAGGCACCTTTAAAGTGCTTATGCACAAGTTATCTTTGGGATCCTAAGCCACTCTGGGCAAAGGCAAAAAAGATCCTCTTGGTCATGGACAGTTCTCCTTTAGCCCAGATGACTTGAAGATTTGCAATTTTGCTGAAATGAACAAAGCTATGCGCAACAAATGTTGAAAGAAACTGTGCAGAAGCAGAAATATGGAAAGGGGCATTAGGAAATTGAGAGGGCGAGGGGAGGGATGTAAAGAGTTAGGGAAGTCTTCTCAGGTCATCTTCACAGTTAACATTCATGCTGCATATTCTGGTGAATGGGTTCTAAGGGGCAGAGTCAGAAACTATGCCACTTTACCAGAAGGTTAAAGCTTTCAGACTTTAGGATTGATATTGAGCCTAGGTGAGCTTGGCAGCAGATGGAGCCTGTTACAGCAAGGATCTGGGACTAACTGACAGTGACACTGAGTTCAGGAGCAGTGGAAACAGAGCAGGTGTCCCAGCGTTAGCTTGAACGACTTGGGAATAGGGTCTAAGTAGAGGAATGAAAAAGTTAGTCCCTTCTCCTTCGGTTGGGGGGAAAAAAACAAACAAACAAAAATATCAGAAGCTTCAGGCTGCATCAGACATTTTCACATTTGCACCACAAATGATTTTGGCCCAAATATTCCTAAACCATAACGATGTATTTTGTTAGGGGATCCATATTGATATGGGAAGGCTTCTGTCCTTTGTTTAAATTTTTTAGAAACACACAACAGAGGAAATCAAACGACTTCGAAGTTATAGTTGTTAGCTCATGGAATTTCAGTATTAGCCATAAAATATCACGTACCGTGTAGAATACAATTAAATTCACAAGTAGAAGAAAATCAGTAATCCAGGAAATTAACCCCCATCTCTTCCCACCAAACTCTGGACTCTTCCAGTTCCTCTGCCAGTAAACGTTGCTCACATAACACTACAGACAGAACGTTTTGGCTTAACAGAAAGAACTCAACTAGCAGATATATGATCTGACAATTACTACTTGAGAAGGATCGAGTGAAAATCCTAAAGCATCCGTTAAATTAAACATGTTTTACTATTCCCTCCAAGTCCACAAAACAAGGGGTATGTGGGGGAGAACAGAGCAGGGAACCAATAAGACAGAGGCAGAGATAGATTGAGGTAGAATGAGACCAAAAGAGAAAAAAGCAGGAAAAGAGAAAGGGGCAAAAAGAGACAAAGTCAGACAGAGGCAGAGCGTGATAGACACACGGACCGCATATAACGGTTACATAGGCAGGCACCTAGAAAGAAAGTGGAAGCTAGCTGAAAATTATACCATCCTCCACAGGCACGAGTTAAGTCTCCAAGCGCTGGTAAATTCCAGAGGGCCTTCTAGGACAGAGGTTCTTAACGTTTTAGACGTCATGTACCCCTTGGCCAATGTGGAAAGTCTATGGATCCTTCTCAGAATAATGTTTGTGAATACATAAAATAAAATACATAGTACCAAGGAAATCAATAATTAAGATAGATAGACACACACACACACACACATATACATACAGAGAGAGAGAGAGAGAGAGAGAGAGAGAGAGAGAGAAGAGAGAGAGAGAAGAGAGAGAGAGAGAGAAATGATAAATGTTAAGTTCACGGAGCCTGAGTTAAGATGCCCTGTATCAAGGAAGTCTTATAAGAGTTGGCTGGAATTCAGAGTGTAACCAATGCAACAATATTATTTAGCTTCTTGTTGTTATTAATATTACCATAACAAGAATGCCTTCCTTTGGAGAGGAAGGAGAGATGAGGAGGAAGTCATCAATGGTAACCACATGCCCACCGCATCTCACCCCCTTTAGATACTGAACTCTAATCTAGTTGCTGGAGAGTCGAGCTATTTTCCAGCCCAACTGCTACCGTCAGGCGCCACTTAGGAGAACCTCCGTTGTACGCTTTCCCCCACCCTCCAAAACCCCCACCCGTTTTGATTCTGCTTTTGCACGTTGTCTGTTTCCGGGGCTTCAAGGTTTCAGAGCCCACTCCGCTTGGTATTGTGATCTTACTTAAACCAGCGCTGTCTGAAAACAAACACGTGCATATTCCCCACCAAACTATTTTGGGAGCCAAGCCAGCAGCTTTCACATGATTTAGCCTCTGTGTGGTTACCTTCTCCAGACAGTGAGGAGGTGGGAAAGAATCATAAATATTCAACAGCACGTGGAGCCAGTGCCCGAGCCTGGGGACGGCGCATGCGCGCTGTCTCCCCAGTCAAAGCTAAGCAGTGTGTGTACTTAAAAAGAGAGCAGCCTGTTTCATGTGTGGCATTGGGAACCCTTTCAGAAACCCTGGCAGCCTGATGCAGCAAGCAAACAGAGATTTTTGTTTTCTCGAAACATGGTCTCTTCATGTTTTCTAGGAATCATTTTGGACAGCGTCTCGTCCCCATTGCTCATCTTCACCTTCCTCCCCTCTTTACTCTTCGAAAGAAGTGAGACAGCATATTGTCAGGCAGAAAGAAAATTTGGGTTTGCTCTTCATTTTTTTTCCAGGGGTTCCTCTGCCTCCTTTAGCTTTATTTGAAATTTTCACAGGAGAGACAGATGCAAAAATAGGTTTTCTAAGATCTAATGCTTTATGACGATAGGACTCGGGAATTTTGAAAACATCTAAATCCCATAACGCGCATATGATATATGTGTATATATGCATATCCACATATATATTTATATAACAGATGGCCAGATATTAATGTGTGCTCTAAGTGTTTGTGATCGAGAATATAACACACGCAGCAGCTCGACTAATGTATACGTGTATTTTTCCTAAATATGTGCACTTAATATGTACCCACACAACTATCGTCTGCAGCTAGATACCGTGTATGCGCACCTAGATATGCGAGCAGACGTAAGTCATTGACTTCTCCGTGACCAGACAGCATATTTCCATAAAATATATCCAAAAGATGGTTAATTTGATTTATTATTCTTGAAAAATCCTGTCTCCAGTACTGGCGTCATCTGGAAACTTCCGTGCTATTATATACTATCATTCTGAAGCCGAAGTACATGTTACAGATTGATGACAGAATCCAGCTTGCATGGTAAAAACAGTCCCTGGTTTGCCTGATCGTGTTTCTTGTTATCCAGTAACTGAGGCTGAACCGAACAAGCCTTGCACAGTTCAGGGGAGAACTTTGCCCGGATTATACAGGTTTTCCTTCATACGTATATCTGGACTTTTTTCTTATTTACTTTCCTAAGATTAATAATTAGCGTTAAAATAAGCTTGCCGAATTGGTCTTTGAAAACTTTGGCAGCTTCAGTTGGATCGTTAGCAAATGCTAGAGATGATGGCTGTAATTATGAGACTAGAAGAGCCCGGGTCAAGTGTAAACCATGTGCTGTTGGAGAACTGACTCTCGGCACTGAATAATACAGCTGAGAAAATCTGAGTCGTTTTGCCTGGTGGAATATTTCCCCCCCCCAATGCAACAAGGGCTTCATGGTATTCTAAAACCATTCTGCTTCAGATAGTAGTTCAAAGTGCCTCCACCTTTACAAGTAAAACACATAGGCTTCGTACGTGGAATGCAAGTGTTGAGTTATGCTTTGAGTTCAAATCAGAGAGAGGGCGGGGAAAATTAGAGGTACAGTTTATACCTAGAGAGGAGGAATTATATTTTTAATTTAGAAACTTAAACTCAGAAAACACACCTAGTCTGGTGGTCAATGACTCCTAAGTTGGTCCACTTACAAGGGAGGGGGCTTGAGGGGGCAGGGAGAGGGTGAAAGCCAGGTACTCCCAACAGGCTTCCTCATCGTTGGCAACTAGTCAGGCCTTGCTGTCCTGCTGCTGCTGCTGCTGATCACACTGCTCTTGGTGATGCAATCTACCAAGTTAACCTAAAATAGTGACTATTCTCAAGACAAACTGGGAATATTAGCCACCACTCATTTCTTCTGGCCAACAAGAAAATTACTTTTATCTATCCCTACAAATGTGGCAGACTGTGAAAGACTTTATTTTTGAATACTGGGAAGGGGTAATGGGGGGGTAGAGTTAAGAGGGTAGACAGTAAGATGAAGGCTTCTAGAGGTAGATTCATTGGGCCAACCCTTTGAAAGTTATAGGAAACTTTACAGCAAACAAATTTTTTAAAAATCTAAATGCCAGGCCCATCAGTATAGAAGGTTGGTGCTATTTTTATTGTCAGCTAAAGCAAAAAAAAAAAAAATGATAAGCAGGCAGGGCCGATTGAAAGGTTACATCTTTCTTTCGGAACTGGTTTGCTTCTTAAAGGTTAACATGAATGCTTGACTTTAAAAAATGAAAATGATCAGCTGCAAAAGCTTAAAGCAGTTGGGGGTGGCTTTTGAAGAAGAAAACAAAGGGGACAGAAATTTTTGAAAATGATTAAGTACCACCCAATGTGGAGGTACATGTGTGCACTTATGTGGCTCCTATATCAACCTATATGAGAGATAACTCTCCGCACTTCATTTCCCCAGCCGGCCTGCATCCACTTCAATTTTCCACGGACACTATATAACTTTTTAAATAATCCCGTTAGAGGTTTTAATAGACTGGTACATAAGAGAGGACAGCAGCAAATGTGTACCAGTACATACAGCCTTCTGCCTGAATCACAACCCACAACTACATACGACACAAGCCATTTACAGACTCTCCATCTTCTGCGAAATAGAGGCGAGCATCATATTTTGCTGCTAACATTCATGTATTTCAAAACCTAATAGCCCATGAAAAAAAGTATGAAAAATACATCTCAAGAATCAGACATTAAAGGTACGAGCAAAATAATAGACAGCATTTAAGTTTGAAACACCATTTTAGGCGACCTCGATCATTAATATTGACGACTACCATGCAATGAGGTTTTTGTGTATGTTTTATCTGCCGCAAAAGTTTCTTCTCTTGGGTTGGATTATGTTAGACAGTCAATAGGAAAATGTAGATTTCTATCCTCCCCTTCCTCCTTACCTCAAATATCTAAAAGAGCTATTTATTTCTCCAGAACAAGAGCTAATACTGAAATTAGGAAGTAGACATAATGTCAACATTTACCTTTCCTCTTCTTCCCCCAATAAAAAATCCCAACTTCTGAATTTGATCTATATATGGTAGCAGAAGTGCTGGACTTTTGCTCCCCACTATCTCCATTGGGGGAAAAAAACAGACAGTAGAAACACAACAAAGAATATACTGATGATTTTCCATAAAGGAGAAATGACCTTCCTTCAGAAATCTCAACAGAATAATCCTTAGAATGAACTGGGGGGAGGGAGTCCTTTAAAATCAAGAATTAGCCAAGTTACAATACTATCTATCTTTTGTATTAAACATCCCCAGACAGTTCTCAGACAGTTCTTATCCCGGGGGGGGGGGGGAAGAATGTTGATTGAGGTGTTATCTTTCCTACATCTCTCACTTACTTTTATTCTTATTTATACAATTATTAATTGTTAGGCAAACCGACTGGAGTCCCTTCAGATATTAGAATGGTAATCAATTTCAAACCCCCCACAGCCATTTGGGGGAGGCTTTTGGTTACATGAATTTCTTCAACTTGCAAAATTTTATTGTTGGTTCCCCACCGTTGGAACTCCTTTAAATCTCTCCAAACCCTGCAAGGTGGCGCTCTTTTTCATTTAAAGAAGATATTAAACTTATAATCAGAATAACATTTTTGATAAAGATAAAGTGAACTCCATTAATGCCATAGTTTCTGCAGAGCCACAGAGCTAGCATCTCTCTCCATTCAAATAAGATTTTTTGTCATTTCCAAGTGATAAATATAAATATAAAATATGAAAGGGCAGCAAATTACAGGACTCTGTGTGTGTGCATGCATGGGGGTGTTATATTTCATAATCAACCAACATTTTGCAAAGAGTTGCCTTGGCCTTAGAAGAACTGAGCACCATCTTCAGGGGTGGCAGACTTTTGGGGAGTTGTGCCTGCTTTCTCACAGTTAATATGCCTGCCTAGTGACTTGCCATACACATACTATTTCTTTAAAAAAAGCTGTTAAAGTGTCATCTTGGTCTACTGCAAGGTCAGATTCTGCACGTCACTCTATGACACACATATCACACGCACTCGCAGCTTTAGCCAACCTCATGATTTGTGTTGTCTTTTGATATGTTGTCTGCTTAATGGGGCGATCATGCAAGCTACAACGAGGAACAAAGCCCAACAGTTCCAACAAGCGTAGCTAAGTTAGTGGAAGCAGTATAGCAAATCTATCAAACTTAACTGCGAGAGAGACAATCTGATTTAGAGAAAAGGCGTTCTGCCACAGTCATTAAGCACAAGTAATTTAGATTTTTTATATTGTCTCCTCATTTACAAATTTACTGTATCAACGCCAACCAATGGAACGAATTTCTTAAGTAAATGAGAAATAAATAAAAGAGATAGAAAGATAATCAAATTACATAAAATAATTCTTCTCCCTTAGATTTATTTTTTGGAGGAAGCTAATAACACTGGCAAAATTATAGTAATAATAACATATCATAGGAAGTAATTAATTTAAATTAACTTCACGTTTTACGGGATCGAAGGAAAATGTCTTTATGGACGTTCACTTCTGCACAAAGAAGGGCCCATGGAAAACCATGAATCTACATCATGTAAATTAGTTATGGCCATAAACGTTTTCATTTAAAAACAGCGACTTAAAATATGATATTGTAAATCTCCTGATATGTTTTACCCGAATTAATTTAATTTGGGGGCAGTGTAACGTTAGCCTTCGAGTTCATTTGCGGTGGGGATAGTATGGAAAAGCTTCTCGGCTTCCACAATTCACCCACATTAATATTTATGTAGCATATGCAATCTATTTCTGTATTTTTATGGTTGTTATTCTGTGTCTGCAAAGGTCATTTAAATTATACTGCGGCCGAAAATTTGTTTCATAAATTTTGATATAAATACTAATTACACACTATCCTCTTGCCAGCAGGGACTCTTTCCTGGATGACATTTATATAGAGAGCACTGTCGCTGTCTTCCTAGTGACTGAAGGGAGAGTGGTTAGAAAAACAAACAAACAAAAAAAAAACCCACCACAAAACTGATAGTTTTCGCGGCCGAGAGCTCAAGTTGCAGCAGGTTGGTTGGGAGAACAAGAAAGTCCTACCACGGTTAATGAGATTTAAGAATCTTTAATAAGGTACGAAATGTTACCAAACAGTTCTGTAAACTAAATTTTACATACGAGTTCTTCTATCCATAAATATTGAATATCTGTAACATGTATAACCGGCCCTTTACATGCGGATAAATATGGAAAGTAGGAAGTATATACATTATGTTGTATTTGCCAAAAGCAATGGACAGATATAGTTTATATCTTTTTTTTTTAATATCACTTTACATAAACAAATGTAACAGTTTGACACGCAGAGCGATCCAGGCTTGTACTATACGAATTCTTGACAGGACTGTAACAACATTTTACTGCACTACTTAGACTGGACTTTGGGACGAAATGTTTGCACTTTATACAAAAAAAGCACATTAATATCAATAATATTCTGTTAGATTGACGTTTAGACTGTAATCATACAAAGGAATTCACATTGTGGTACACATTTACTAGAACATTCTTGCCATTCAGTACAAATAGTTGAATTTCTGCCTCCCCACCCCCCTCCCCCTCCACACCCTGGCCACCCCTCCCCCCTCCCCCCTCCCCCACATAAATGCAAAGACCACAATTCCACAGATCCCCCCTCCCTCTTCAACTGTGATATAACTATTTACAAAATCAAACAGTACATTTTATGCTAATAATTCTGTATTTACAGAAGAAAAAAGGCCGATGTCCTAAAAGCCCCATCAAATTCAGACCTGGAATCATCAGCCCTACAAAGTTGACATTTGGTCAAGGCAACCTCCTCGCTTGCTTTCTCCTACCCCTTATCTACCAAGCCATTGCCCAGAAACATAATTAAATTTAAAAAAAAAAGTTTAATTCTTCATTGTATGCGCTCCTGGGTCTACTGGTAGCTTTTTAAAAAATTAAGATTATAGGGGTTTGTATGTGGGATTCTGTTTTGATTCTCAGTGTTCGTTAATTTTTGTGGAGTCTTTTAAATACGGTTTTGTTTTTGCATTTTTTTTCTGTTTTGTTTTTAAACGTACCATTCGTTAAAATTTGACGAGAGCGTGCTATGGCCAGACGTGTGGTGGACTGCTGAAGAGGACGGAGAAAGGGAGCTCGTGGTCTGGTTTTCAGTGGAAGGAGACACGATGGTGGGTGGGGTAGAAGATTCGTAACCTGAACTGGCTGCTGGAGAAGGCTGCGATCCCTGGGAAGAAGATTCGTGGACCTACGGAAATAAAGTATTGTTTTTAAGGATACATATATATATATATACATATATATATATATGTATACATATATACATATATATATATATATAACAATAATAATGGCCTCATTAGCTAGGAGACTGAGAGGGAGCACTGTTCCTTCCTTTCCTTCATACTCCCCTTCCTTTCCCTTTCTCTAAGTTAGCTCCCCAGCTCTCCTAGGCAGTAATAAGTAGGAAAGGGCGTTATCTAGGCTCATGCAGAAGCAAGATCCTCGAAGCAGGCTTCTAGCTTAGCCGAGGACATTTGCTACGATCTGGTCCCTTGGCTGACTGGATAGGAAGGTAAATACGGTCCGGGGAACAAACAAAAGAAAGAGGACCTGAGGGGTTTGGATTGAAAAGAAAATTCCGCGGCTTCCTCCCTTAGCCACAGAGCCTGGCCACTGAATGAACAATCCAGGAAAACAGTCAACTTGGAATGAGCCCTGGGAGTGCAACTATCTTAGTGGCAAAAGGTTTCCAACTTAAATATCTATAAAACCTAGACATCTCTACCATTAAGAAATATCTTTTTACTTCACCCGTGTAACACCTTCCCACCTCAAAAAAAATCAGTTTTTCCAGAAGTAAACAAAAACAAAAACAAAAACACTCCAACTCCGGCCCATTCTGCCTTTCACTTTCCCATCCATAATGCCCCAGACCTCTAAAAGAAACAATTCTTTGGCGTTTCTGTCTTCTCTAACTAAATCGAAGACCTGGGACTAGTCCACAGTGACAAAAATAACACACAACGGAAGAGCCCACGCGATCCCGGGAGTACAAGAGTGCAGCTATTACCTTCATGTGTTTTCTGAGTGAGCTCGGATGGGTGTAGGACTTATCACACATTTTGCAGAGATAAGGTTTATCAGAAGTATGCACATGCATGTGCTTTTTGCGGTCGCTGCTATTTGCAAATCGCCTGTCACAGCCTTCGAATTCACACTTAAATGGTTTTTCACCTAGTATGGGGGGAGGGGAAAGGATCAATTAGAAAGACTGTATCTGATTTATCAAATCATTTTTAAAATAAAGAGAAAATATCAAGTATGGTACTCTTGCAACTTAAAATTTATTTTTCTGAGGTTCGTTTGGGTATTATCATCATCATTATTATTCTGCTGTTTTACTTTTGCTTCTGTTTTCTTCCATCATTTAATCTCAGTCCCTCTGTGGCTCTCTTATAGAAAAGTATTTCATTTTCCGGGTTTCTTTAATTGTTATCTTTATTTTTTTTTAAGTTCCCTGTTTCAGTCTCGGGTGCTCATTAGGTTCTCAGATACAGAAGGTGTTCTAGGTTTCTGTATGGCCCTTATTATCTATTTTTCCGCTTTTATGGCTGGTTCTCGTGATGTTTTATTCCCCTCCCCTTACCCTCTTTCCCCTCCCCCCCCACCTCCCACCCCTCCACGCGCCCAGAACACATATTTTATAATGCAATATCAGGAAACGTTTCTATGATTCCCGCACTTAGAGGCTTCGGCTGCAAAGTTGACAGAGTCGATCTCAGCCATGGTTGGAGTGAAAGATAACCCAATAACCTGAATCCCATCACTCTTAAGTACAGCCTGAAGAAAAAAAAAAAAAGGACGGCCCAGTAACACCTGCCCTAGAATTGATCAGCGGTTTTAAGAGTTTAACTATTCTCTTCCCCACTGGCCCAAGGGTTATTAGAAATGACAGGCATGTTCGGTTCAGGGTCCATTAACATCTCTCCTATGCCATTTTATAAAATACACATTCATCCAAGGTTTTAACTGAATTCTGAGCCTAGTTTCTGAAGGGGTCCGAGAGGAAACGGTCTTTTTAAAATATGTATAAGGCTACAAATAGTTCTCAAAAATCTAAGACTCTGCTTATTACTTTCTCCCTTGCCTCATCCTCTCGCCAACCTCTCCTCTCCCCAATTTCGTTAGCTTCCTTTGGCAAATCCCTCTTTTGAAGAGAGAAACGTTTTGTGGGGTGTGATCCCAGAAACTAATTTTTAAATTGTATTTTCTCTTTGAAGCAGCCTTTTCTACCGGCCGTCTCGAATACATCCTGACTGGGAAGTGTGGAGGGCATAGAGCATACAGTAGCTGCTCGTTTTTATTTTAGATTTCCCCGATCCCTCCCTTTAAAAATAATTTTCCTGGTCTCTTAGTAACTCTTTTCCTATCCCCCTCCCACCCCGCACACACATACACGCACACATACACACACGCACACATATCCCCAACCAGCCTTCTGTGCCTGCGTGCTAGGAACTTGGCCGGAGCCTTGCTTCCAGCACGGCCCTCCCGAACATCTCGACCAAACGGGGATATTTCGTTCTGGGGGGTGGGGGGGTGTTACTGTACCTGTGTGGGTTCTTTTGTGAATCTTTAAATTCTCTGATCGGGCAAATACTTTCCCGCAGCCAGGAAAGGGGCAAGGGAAGGGCTTTTCCCCCGTGTGCACTCGGATGTGATTTACAAGTTTGTATTTGGCTTTGAAAGGTTTCCCCTCTCTCGGACACTCTTCCCAGAAGCAGATGTGATTGGACTGCTCCGGGCCGCCAACGTGCTCCACCGTGACATGAGTTACCAACTCGTGCATGGTGCTGAAAGTTTTGTTGCAAGACTTTTTGGGGTTGGACAACTGCTCGGGCTCAATCCACTTACAGATAAGTTCCTGTTTGATGGGCTGCCGCATGTAGCGAAAAAAGGCCCCCGCCCCGTGGTGAGCAGCCATGTTCATGTTCATGTGCCCGTAGCCGTGCAGCTGAGTGGAAGCGTAGTGCTCCGAGCGCGGGCTGGTGACCTGGCCGTACTGATCAGGCCGCCCATACATGTCCCCGGAGAATCCCAGGCGCATCTGCCCATTCACCACATTGGGGGAAGCGTGGCCAGCCGCCTGCTCGTGCAGCCCGGGGAAGAGAAGGTGGCCCGCGGCGTCGGTGTGCCCGTGGGGCCCGGCAAAGCCGCCCGCCGCGGCCGACGCAAAGAGGCTGTGCTGTGCGCTGGCTGCCGCCTCGCCGAAACCCCGGTTGCGGAACAGAAAGTCCCGGGTCGAGTTAAAAGCGGCACTCGAGTACGAGCTGACATGGGTCGGATGGTGGTGGTGGCCCAGGGCGGCCGCCGCCGCGTAGCCAGGAGCCTGCGAGGTGAAGGCGGTCTGGCCGGCCGAGGCCAGCTCGTGGGTGCTGGGGTTAATTTTAAAGGCTCCCATGCCGTCGGCGAAGGGGTTGATGCCCAAGCCCACCTCTCTGTCCGTCACATCGCCTGCGGAGTGGTGGCGAGACGTTCCGAAGGTAGTCACCCCGATGGCGGGATACTGGGGTCCGGCGTCCAGAAGCATCTTCGCCCTCGGCCAGCCCCAGCCTCCCCCGCCCCCCCACCCTCACCTCGTAAGGGAAAAAAAAAAGAGGAGGAGGAAGAGGAGGAGAAGGAGGGGGGGCCAATACCTCGGAAAGTCAACCAGCAATCACTAGCCCGGGCTTGAGAAAAAAACCAAAATCTCCTTCCCCACCCTCCAACCCCCCCACCCCCCCTCCAAAAAAAATAGCCACGAGAATAGAGCAGAGCAGAATACAGCACAGCAGGAGATGGACGTCAAGTCGCCGCTGCCACAGTCAAGAAGCACGGAAAAATAAAAAATAAAAATAAAAAGAACAAATAAAAATAAAAACGACCCAGAAAAAAATCGGCACCCTGCCCCACCCCACCCCCCAAAAGAAGCCCCCGAAGCCTCAGCCCAGGCTGCTGCTTCCTCCTCTGCCTCCGCCTCCGCCGCCGCCGCCGCCGCCGCCGCCGCCGAGGCCGCTGAGTTAGACTTTCTTTCGGGTTAGTCTCCGGCGCGGGAGGCCCAAGTCAAGGCTGCCTGCAAAAAAGCATGGAGCTCAGCAGCCCCCCAAAAAACTTGCTCCCGTATTTTTTGCATATAGGAATGTAAGTGGAAGAGATATTTCTCTCTCCTGAGCTTCCTACTACTCTTCTCTCCCTTCTTTCCTTTCTTCTGTCTGTCTGTCTGTCTCTCTCTCTCTCTGTGTCTGTCTCTCTCTCTCTCTCTCTCTCTCTCTCTCTCTCTCTCTCTCTCTTTCTCTCTGTGTTTCTTTCTTTCTCTCTCTCTCTCGCTTTTTTTTTTTGCTTTTTGGAAAAAAAAGGCGCAAATCATGCACAATATTGTCTTTTGCGGTTTATCTTCCTGGGGAGAAACTTTCACCTCCTCAGCCGGGCGGTGAGCGCGAGACTGATAGCGGCAATCATTCCTGCAGATAAATGAATTGAAAAGACGACACCGTCCCCCCCTTGATGAATGGGAGAAGGGGGAGGAGTCACGTGCAGAGCAACGTGGGCGCGGATTGGCTCCGCTGCGCTCCCCCCTTCCCCTGCAGCCTCTCCAACTAAGGGCGCGCAAAGCTCCAGCTCTCCTCTGATTGGCCCACCCGGCTCATCAATCCCAGGTATTGTAAAGAGCTTGACATCCCCTTTTGACAAACAGGGCTTCCAGGAGTAGCAACTTTTTTTTTTTAGCCAAATTTTTTCCCCCCTCTTCTCATGGAAAAAAAAAAGGAAAGAAAAGAAAAGAAATCTTTCCACGGATCCCTTTCTTTCTTGCCCTCTTCTCTCTCACACACACACATTTTTTTTTCTTTTCTCGAAACCTGCTCCTTGATGATTATTTCATGATCAGGGTAATGATGATGATGATGTGATGATGGGGAGCATGATGGTAAACATTGCTAAGGCACTTCCAGAATGCCCAGATTCAGCAACTTTCTTTTCTTCCTTCCTTTCTCTTTTTCTTTAAGATTAGCTAAAGAGCCTTTTGTTATTTGCTCCTTTTGAAGTTTTTTTTTCCTTTCCCCTTGCCTTGTCCCTCTCCTTGTTTATAATTTAAGTTCCCAAGAGCACATGTTCACTTCACTTTCTCTTTACAAGAGACGTGATTTCTCGGGGGTAACTAACTGACTGGCTCATTCCATCAGTTTTCTGAAATAAATCACGCATCCTGCGCCCATCAGAACGCAGGTGGGTGAGAGCTCTTAACTTTCTAGTTTTTTTATGGTGGTGTTTTTTAAAAGTTGTGGTTATTTTTCTTTTCTCTTTTCTATTCTTGTTTTGTTTTCTCTCTCTTTTTTTCTTTTTCTCTATCTCCCTCCTTCGCCACTCCCACCCCCACCCCCTTTTGAAGCTGAGTCTCATTCATTCAGGTAAAACTGTAAATTTTCCAAAGCTTCATTGTTCCTTTAGGCTGCATAAAGCTTTCCAATGATCTCCGAATACTTTTTTTTTTTGCATTTAAAATCCTCGATAGATAGGACCAATGTAAATTTTCTGACATTCAAACCTTTTCTAGTTCACAAATCAGTCACCCTTGTCACAGTTATTGAAATTCCTCAACTCGCCACACCAGGACGGTGGAAAAAGCAGGCGGTGTCTTTGTTACTGAGCAGGCTTTTGATCGCCAGAGAAAATTTACTTACCTTCAGATGAGTGAGCAGAAAAAGAAATAACACTCCCTTTGATTTAGTTAGGAAAATGCAGACATTTGGATTCAGTGCAAACATACAACACTTGGTTGTTTTCTAGATACAGCCCTCGATTAACCTGTCTTTCCCCAGCTCAAAGTCTATTGAAAAACTGCGGATAGTTTCCTTTTTGTTCTTGCTACAAAGAGCCATTGACTATATATTAAAATGATTGTTGAAAGGTATAAGTATGGTACTTAAAAGCAGAAAAATCTTTGTGACTCAGTCAATTAAACTCAGAAACATTTGTACATTAGAAAAATACTAAGCCTAAAAATAAGACGGATTCTTCTGCAGATATCTTTCTACATTTTTCTTAAATATAACATAGTTTATTGACATAGTCGTCTGCATATTCATTAGGTCTAATTATTTTCTAGTAACGAAAACACAAATAGCCAGGAGTCGGAATCCTTCTATTTAGCCTTTGTGTTATACTTCATTTGGCTCTTTTGCAGCGGAATCTGAGCCCTAAACTAGCATTTCGAAACAAAGAAACTTTAACTCATCTTTTCAAAGGGAGCCTGTTAGAAAAGCCTCCCTTGCAGGTACAAAGAAGAAAAGGAAAATATGTGTGATTTGCACGCCTTGCCTTCAAGGACTGCGAAATGAAGGGTAAGCCTCTGCCAATGACCGATTCGTATTAGCTTTGATTTTTTTTTTTCCAAATGCGATGCTAGAGGTTTGACTTGGAGAGATATTTAGGAAGTCCTTCTCGAGGTTTCCCAATGGAACCACGGTTCAGCCCAAGGTTTTTGTAGGCAGGGCGGCTTAATATCGTCTGAGATTACCTGATGGCAAGTTGGCCCATGTGGTGAGACTGAAATAGCAGCTCCAGAAATCAAATGTAATGTCTATAGCAACAAGTCTACATCTCTGCAATCCATTGTCACTTTCAGATAGAAACACACACCCACTGACCGAAATAGGACATGGTGAGGAGAGGAGGGGAAGAGGAATGACTGTAGGATTTTGTTGTGAATATATATTTACACATACATACATACATACATATATGTACATACATACATATATGTCTATACATACATACATAGGAGCCACGTAGAGTTTTTATTTTCCTGTTTCAAGTGCAAGTTTGATAATATTCCACCCTAGATGTATAAAGACTTCAGAAAGAATTGTCCCTCCGAGCTGGGTCCTTTCTCTAGGGAAATGCTTCAGGAAATAGCTAGGACAAAAATCGAATCCAAATGTCCTTGCCTTTAAAGGGGGGAGGGAGGAGATGATAGGGGGAGGTGGCAGAGGGATGGAGAAAAAAATCTTTTTTAAAAAGGAGAACCTCGTCCTGGCCAGTCATTGCAAAAACCTAATGGCAAGGTTAACAAGAGGGTATTTTTAGTAAGCGCGTCAAAATATACAGGGTAAGAGTGAATGTGGGGGGGGGAAAAGTTGTGGGTTGTAGAAGTTATCAAGTGGGATTTGCGGCGCTCTCTGCAGGAAACGAGAGCGGCTCCAGTTCAAAGCCACATGCACCAACGTGACATATAAGCCATTAAAATATCATCCTGACGGCTCATTTCTGCTCCATCATACATTCCCTAACTGCTTCCAGAAAGCCCGAAAAGAAGAAATGAAGGATGACCGCCTCGCTGGAACCACAAAAGACGTGGTTAGCGGGGTTCTTTTTCCCTATCGTCCACCTCCAAGTGATGTGCAGAAATGAGGGAGTCTCTTCAACAGGTGGAGTGGGGTAAGTGTGTGCGACAGGGAGGCAGGCTGGAAGAAAGGGACTGGCACCCAATTTCCCCCCACCCCCCAGGTAAAACCAACTTCGCACCCTTAGGATAGGGCTTCGGCACACACTTCCTGGACAAGGGAAGATACCGTGGCATTCCTCTCCCCCCCACCTTTTTACTTAACTAGAGGTAAGGAGTCCAACGCCCGTTGAGGTAAGGGAAAGGCAGAATGGTACCTCTTGAAATGGGCAGCTTTCTGGTTTAATTCTCCCTCTCCTCCCCAGGGGGCGGGGGTAAAGGGATGGGAGGGAGAGTTTGGTTCTCAAAGAAATCAGGACATTTTTTCCTAAACCCTCCCCCTCCCTACATGGTAAATTGGCTTGGGTACCCAGGGTGAGCAAAGGGGAAGGAACCTGTCTGGGATGGGGCTGACAGTGTGAGAGCTGTTGGGGGGGGGGTGTGAGTGTTGGGGGGGGTGAGAATCAGCCTTCCATGCTAGAAGACCTGGGCTGGAGGGTGTGAGATCCCCAGAAGAAGCGACGAAAGATTTTTTTTTCTCTGTCCCCATCCTTAATTAGGGTTTGGGGGAAATGAGGGTGAGGGCGAGGGAAAAGAGACTAGAATTACCTAGTCCCAGGTCAAAGGCATTAAGCTACACCAGCCCAGCTCGGATCAGGGTGTCAGGGATTCTCCGCTCCCTCCCATGCCGAACAAGGAAGCTGTGCTCCCAAGCCTTCTGGATCCTCTCCCCGAGACTCTTGGCTCCTGGGTCAAGCTGGAGACTTCCAGGCTCTGGGGCCAAGCGTAGCTTTTACTCCTGCCAAAGCAGGCTGTTAGGAACACTCTCGCCTTTCCCTTTCGAGGGCCAAGGAATAGGCTCTTCCCTTCCCTTCCGGGAAGCCCTCGGCTGTCGCAGCTGACTTCCTCTGCCCCAAGGCAACTGCTAGGTTAGCCGAACAGCTACCGTAAAGAGACAAGTGAGGCCACGGAGCGAGCGAAGTAGTGGCTTTGTTAGAAAGTCTCCAAGTTGCCACGAGCTGAAAGGAAAGGTTCTGGAAAGGGTGAAAAGGATTTTTATCCCAGAGTCTTGGGGGCTCCTCTGGACCCAACTGAGTTGAAATCCGGGCGGAACACAAGGGAAGGTTGGGAGTTCGGGGTGTGTGTGTGTGTGTGTGTGTGTGTGTGTGTGTGTGTGTGTGTGTGTGTGTGTGTAAGGTCAGAGTAGTGTAAAAGTCAGTTACTAACAAACGCCTTTTGCAGCGTAGAGCAGCTCAGCCTTGCCCCCAGGCTGCATTAGTCCGAGGTCCGCGAAATACTTGTCCCCTAGGAGCTATGGGTTCCCTTCTAGAATGGAGTCATTTCCCTCAACCCCTCAGCTCTCCAAGTGGTTACTAGAGAATTTCCCAGACCCTGAGACTTTTTGTAAGCCACAGTCCTTGTTGTCGTGTACGCTAAAGAAGAGTTAAATTCCGGCCTTTGAGGGGAGAAAAAACTTGAGTTGTCCCGAGCCAGCCAGCGCACCTCTGCTGGCTAGCGGCCGACGCTTCCCTTCCAGTTCTGGGGCCAGCCAGCAGTTTCCTGGACAGAGCCCACCCGGGGAGGGCTTGCGGAGTGGGGGAGGAGGTAGATATTCATCCTCAGGGACTGGTTCACAAGAGAGGGACATTTACACTAAAGAAACAGGAGGGTTTTTTTTAAAGACACCCCCCCACACACACACACACCCTCCCCAAACCCACAGTTCTTAGAGAAAAAAGAGCGTAAAGTCAATTGTGGTCACAAATGTCTTCTCTGACTCCTGTTTTCCTCCCCATTATCCCTGGGAATGCCTGGCGTTTGGGAGATGGGAAAGAAGGGAGCCTGGGAAAGGGAAACGGTGTAAAGACACTAAGGCTGGAGACCTGTGCCCATTCTGTCCCAAGAGAGGAGATTCGTCTTGGAGGAGTCTTAAATTTGGGGCCCCGCCGGCCAGGGCTAGATTTTCTTGAGTGAGTGCTGCAAATGTAGTTAATCAATTTCGAAAAGTGTTGAAGGCTAAAGCCTTTGAAGTGGCCGATTTTGGTAGTAGCCTAGAGTTTGACCTCTGACCTAGGTCCAACCACGTGCGTTAGAGAGAGACCCTGCAGCACCGTGTGGTGATGGTCGTGGTGTGTGTCTGTATGTGTGTGTATGTGTCTGTGTGTGTGTGTTGCCTGGCTAATTTGAGAAACGGCCCCAAAGAAAAAAGATTTCCTTGTTCTTGGGTGCACTTCCTCCCACTCTCCACCCCTTTCCCATTTGATCTTTCAGTCTGGATCCCTGGCTTAATTTTCTTCTCTGGCAAAAAAAAAAATCTCCTAGGGAAAATCAAGTCCTCTCTTCTTGCCACCCTAACTTTTGCGGGTGACTTCAGGATCAGAATCAGATTTAGGGTTGAATAAGTTGAGTTCTTCTGCTCTATTTAGGGCAGAAACAGCAACTTAATCAAACAGCGGCCTGGCACCCACCAGTGTCCCTACGAACCACTCTAACCCCAACATTTGGGTATGGAGGCAGTGGGGCCAGAGAGATGCCAGGAAGGAAATAGCCACAAGGAAATAGGGGAATATAGCCACAAGTTTCTATGCTTCTGAGAGCCTAGATTACCCACTGGTTTGAAGGGGAAATCTGTTTCCCAAAGGAAACTGAAAGTTTCTCCAGATGCCTTGTCTCTTGGCATTGGCGTATGTCCTAATGCAGATGTTGTTAGGAAAGGGATAACTGCTGGAGAATCAGGTTTCAAAAAATATTGGCTTACCTTGTTGCTGTGGATTTGTAATCAGAAAAGGTGGTCTCTAGGCACCTTGTTCTGGATTGGAAGTCCAGATTGGCTTCCTTTGACCTATACTGTATTTAGCATCTGCCCATCAATATACCTCATCTGCTATAAAATTTTACTTAAACACATTTGATGTAAAAGTCTCAGCAAAGCCTTCTTCTGTACAAAATGTATCTTGGAGTCTTGTTTGTTATTAGTATTATTATGATTGTTATTTGTATTAATAATAATAATAACAAATACGTTTGAAAAGGATGTTTCTTTTAGAAAAAAAAATATTGTCCCAAATCACTTCTAAGAAGGTAAATCTGACCTTACCTACATTTCTCTCTGCCATTCTCAAGACAGACTATGCCAAAGGGAAAATGGAAGGCCTCTGAAAGATTGGAAATGGCCAAAGAAGGAAGCTGGGGACTCCCTGATTATAGGAAATTGGAGGGCCTTTGAGCCAGGATCTCCTTTGGCCTCAGGTTCAACAAGTTAAACAAGGGTTTTTTCTGCCTGCTGGAGCGTCTGAGGCAGGCAAACTTCCTCCATTTAAAGGATTGTACTGTTTGTGTAGAGGGAGCCGAGAGTGATTCATTCTGTTCGCCTTAGGGAAGAGAGATGTAATTCTGGCTTTTGCTTTCCTCCTCTCTTTGGGGAGAAAAAAGAGTTGGACTTGGCTAGCTAGACTTCTTGATCACTACTTTCCAGAACTCAGGGCCAAAAAGTAGGTGATGAGGCAGAGGGTGGAGCAGCTCCCAACTGAGACAGGTGGATTTAATGAATCTATAATACACTTTATTTAGCTTGTGTTTCTGACAACAAAGTAGAAAGTGAGTACTGCCAGCTCCAAACATTTCAGTGATTCTAATCAGACCACTTGATTGTTGTAAACTTGTAATTTCAAGGTGGTGGGGGAAGGGGGGACCATTGTCCCGAGTGGCAAATAAATGTCAAGGTGCATGCATATATGTAAATACATACACACAAAAGCACAAGCATAGAATCCTTTAGAACACCTTATTAGATCACTATAAGAAAAGCAAGTTTCTAGTCAGCTCGAACATTTGCCCTTACTCTCCTTTCTCAGCCTCCCAAGTACCTAGACCACGATGTCTAAGCTGTCCCGGTCAAATTTTATAAAAGCCATATAATTAACATCTTTTTTTTTTTCAAAATGGGAACCTCAAAGCATAATTTCAAATTCAAGAAGTTTCAATTAGGTAAACTACTAGTAGTGAGTATAAAAACAGCGCAATGAAGAATCATGGTGCAAATTTCTGAGCAGTTTGACTAATAACTTGTCTTTCCTGTTACTATTACCACCACCACCCCCGCGAGCATCCCACCACCCCTGCCGAAATCACGCACAGAAACTTCATTACGCTATAAAAGTGGGCAGTTCAGTTCAGTCTCCATCTTGGCCTTCATGCTTGGAAAGGGCCAAAGAAGGAAGCAGACGCCGTCCACCCTAAGTATCATCCTTCACTCTCACTTGTCTAGGCTTCAGGAGTCTTCCAGACAAAGGCTCGGGGAAGAATTTCCCAGCATACTCACTCTTTTTTACTGGTTACTTCCTCCCCTCCCCCCACCCCTTTCTCCCCAAACAGGGTCAAAGTAAGAAAATGAGATACAAGACTTCCTTGGTAATGAGGAAAAGATTACGACTTTACAGAAACGCCCTCACAGAATCAAGTAAGTTTTTTTTCTTCCCCCTCCCCTCAACTGCCCTTAAGTATCTTGTGAGTGTTCCGTGAAGTTGCTTGCTTTTTTTTTAATTTTAATTTTTATTAATGTTGGGTTTTGGGTTTGTGTATGGGAAGGGTAGGAACACAAGAAGGATTGAGGTTTGTTCAATTCTTAGGTTAAGTGAGTCCATTTTTTTTTTTAGTTTTATGTTTTATTTACTTGCATAAACACGTATTAGGGCCATCCCACCCCACCAGAGCCCGATAAATCCTGTTCAAAGATGACTCGTTCCGACGCTCTAGAATTAATATTTGACGAGGTTCTCGTTGGAACAACCACCCCTGACCTTCTGCGATGCCACTGTCACATTATTCTATGACATATTCATCTTGAATTCATTTACGGACGATTTGATTGGAATGAGGTTTGACGTGTATTGGATCCTATTAAAGAAGAAGACTTTGATCTTGTTGATGGGGTAGACATGATATGTCTCATCTTTACTAGGGATACCAGCCTTCCACAATGTGGTGAAGACCAAGTTTCCGCCATGCCTTGTCTAAGTAGTTAGTCACTGACATCTGTTCAGGCAGGAAAACCTTAATCCTGAAAACTTTAATTCCATATTCCATTAAAAAAAAATAAGCTGCAGTTGCATTTTTGCTTCAAGGCACGGTAGTTTCTAAAATATGAAATACACCACCAGTTCCTTATGATTTCTACATCTACTCTAATGTTCTTATGGAATATTGTTTCAGAGCAGATGGACAATCGCTGGAGTGAGATGCCCACAGTCATTTCCTTATATTTAATAATTTAGAGAGAAAAAGAAAACATTGCTTTGTATGCTACTCTAGTTAAGAACAGTTGTGTTGAGTGAGCTCCATTTCCTTTCTTGGGCAATCTTGAAACACATTTCTTATTCTTCCATAATACTCCCATGTAGTTTTCATAAACAAGACATCTTAGTGAATGAAATACTACTAGCACTGCTTTTCCTGCCACATCTATTCTTTTAACAGTTATTACAGACCAGCCTTTTGCAGAGTAGAGGAAGAATACCTTATCTTTTTTTGCTCTTCATTTAGTCCTGAGGTTCCACAATGTATTTGCATACTTTGGGGTGCAAATCAATGTTCTTCCATAGACTTTTGACTACTGACCAAAATCTTGTGCTATATTCTTAATTGGAGCAGAAACAATTTCAGAGAGAAATGAGAAATCTTTATTTCAATAGCCAGGAAGGAAATTATATTTTGTATTGAACAACCTGTTCCATAATTAACAGTTAATTTAGATGGATCTTTATGAAGCCAGAAATGTCTCATGGTTTCTGGGGCTTACTTCTGAGCCCTAAGAAAATTGGAAGTAATTTTAAAATATAGCATAGTTTCAAAATGTAAACAGCTGTTTTAAAATTTTTATCTGTAAATATCAAATATAAAGACTAGATTTGTATAAAGAAATATATTGCTCACAACTTAGGTCCTTTCTAGCTCTGAATTCTATGCTTCTAGAATCTTAAAAAGTTTCAGGTATACTGAATGCACAGATTCATTCACTGGGGCAAAACAGTGCAGGAGAACAATTTTGAACTAAAAAGATCAGAAGAACTGATACTAAGTAGCATCACTGAATGTTCTATACACTTTAACTATGTTTTAAAAATTCCCTGAGAGGTAGTACTGTGTTTGTACTATGAGAGGGAGAGGAAGAGAGACAGACAGACGGACAGACAGAGACTAACAGACATAGAGAGGCAGAGAATCAGAGAAAGAGAGACAGAGAGAAGTGAGGGAATTTAACATTTAGCACATAGGACTGACTTCCAAGGCTTTGTATTCCATAAAATTTCTCAGGGCTTATTTATCTGAAAGAAACTGCTTTCTTTGGACTTTACTTGGCCCCAGTTGTGTAAAAAGTATGCCTATACTCAGACACCAGTATACACCACTGTAGCGTAGACCCTCCAAAGGCCTCTCCAGAACTAATTTTTCTTGAAATCAAATGGGAAAATGAACTGTTCTATTTTGTAGACTAAGAGTTACCTTTTGCTTTGTTGTGTACATACTTTTGCTACAACTATTTGATTGTGTTATTGGAAAAGGTAGATAAAGACCATCTACCTGCTTGCTTGTTACTGTAGGGTAATTCCCCCCCCCCCATTTACCTTTGACTCTGACTGTCTCTGTACTAACCTACCAGAGGAAGTTACTTGAATGCTCACCTTCTTTTACCCGTTTCCTTAGGTAGTATCTGAATTCACTCTCCACCCAACCCCTTATCTCTAGCTATTAAGATTGTCAAAAGGCCTTTTACTCTCAGTTTAGAAGTAACCCACCCAAACTCTTGTCTAACTGCATAGACACAATAGGACCTCACTGTTCAATATTCCTGTTCAAGAGGGGTTTTCCCTGTCAATCTCTGAATAAATCTGAAGGGCTAAAAATATTGGCAGCAGCAATATTTCTCCTATTTATGTCACACAGATTTCTGGTTACTATTTTCTGAGTTTTCCATGCTGGATTTCAGTTCATAATATGTGATTCCAACTTTCCTGCCAAGATTAGGGAAAATCCACAGGATGGCTACTGGTCACTTAAGAAGAAACAGCCAAAGATGTATCGCAGTTTTAAAGCATTCTAAGGGAAAAAAAAAACATATCTGGGCATGCACTATATTGAATCCCTTTTTTCCCTTTTCAGTCTTTTTTTGCTGGGACAAATAAGTGGACGCTTCTTGTTACTCACTTACTCAGGTGAGCAAATGTTCAAAGTTTTCCAAGGGGTACAATTATAGTGCATGCACATTTAAACTTTGACAGGGAGAACCCCTCTTATACAGTGATGTTTACATTCATTGACTTTGCAGTTACAAAAGTTTCCCAGGGGTTCTCTCAAAACTAAGCACAAATGCACATTGAACATGCATATATGTGGTTTTGAATACATCTTACACATGTACATTGTTGAATATATGTACAAACATGTTGTATATGTATGTATGTATATCATACATCCATATTATATATGCACTGATAGACGTATTGAATAATTAAATGGCTCATTAAATCAAAACTAAAATCGAAGATGCCGTTAGTGCATGACAAAACCCTGCAACAATCTGCTTTACAGGTCCAAGACCTAATTGCAAATATACTTTTAATTGAACAACCATTTTGGATATTTCCCTCTTTAAGGTAGGACTTTCATTAGGCTAAGTAGTATATCAAACTCAGTGTTGAAAGGTTAGGAGGAAAACACGGCTTCAAGGACATAATCTCTTTATTTGTAACAGCTGAGTAATTCCTTATATTTGCATCCAGATCTCTGTACAGCCTAGAAATGTATCACTAAACATAAATTTGCAAAGGAAGAGACATGTAAGCCACTTGCTGATGCCTGGAATGTCAAACTTCAAACATGGCCAAGGATGGCTCATTTCTTTTGGAAACATTCGCCAACATCTGAAGGTCAGCCTGAAAGGGGAAAAAAAAAAGCAAAAAAAAAAAAAAAGCAAGCTCCTCCAGATCCAGGTTTGTTTCAGGTGAGAAAGTTGAAGAAAATGGGGGTTAGGGAGAGGGAGCAAAGAGGAAAACAGATCATAACATCTACCCTTAAAATTCCATATGGTAAGACACTACAAATGTTTCGTTTAATTGGGGAACTATGATGGAGAAGCCCTGAGCTGTCCAATAGCCTCCCATACTTTAAAAACTCAGCTGCGTCATCGATTGGTAGTGGAGTTAGATTTTCTAAGCTCTTGGGGGCCCTGACAGTGGAATGCTTCGGGCTTGTTAAAACCAAGCGAAATTCTTCTAAGAGTTAATCCCTGTGCTGAATTGCATCGTGCAGAGTGTTCTGAGAAAAAGTGAACAATAAGTTATTTGAAGGAAGTTAATAAGAATCTGCCTTTGCATTAGAAATGCATTTAATGAGTTGGATCTCTAAAAAAAAAAAGAAATTGACTGAGCAGGAAGCATATAATAATTGTCCTCATTTAGTATGAGGAGGGCTCACTATATATTCAGGTTTTTCCCCTCTTTTCACCTCCCCCACCCCCAAGAAAGAAAATAGTTATTTTATCTCAAATAGGAGAATGTCTTTTTTTTCCTCCATTCACCAACCTCTTTTTGGGAGCAGAAGTAGGCACTCCTGCACTTGGAGAACTGTTGTAAGCCAGCCAGAGCAGAGCAAGCACACACAGTTGGACAGTCGGTCTCTGGGCCCCCTTGCTCTTCTGCTGGAGACTGTCCTAAAGCTAGTTAGCGGTAGATGCTGATTTCCGTCCTTGCCCCTTTAAATCGGAAGGCATTGAAGACTGCACCATCCGGTAAAAGCAGACAAAGGAAATTACCTCATTGCTTGCTCAACACTCAGCTCCCTCTTAACCTAACGGGTTTCTCATCGGCTACTTTCACGCACCAGTAGCTCTCCGCCACTTAACTGCACAGAATGGGAATCAGACAGAGTATCTCCTCACTGAAGTCCCTGATCTCTAACCGCAGAAGAAGCAAACTCGTGGCCTGCCACCCTCCATCCGACCTCAAGCCCTGTGGTAGTCACACTTGGCAATGGGAGCTGGCGGAAGAAAGAGAGAGAGAGAGAGAGAGAGAGAGAGAGAGAGAGAGAGAGAGAGAGAGAGAGAGAGAGAGAGAGAGAGAGAGAGAGAGAGAAAGGAAGGATGAAAGAAAGGAAGGACGGAAGGAAAGAAAGAAAGAAGGAATCAGAAAGAGAGGGGAGGGGAAAGCAAACCAGCCCCACCACCAGCAACGGGGGGGGGGGGACATGGGGAAGTTAGGCATGTAGTCAACAAGTGTCAGTGAGCAAACTTAACCAGCTCCCGCTTCCCAGGGGAGTTTTGTCTCCATAGCTGGGGAGCGCAGCTTGTTCCTGCTCTAGGGAGCCCCCTCCATTCCCTCGAAACACATTGTGGAGTCAGACGCTTTTAATGGATAAGACCTGGGCAGCTTATGGAAATGAAAATGAACATGGTTTAAAGAAAAAAAAAAGACGAAAATCCTGGCTTCTGAGGCGAACGCCCCTGGAGTAAGCCAGGCGATCGGCAGGCAAGAGCCGACGTTGTAGCTCTCCTGCAAGTAAAGGTGCTAGACTGCCAGGATTTCTCACTGAAGAAGTGGAGGAAGATCGGAGAGGGAAAGAAAGCTTGGGGTCATCTTTTTCTTCTCTGGAGGCTTATTTTTATTTGTTTCTTTTGTTTTGTACATATTTTAATTTTTTGTGGGTTTGTTGTTGTTTTGAGGGAAGGGATGTAGGGGGAGGAACTGGAGCTAGAAAGGGTCAGGGTTTAGGTGGCTATTTTCAATCCGTCTTTAGGAAAAGCTTCCCTTGTCCCTACTTTGTGTCACAAAGACCACCGGGTATTGTTCTATCAACGAGTAGACACTAACCATCTCCAGCCTGCCACAAACTCGAAAGTAGATGACCTTGGGCCCCCGTCGTCCGGGGGCTCAAATACCGATCTTCCTCGTTTGTTTATCGGGCCTTCTGCCTGGGGAGCAGAGAAAGCAGATCTTAGTGGGGAGAGGGAGGAACTGAAGAGGAGGAGAAAGAGGAGGAGACAGACATCGAAACAGAAAAATATAGACAAACAGAAGGGAGGAGGGAGGGGGGAGGGGGGGGAGAGAGAGAGAGAGAGAGAGAGAGAGAGAGAGAGAGAGAGAGAGAGAGAGAGAGAGAGAGAGAGAGAGAGAGAGACTTAGGTAAGCAAGCTAAGTACAGGGATTTCCAAGGCAGAGGATGTGCCTACTCTCCAGCTGCTGCCTGATTTCAGCTGGATTATGGCTTTCTCTAAGCCCATCCCAGTTCCCCAAGCTGAGAGAATAGTTGAAGGAGCGCCTAGCAGCAGCTCGAGTTTACATAGGACTTCCCGCCGCAGCTGTAGCCGCCGTAGGGCTGTTTTAGCTCCGTGGCCAACCTCTGCTTCTCCAGTGGCCCAAGACCTCGGCTTAGCCAGGGGACATGGGAACAGATCTGAATCTGTCAGTTAAACCGTTAAATATATATATATATATATATATAAATATATATATATATATATATATATATATATAATATATATATATATATATATAATATATATATATATATTCTTAATGAAAATACCAGCCATGATTCAAAATGTTTTTTATTTTTGAAGAATACTGCAAAACCAAAACTGTTTTGAGAAAGGACGTGGGGGAGGGGGAGAGGGGAGACAGAGAAAGAAAAGAATTGGTGCCCCAGTCATAGCGCATGTGCAGTGTGAATGTGTGTGTGTGTGTGTGTGTGTGTGTGTGTTTCCCCGTCCAGCTTAAAGCCTTTCAGTCTCCAGCAGGACCTGTCATCAATGACGTCAATCATTCGGCGCCGGCCAATCAGAGGGCGGGGTAATTGTTTAGCTCTCTGGGCTGCAGCCGTGTCCATGAATCTCTATTCAGTATCTCCCTGCGTCCTGCTGCTGCCTCTCAAGCGTATGGGACTCCACGTAGGCATTAAAAAGAAAAAAAAAAGCCAAAACTTGGAAAAAAAACTTTGCAAAAGTTTTTTTTTTCTTTTCCTCCTCCCCGCTGTCAGGTGACTGTAGCGTTAGAAGCCATGAGTGTGGAGGCTTTGGGGAGCCCAGTGATGGAACCAGCTGCACTCTCCAAACGGAACCCGGCGCTGAGATTAGTTGACTTGGCAGGGGCTCATCATCACCTTCACCACCATCATCACCACCATCCCCCACAGAGCGTCACAGGCTTCCCGGGGTTCGCCGGTCACCCCCACTCAATGGCTCCCTCGCACCCTGGGGAGTACGCTGCTGAATCCCGCCTAGGGCCGAGTCCATTCCGAGCCGAACACATGGGGCACCACCATCATCCCTCGGCCCTCAAACTCAGCCCTGCCCATCATCCTCATCCCCACCACCGACACCAACATCATCATCATCACCACCACCACCACCACCACCATCCTTCTCCTCCTCCTCCTCCTCCTCCTCCTCCACCTCCTCCACCACCTCATTCTATGCCAGGAGGCCACGCTGAGGTGGTCGGTAGTCCAACCGGACCGTTTGGCCCAGTGCCTTCGACAGCTATCCCTTACCCTGTCTCCCACCCCGCTCAGGCGCTTACAGCAGGTAGGGACTTCTTAATACGCAGAGATCTGCCAGCCCCCATGATGCCAGGGCTAAGTGAGCAGCCCCCCGCTCCCAATTCTCACCACGGAATGTTTGTCTCAACAACAGGTAGCTATTCTGGACACCATGGCCACCACCACCCCGAAGCTGGGCATCACTCTCTTTTCTCTGGACTTCATGAGCCGCCTCCCCAGGCCTCCCCAGGTGGCCATCTGAACGGACAGATAAGACTGGGGCTACCTGGAGACATGTACGCCAGGTCCGAGCATTTCACTCAAGTGCCCGCCTCCAGGACAGATCCTTTCGCTGCAGCTTCTCTGCATAACTACGGGGCCATGAACCTGAACGTGAACCTAGCTCCCCACCACGGCCCCGGAGCCTTCTTTCGCTATATGCGGCAGCCCATCAAGCAGGAGCTCATCTGTAAGTGGATCGAGGTGGAGCAAGCGCCCAAAAGACTTTGCAACAAAACTTTCAGCACCATGCACGAGTTGGTAACTCATGTCACGGTGGAGCACGTTGGCGGCCCGGAGCAGTCCAATCACATCTGCTTCTGGGAAGAGTGTCCGAGAGAGGGGAAACCTTTCAAAGCCAAATACAAACTTGTAAATCACATCCGAGTGCACACGGGGGAAAAGCCCTTCCCCTGTCCTTTCCCGGGGTGTGGGAAAGTGTTTGCTAGATCAGAAAATCTCAAAATACACAAAAGAACTCACACAGGTCAGTATTCATCGCTCTCTATCTTGTTCAGCAACAATGATGCAAGCAAGCGGTGTATTTTGTGTACCCTCAAGGTTTGGTTTCCTTAGATTTCAACTTTTGTATTTTTGTTTTCCCATATGCCAAAGTTCATAAAATATTAATTCAGTTTTTCTATTTTTAGATTCATTCAACTTTTGGAGGCTGAGGGCGTTGCTACGATGTTTCTGTTTATACAGGAGGGTCAGGGTGGGAAATGAGTATGTGTGTCCCTTTGTATGAGTTCTGCGTTCACATGATTTAAATATTTTAGGGTTTATGAAGGTGTTTTAAAAATCAAATCTGTGTGGCAAGCTCCCAGTGGAAGAGTGAACAATGGGCCTCTAACTTTTTCCAGGCGGTCTTGACTCCTGTGGCTGAACTCTTCCGGCCTTTAAATTGGTGATTCTTTCTCACTGCTCTGGGGTTCAGCAATGAAAATGATGTTAAGGGGTCTTTGCAGAACCATATGTATCTGGATTTTGAAGTCCTCCCTTTTTAGACTTGCAGAGGCAACAGACCCCACGCATTTTGTGAATCCTCACCTCTAGCCAGAGCCTAGAAACGATTGGGCCTATCTGCTTGAAATGTCATTTACAGAACTGTTAAGTGAAATGGGGACATGTGTCAAACACATCTGTTAGTTCTAGTTAACAGAGAGAAAAGTCGCTGGATGGAAGATCCTGCAAAGCTTAAACTCCTCCGGCCAGAAGCATCTATAATTAATGAAATTGCAAGGAGAAAGTTTTCACACTTCCCGGAACAGCCTGTGAAGTTGTATTAATTAGTTTAGCAGCCGGTATTTGTAGTCTCTTTAGCTATTAAGTTTTTTCTGTTCGAGTACCAGTAACCTCCCCTCCCCCGTTTTTCAGGGGAGGGAGGATTAGAGGGAGGAAACAGGAGGGAGGGAGAGAGAAAAGGGGAGGGAGAAAAGAGAATGAAATCTATTCCAATATAGTTGTTCTTCCCCTCCCCCCTTTTCTATGTTCCTATCCACCCCTACTTCTGCATCACCTCTACTTTATAGAGTAACTTACAGGCTCACTATTAGAAGTCTTGCTTTCTAACGACATTGCTTACTTCTTCGAAGAACGGTGTCAAACGTCCCCCTTCTTCCCAGGGTAGGTCTCTTGGTTTGAACCTACTCAGAGCTATAGACCTGAAGAATACTAGGTAGAACTTTTGTCCATTCCCTCCTCCGCTCTCTTTTCCCTACGCGGGCCCAACTTAGTACTTTCTTGACTCGTTCGCTTAATTGAAGGCAGCATTTTTTTTTTCGGCTGGCTATTTTACAGAGTATCAACTCTGAGATCTTTTTAGTGTATAAGCAGACCCTGGATTACCACAACGTCTCAGGGGTTAAAAAGAAATATCTATGTTCCAAGTGGCAAGAATAACACCTCTGCTACCTTTTTGTCAACTCTGAGCAGGTAGAAAGAGTCATTAACAGGGCAACTCATCCTTAATGACAGCGTGTTCCTTAAGTAAACAAACTTTTACTGCTCTTTACCGGCCCACTGTTTGAAGTCTCTGAAGCAGAAAATGGTTAAATTCTTAGTGAAATTGACCTACAGCAAAGAAGCAAGTTCAGGGAGTCGCAGTGCGCGTAGGTTCGGGTTTGTTAACCACAATTTTCTAAGTATCCACTTTTCACTTTCAACTTCCATTGTGATTAATTACCGCGCCGAGTAAAAATCCTACAGGGCCTTGCCTTTTCCCGCGTTTCTATTAAACACCCTAAGTTGTCAAAAAAACAAAATGTTTCTGAAATTGCAATAGAACTCTCTACAAATTATTCATGAAGACAGTTCTAGATTCAACAGGAAAATAATTGCCTTTTCAAATATTAATGAAGTTTCATTTCCTCCAGTCCGGGGAAGTAGTGAAAAGCAATGATTTCCTGAGATTCAGAGAATTTCTCTCTTACAATTAGGGGTCTCACTTAAAGGCACTTTAACCCGGCCAGCACTGAGGGGTTTGCTTTACCTTGTGGCGATTAGGAGGAGGCAGCAGGAACAATAGGGAGATCGGGGAGGGGAGGAGAAAGAAGGGAGACCCTAGCCCCGCTCGCCGCTGTTGCTTTGGTTTTCTCAGGCACTGATCTTGCCTCCTGAAACTCAGGCTCCTAACCTTCCCTCCTACAGGGTCCCTTCTCCCTCCCCCTGTTCGTGTAGCCAAACGTAAAAATCTCGAGGTGGAGCCCCGTAGAGCAGGAAAAATAAAACCGACCCAGTGGAATTTCTCTCTAAATACTTGTGCCCAGCTACAAGTGTGCTATAAAATGGCGGTTGCAGAGGGGCCGCCCCAGACTTCCTAACTTGGCCTGGCAGCTTGCAGTGGGAGGCGGGTCCCTTGAGCCCCAAAGGGGGACGGCCCGGCTCCGCTTCCCGGGCCAGCCTGCTCGGCCCGGGACATTTATGGCATCCCAGCAGAGGCGGGAGGAGCAGGAGCCCCAAATCGGCGTGCAGCTGAGCTCTTCAAAAGCCAGGCTCGGATGATCCACGCCCTGCATTCGCTTTCTGAAGGCCAGAGCTGCTCTCCTAGACTACGCTCGGCATTCACGGGTCGACTCAGAGCTAGTGAGCCGGACCGAGACGCTTACTGGACCGCCGACCCTAGCCGAGACCGAGGCAGGACTGCTAGGCTAGGACTGGCAGACTGGCTGCAGGGTCCAAAGGAGAAGGAGCCAGGGCCGTTGAGGCCGAGGGCTTGGAGCTCCAGAGAAAGAATGAGCTGCAGCCACTACGCTGGGCCTGTCTTCCTTACCTGCCACGAAACTCCCCCGGCTCCGGCACTGGCTTTACGGGTCCTTTTCCCCAAGGGCCTCCTAACTTACCGTTTGCTTGTACTACCCTAATATCCTTCCTTCATTGTTGACTTGGCTCCACGGCCGGAGGTCAAATCATTGTTTCTTTATGTGAAACTCTAATTAGGCAGTCATAAGAAGATTTTTTTTTATTCTGGAGGAAAAAATATAGCCTTTAGAATTCCCCGATCTGTTTTCTTAGTGAAGCTCTTTCTTCCTTTGCAGGACCTTGATTGCGTCATTTTTCTAAATGATTTTTTTTTTAAACAAAAGGAAAGACGAAGTTTTTTGGTTATGCATTCGAATTGGACCAGTGGGGGAGAGGGAGATAAGGGGAGAACATGTTGACAGTGATGACACTGATTTATTCTGCCACCTTTTTTTGCCCCTAAAAAGAGGGTTGTGTGATAAATGAAAAATGAAAGGCACTGTTGTGCGGGGGGGGGGGGGGGATTGGGGGGGGAGAAGGAGAAACATTTGCAAAGTAAATTTCAGGGAGAAGAACTGTCCAGGGCTGGTATTCTTCAAAAGACATTCATTTTCATGTGAAGCAAGTGTGTAGGCCTAGATTCATTCAGATCCTACATTCATACAGATGGGTGGATAGGCAGATAGGAAGGCAGGTAGATGATAGATAGCTAAATAGACAGACAGATAGACAGACAGACAGATAGATAGATAGATAGATAGATAGATAGATAGATAGATAGATAGATAGATAGATAGATAGATAGAAACATACACTCTAAGTCTCTCTCCCTTAGAAGTCTATCTTGTTGAGTAAGGCTTTGTTTACATCAGCACCAAATCTAGATCATTTCATGGGAACATATTTTTTTTTCCCGGAGTTGGCTTTATGATGAGATGGGGAATGGGGGTTTAGAGGATGGGGGTTGGTCTTCATTTGTAGCATACAGTCTCTATGTACAGTGTAATAACCTCTGGCACCGAATAGCACCCAGCTATATTTAAGTGCTTCAGTCACACACTTCACTTGATTTGGAAGCATTGACTGTGAGACTAGACAGGCTGCAGATAAGGAAACACTTTTTGGAGGCGTGGGAGTAAAGCAGTACCTAACTGACCCTTATTTGGCTCATTATTTTGCCAATAGGTCCTACAGGTCTTATTTTGGCTCCTGGGCACATCTATGCATCCAAGCCGAGAAAATCCCTTGCTAAATCTCCAGAGTACAGGATTTCTGTTTGTGCTTCTACGAAGGTGGGCCCTGGCCTGATTGTGATAGTTTGGGGGCAACCCTGGCCCTAATCGAATCCGTCTCCATCTATGAAGGAGATATTAATTCATAGCAAGGCCTGCTCTCTAACTCTAACAACAGGCAGGGTTGGCCCCTTCACCTCTGCTTAGGACTTACAGCACTTAAGATCTTGCCTTCAGCGGTTAGTGGAGACCAATCTGTCTTTTAAACACTCCATTGACAATAAAACCAAGTAGCACATGTTAATATCTTCGGGAGGCCGTTGTAACCCATATAATAAAATATTATTACATTCATTCCAGTATAGAGAGATAGAGGATTATTTAGGAAAGATTTGAAGAATGCTGCTAAATGTTTTCCCTCAGGGGGTAGACGAGAGTGGGGGAAAAATGGATTTCATGTGAAAACAGCCTCAGAAGTGAATCATTGCCCACTGAGGAGCTCAGAATACCTTTCCCCGAAGACAGAATACACATTGTTTACACGCAGTGTGCAACTGCAGTTGGTCTTTAAATTATCTGACTGCTTTGTCATTTGCACAAAACCCACTTTACAAAACAATTTGGGCTGGAGGAAGAAAGCGTTTGGGTCTAAGGACAACTTTAAATTGGGTAGATTCTGGCTTCACTGCCAATATTTTTTCACGGTGTAAAGTGGGCTCCGTTCAGGCGAATGGATTTTGGCAACTCAAGTGGGGAGGGGGGAGGGGGGCGGAGATAGATCCATTGGGATTTTAAACGATGGAAATTAAACTAAGATGGAGTCACCTTGTCTTTCCATCCCCTTCTCCCAAGCTCCCAATTCCCAAACCGTAGAGGGGGGGGGAGTGGTTAATAGATCTCTATTTATCAGGGGATGTGAGCCGGTTCCATTGGGGGAGGGGAAGTTGGGGGAGATTGAAAGTCCTGGGGCCATGTGCAAGGGTTTTCTTTTCTTCTCTCTCCTCCCCCCCCCTTTTTTTTGGGGGGGATCTTTTGTTTTTTGTTTTGCAGAGAGACAGAGACAGAGAGGGAGGAAGGCTCCCAACCCACCCCCTAACTAATGTATGTAATCGTTAATTGCATTCTTTCAGGAGAAAAACCATTCAAATGTGAATTTGAAGGCTGTGACAGACGATTCGCGAACAGCAGCGACAGGAAGAAACACTCTCACGTGCACACCAGCGACAAGCCGTACAACTGCAAAGTGAGAGGCTGTGACAAATCCTACACGCACCCCAGCTCCTTGAGGAAACACATGAAAGTGCACTGCAAGTCTCCTCCTCCGAGCTCGGGTTACGACTCCTCCACCCCTTCCCTGGTGTCACCCTCCTCGGACTCCGGGCGGGACCCCCCAGGCTCGGCTGCAGCCCCCGCGGAGCCGGGCGCCTCGTCGCGGGCGGCGAACCTGAGCGAATGGTACGTGTGTCAGAGCTCCGGGCCCAACGCGCTCCCAGCTCCTCCCAGTCCGGCTCCGTCACCTGACTCGGGAGAGGCGGCGGCGGCAGAGGCGGCGGCGGCAGAGGCGGCGGAGGCGGCGGCCACGGCGGCGGGGGCAGCGGCGGCGGGAGCGGCGGCGGGAGCGGCGGCCACGGCGGCGGCGGCGGCGGCCACAGCAGCTGGGGCAGCGACTGCCGCTGCTCACACGAACTGCGACCCTAGGCCGTGTTACTAAAAAGGGAGAGGGAGAAATAAGCAAGGAAGGAAGGAAAAAAGGAAGGAAGGAAGGAAGGAAGGAAGGAAGGAAGGAAGGAAGGAAGGAAGGAAGGAAGGAAGGAAGGAAGGAAGGAAGGAAAGAAAGAAAGAAAGAAAGAAAGAAAGAAAGAAAGAAAGAAAGAAAGAAAGAAAGAAAGAAAGAAAGAAACCCACCAGTAATCACCTCCAGGGCTGTAGGTCCCCAATGCAGTCATGTCATCCTTATCGATCTTAAAATACAGAAAGATCTTCGCAGATCTGTCTCTAGTTATATTTTTATCTGATCACACGCACCTTTCCCCTTTACGCACTGTTCACAAATATACAAACACACCCCTGTATCCCCAGGCTGCTGCAGCCTGTGAGGGAAAACACTTCACAAAAGGGGATCCTAGATTCTGGGAGCTATTTCTAAAGGGACCGACCAAGAAAGAGGAAGGAAGGAAAGAAAGAAAGAAAGAAGAATAATGATAATAATAATGAAAGGATTGATGGGGAAACCCTGGTAACTTGGAAGAAGCCGGAAGCCTGGTAAAATAAATGGCCGAGGCTCTGTCATCAGGCTGGGAACTGTATGTTTTCCTAGGGGGAGGGAGGTCAGCGGGCCTGCAGGCGATTTCTAAGGGGTTGGCCTGCTCTCTTTCCCCCTCCCCCAAGCCCGCCCCTCTATTGCCCTGCCCTGCCCTCCCCTTTCCTTTCACCCCCACTTCCCATTTCTGCTTCCTCTCCCACTGGCTGGGTTGGCCTTCCCGGTGCCAAACTGTCTCTCATCGATTTCTGATTTCTTCTGCCATGATTGTATCAATGAACCAAAGTGTTTAGATTTTTTAGTGCCCCGGGATTTCTGGGTAAATGGATAGCCTGCGAGTGGCAAACGGCTCGCTCTCAACATTTCTGCCTGGTTTCTTTCCCCGCTTCATGTCCCAAACAAAATCTTGCCCTTCCTGTAAAACCCCAAATCCTTCAACAATTGAAGGTGATCTTTTTTTTAAATGAAGCCCCCCACATGTGTGATATATGTACACAACTACATGAAATGAGTGTACAAAATATATGCATGGGTGTGTACGTGTGTATGCACTATGTGTGCATATGCACGTATACATACAGATATATAATAGGCCATGAATAAAATTATTTAGGAGATGAGGGAGTAAAGAGTGGCCTAATGATTAGCTTATCCTTTCCCTTTATGTTCCTAAATCTAAGAGGCTGAATCCCATCTTCCCCTGCCTCCACCTCCAGCCTCCCTCGAAGCCATTGTCATTCATTTCTGTTGAATCTTGTGGGTGCTTGTGATTTCTCGGGGGTTGTGGGAAGGCTCTTCGTGGTGACGTCATTGTGCTCAGGCCACTTAGGCGAAATTACTTGTGTGAGGTGTTAGTTTCTCTGGATGAATCGTGTAAACTACGTGATGGTCTTTGTCTAAAGCGCACAGCCTTTGTCTTTTTTTTTAAAAGAAAACAAAAACAAAAGAAAGAAAAAGAAACACCAATAATAAATTTTGTAACGGCAAAAAGAAACCCACGGTGGTGCTAAAATGTGTATTATATACATATAACATATTGCGGTGTACACGACACCAGGGAAGGAACTCCCCGACGGAGAACCACATTTCCTGTGTCTTGTTTTTTGTCCTGACCTTTGAGTTCTAGGCAATGGGAGTGGGGGTGAGGGGTCGGGGTTAAGGAACTCACTTGCAACAGTTGCAAAGACAATTTAGTCATCATTTTCTTCTTCTGCATCTTCTCCTCTAGGAAGAGAAGGGCAATTTACTTAAAACTGTTGTCTGTTCATTGCTAAGTGCAAGACCAATTGTTTGTTTCCCAGCTCCGCCCTCATTCCCCACAGAATTTAAAGAACCAGGTGATTCAGGGGGAGTTGGCTTGGGTAGGGGGAATGTTAAAGGGAATGAGAGGGGACACTAACCAAAAGCACAAGATAAAAAATCTCCACACAAGGGACACACTGGCAGTTCTGAAACCTTTTCACGGAGGCAGTACTCTTTCTTGGGATTCAGTCTGGTTTTTTTTTCTATAGAAGCTTCTTTCAGATACCATTAAACAATTTTCACTTCGTAACACTCAGCCCAACAACTTCAACTAAATAAATAACTTACTAACTGTTGTGGGATTGTTTTCATTACACATAATGAAAACCTGATACATCCAAATACATCCTTGGTGAATTATCTAGTCAGTGAAAGGAAGGGGGGGGAGGGAACCCCTCATAACACAACAGCGCTGATAGCCATCAACTGCATCAACCGTGGGCAAAGTTGGTTGCAAAGTAATGTTTCTCATCACAAAACTTAAATTTTGGAATAGGAAGCTATTGAGAGGAGAGGAAGGGACAGGAAAGCGTCATCTGAGAAAGATTTTTTTCATTATGGAAGAATGTCTCTCTTTAAAAAAAATTATCTCGATGAGCTCACTGCTTTCTTTTCGTTCCTTGCTCCCGAAGAAAAATAAAAAAAAAAGTTTGACGATGTAGGCTAATCACCTTTAATTTTTCATTTGCTTGTTGCAGATGTCCACCGCGTTGCTCTCAAGGTAATCTAGACAGACGCAGCTGAAAGCTTGAATCTTATGCCTTAGACATCAAAGGGAGATCGCACAAAGAAGTATTTCTCCGCAACGGTGAATCTTCATGGTAAGTTAGGATTTCTATGGCAATAGGCAAGTCATACTTAAATACTGAAAGGCGAAGTCTGGAGCCCGTCCAGTCTTTTCATTAAGGACATAATATTTACGTCTAACAGGCCTTTTTTCTTGTGTATACAAGTATATATTTTTGTTTGACGCGAACTAAATCATTTTCATTTAATTTCCGGTAAACAAAAACCACGCGAATGGGCACTTGTTCCAGATCATAATAAAAATGGATAATAATGTCAGGAAGAAAAGGGCCGCCTGAATTGACGCGTCAGTTCCCCTTTGTCTCTGCATTCTGCCGTGATCAGAGAATGCATTTGGATTTGATGGCGAGTTTCTAAAGGCAAGGAAATGGTTTTTAAGGGGGAAAGAAAAGGAGAAAGGTCTAATCAAGCTCGGGTTGTTCAAAGAGTCTGATTTTGGGGTTGAAAGTGTGAGTTTTATGGTGCATCTACATGGCACGTTAGGATCGCTATGGTAATGAGGAGAGCAAAAGCAAGCGGCCCTCAATGGAGGCACACTCCATTTGAGACAGTCTATTAAGATACATTTGCACTGACCTTTGGTTTCATGCTAGTTTAATACAGTCAATCTGCTCTCCATCATATACTTCCTGCACATAATACACTTTCTCAAATTTGGGTGTTTGTACTTACCCGAGACCCTGGCTCTTGTTGTGCCTGGGATTTTAGTCAATGTTCTCCCTTTACCCCCAATCATTACTGTTCTTATTATTACTGTATTGTGTTGTGCGCAGTATTGTTGTTTATTGTCAGAAAAGGAAGAGCTGGTCTCTGAGAACCTTTACTGCCCCCCAAAGACGATCCAGGGTCAGTGGTGAATGTCTCCTGGCAACGTCAGAAGCTTTAAAACTAAAATCGAAAAAGGAAAGAAAGAAAGGAAGGAAGGAAAAAAGGAAGGAAGGAAGGAAGGAAGGAAGGAAGGAAGGAAGGAAGGAAGGAAGGAAGGAAGGAAGGAAGGAAGGAAGGAAGGAAGGGAGGGAGGGAGGGAGGGAGGGAGGAAGGAAGAAAGGAAGGAAGGAAGGAAGGAAGGAAGGAAGGAAGGAAGGAAGGAAGGAAGGAAGGAAGGAAGGAAGGAAGGAAGGAAAGAAGGAAGGAAGGAAGAAACAAAACAGATCTCATCCATCAGAACACTTCATTTTCCTGTCCTTAAGTTAGATGAGCTTGGAAAACCAGGACATCGAGACGGGCTGTAGGAATGAACCACAACGTCAGTCAGTGAGGAGGACTGACTGCTGGCCACTTTCACCATTTCCAAGCTCCCTTACTCGTTTAACTCCCTACGACCTTCACTTGTCCCAAGGAAGATGTTTATCAAAGTCTAAACTTCTAGTGGCCCAATCTCCTGTTCTAGGGATGCTGCTAAGGGCAGCTGGGGAAGAAGTCTGGGGGAGACTGGAATATGCAAGCATTCCTGGGAAGGAAGGCCAAGGCGTTAGGGAAGATCCCAGGAAAGTTAGAAGTCCATGTTTCAGTAATTGTCTTGTTGTTTATTTTATCCAAGTACCCCAGTGAATAGGGGAAAAATAAACACGGTGAAAAAAAATTCAAACAGTTGAGTCTTCTTTAGTGCCAGCCCTTGTGGTTGAATAAAAAGGATGGTCCGCTTTCTATTGAGCTGAGAAATCTTTGAAGTGGGAGTTATTATCTGAGACATTCCTGCTTGTCGTCCTAACAACGCTGATGAAACGTAAAACGGGCTTTGTTGGCGATTTGTTCTCCTCTGTCAAACTCCCCCTGCCTGCTAGCTTTAAACCGTTTCTAAAGAGATAAAATCGAACTTTTTTTTTTTTTTAAGATAACTTTAGGGCTCTCAAGTCTATACAGCAAAGGGCAAACCATATAAGTACAAGTCCACAGGCTTGCCCGTCTTTGCAGACCCCAGCACACATTTTGGTACACACTTAAGAAAATGGCGATGTGTGTGTGTGTGTGTGTGTGTGTGTGTGTGTGTGTTGTACATGGCCAAGTGGAACACTTTTAGAGAATGGGGAACTTTTTTTCCCTCTTCTTCTTAAATACATGGAATTCAGATGCTGGCATCAGTTGATTACCTGAAAGGGCGGAGAACACGTTCTTTTAGAAATTCCCAGTAACCCACAGAAATCACACCCCTCAACACACTCTCCTCAACCCTCAAAGTTACAAGGAAGTCCTCAGCTAAAAACAGACTCATTCTATTTCCTCAATCCCACCATAGTTAGTACAGCCCCTTCTAGAAAAAAATAAAATAAAATAAAAGTAGGTGAGAGAGACCTCGGCCTGCTCCAGTGGAATGATTATAATTCGGTGTTTACATTGGGATATCTGACAAGTAAGTAAGAAAGCCATGTAGCTCCTCTAATAGGCATACAAACGAAAAATCACCTGTGAGCCTACAGATGAATCTTCTTACTGTGTGCATAGACAGATCTTGGAGCTTTTCCTCAGTCCTGATTCTCTGAAACCTCATGTTTTTCTTTTAAAGGTGGCTTAAAACACACACATACAAAAACCCAAACCATTCAGGATATTTAGGAGGTCCTCCTTCTCTCCCCTGTGTGTGATGACTAAATGATTTGTAAAGAAGTTTCCTAAAGCTGTAACCCATGCTGTTATTATAGTTGCTGCAAAATGTTGTCTTTTCTATTGATTTTTATTTGTTTACTGGAGGTCCCCATATGTTTGTTTATATCGCTAATTTATGGGAAAATGTAATGATCGCAATGAATGTGAATTATACAGACAGGAAAACGTTTTGTAACCGTAACTCACAAAGAATGCCCTACTGAGCCCTCTGAATATTTCTCATCCTTCCCTTCCAGATTGTGATTTATATCTTGCCTTCAGCAGGAGTTAAATTATAAAGTAACTTTTTTTTTACTTGTTCTGTTGTTTGAAAACGACTATACTACTACGGAAAGAAAATATTCCAAACAGCTGATGAATCTTGCTGTAAATATGTACAACTTGAGTTCTGTGACCCTTTTCCCCAAGATATAGACTAAATGTGCAGATGATGTTTCATTCGTTCTTTCCATTATTCTAAAATAAATGACATATGTATCTTCCCATCTATTTCGATTCTGGGTTTCGAATGATTGCTCTATCTTCGGGTATAAATTTGTCCTCCAACTCTCAATCTCCGTGAAGCAGGAAAAGGGGTTTTGGATTGCTTGTCTTCCACTATGGGAGCTTTTTTTTTTCTTGTTTGGAAAAGGAAATCAGAAGGACAAACAAACTGGCCAATTTAGACTTCGGTCCCTGTTCTATTTACATCTACTTCCAATCAACAAAACTTTAAAAATGGACTGGACATTTGAGGCTGCGGTGGGGATGGGGGTGTCGGGTGTATGACAAAGGTATCGGGAAGTATGACAAAGTTGTAAGCGCTTGCAGTCAAAGCCTTTTCCTTTTTTGAATCTATTTTTTCCTCTGCCGCTAAATCTCTGGCTGACCAGTGCCACCACCCTGGCCTCTCGGAACCATTTCTATGAGCAGGTATATCTGGAGGGGGAAAAAAAGCAAATCATTACAGACGTTGATTGGGCGCATTTTTGCTCTCCTCCTCCCCCACGTGGAACATCAGTCCTGTCCATCCTGGTCGGGCATCTGGGACTTCATTTAGTGGGCTCAGCTCAGGGATCTTTGTGTCTCCTTCCGAAGCTGTGGTCCTTCTCAAGGAAGTCCGAACTGCTTCCTATAAGCCCAGGACTGGCTGGGGATTGTTTTGTTTGTTTGTTTGCTTGTTTGTTTTGAGAGTCCTGGGGGGATTGGAGGGGAGAGCCATTTGTGATCCTTCTTCCAATATCTGAATCTGCACTTTCAACTCGTTTTAACAGTTGAAATGTGCTTAGTTTCCTGGACTAGGCCCTTTTAGGCTTATTTCGTGGCTCCCTCTCTCTTCTGTCCGGACTCACAGTAGCCAATGCCTGTCCTGGGCAACTCTCATTTGGGTGCAAAGATATATATTTTTTCTTCTCTGTCTCTCTGTTTCTGTGTCTCTCTCTCTGTCTCTGTGTCTGTCTGTCTGTCTGTCTCTCTCTGTCTCTCTCTGTCTGTCTCTGTCTCTCTGTCTCTCTCTCTCTGTCTCTCTCTCTCTCTCTCTCTCTCTCTCTCTCTGTCTCTCTCTCTCTCTCTCTCTCTCTCTCTCTCTCTCTCTCTCTCTCTCTCTCTCCTCCCCCCACCCCCGGCCTCTTAAAAACCCCGCCTGCGCTTTAAGCCTAGCGCGCATGCGCTACGGCTTTGAGCTCTGTGCTGTCTTAACTTAAAAGAAGTTGCCTCAAGCAGGCAAGGGATGTCAAAGCGGAGTTTCTAGGGTGGAAATGGAAATACTGGGGCCTAAAGGGGGAGGGGAACCAGCAAAAAAAAAAGTGAAGGAAGGAAAGAAGAAAGAAAAGAATGTTTCCTTGTGGGGAGGGAGGGAGGAAGAACCAAAGTCCTGAGGAAGGAGGAGGATGAGGAGGTAGTAAAGGTGAAGGTGAGAGACAGAGACAGAAACAGAGACAGAGATAGATAGAGAGAGAGAGAGAAGAAAAAAGAAGACTCCCAGAATGTGAGCACACAGTTCTACGGGTCCCCATGACTGAGCGAAGACGCGTAGTTATCACATTTGACTGTAGACATTGAGAGATGGAATGTCCCCTCCGACAGCATGGGGAGAGACGTGTGGGCATTATTCGTGGTCCCTTTTATAGACGCTGCCTTTTCTTTCTAGGACTGACGAACCATTTTGGAAGGATCCATCCCCTGTTGCTTCCTATCATCGATCCCCATGCAAACCCAGCCATTGTGCAAGTGCATTAATTAGAGACCATTCATTTCACAAAAGCACAAATGGTACGTAAAGGAAGTGAAGATTAGAAAATGGGAATGGGGAAAACCCGAGCCTAGGGATTTCCCGCGGAGTCCTGGCTCCTGGGAGAGAGAAAGTCCCGTTCCCCTCTCGTCCACCCCTTGCCCGCTTCTTCCAGGTCTGCGGATTCTGCATTCATCCACAGGGCCCAGAAACGCAAACCATTCCCTAATCTTTACTCCTCAAGGACAACTAGCTCTCAATGAATAGTGAAGACAGATTCGTTTTCTTGGGTGCACCCAAGGACTGATTTTCTACTGAGGACTCCCTCATCTTCCACCTTGAGCTCCCAAGCTTTCTTAGGGAGTAAAGGTGGGCAATATCTCTAGCAGAGTCCATCGGGCTTAAGTTGCTGCTCCTTTAAAAAGCAAAAACAAAACAAAAAAAATCTCTGTGTGGGGTGAGGTGGGGGCAGAGCATAAAGTGTATTTGGTAAGAGGAGGGAAAGGGTTCTTAAAGTTAACTTTCCCAAATCAGGAGAAGGAAGTGGTCCCAATCCACTGTTTGCATCCACCCTTGGAAAAATGTTGATTTCGGTGCCACTATTGAGAAACCTGATACCTTTTTAAACAGTCAGATACCTGCGATCCTCAAGGAACACTCACCCTCACACATTCATATAAGATAGATCTGTCCCCAGGTTTCAAGAAAGAAATTTGGGGAAAGGTGGTCTCCATGGGAGTACTTGCTTGTCACCATTCATATATATTTGTATATGTGTTTTTCTTTTTTTTCTCCAATCACAGTCAAAGAACCGTGCGTTTGAGTCAATCTCACCAAGCCATGCGCCGGTCATTGCAGAAAATATGTAATTTATTTTTAAAAGGCCCAAGAAAAATTAGACCGAATTGAGTTTATTTCTATGTGGAATGAAGCTGGAGAGATCAGATCGCCTTAATGTCACCCATATGACTTGTTAAGACGCTGTAGCTTCAGTAAACCTCTGTAGCTCGTCTAGACCATATGTTGATTTACTTACATCATAAGTCTTTTAGGTTATTGCATGCTGGAGAATGTGTATTCCAAGAGCATAACGCAGAGGGCATTAAAACGGGGAGCCAGAAAGGCAAGGCTTCCAAGAATGCATTTGGACGAAATTCACAAGAAAAGCACATTCTTCACAAAATGATAACAGCGTCCGTTAAGCAATTACGGTTTTATCCTCCAAAGTCCCCGTTTCTTGAGCTGAATAAAATATTGGTAGGAGGAGAATCAAGAATTAGGAAAGCAACATGTTCTACCTGTTATCAACCTTCTAATCTGGGTATGGTGGAAGTGGATGATTCTATAAACCCCCTTTCCCTCCCCCCAAACGAAGTACTGTAATATTTTCGTGGTCATTAACAGCAAAATTGATACACGACTGCAGGACCTGCTTGGATTCTTTCGGGAGCGACTATTTTAAAATGAAACTAACAATCCAATGTAAACAATTAGCAGGAGATCTTTGTTTTAGCTTCTGTAATCCTCCATAGCTTTGTTAAACATACACATCCGCTGTGTAGGAAGGAGAGGAAAAATATAGGATTTAGGTTAATCTTATGCAAATGTTACCGGTGAGACAAACTTTGACAAGTTAACTTACATTGTTTACTCGTTATAGTTTCAGTGTTTACTTTCTATTAATTAAAATTTAACAGAGATGCATTGATCAATGCTGCCTATGATCAATGCTGGAAAGCCACTGAATTGTATAAATCCATGTTAAGTTGGGTGAGAAGTCTGCCTTGTGAAATAAGCCGGGGGGGGGGCAGTTGCCACTAACTCATCTTTAGGTGGGTAACAATCGAGAGATTAATATTATGAGTAATCTCCAAGCTCTTCCCTCTGCCACCCATTCTGAATCAACTGGGGGCTAATAAGTTCTGCTGTTACGATAGAATCAGCTACGTGAGTGGTGAGTACTCACCCCCTTCTCCTTATAATCAGTAGTGCAAGTCCAACATTCCAAACTAGTATCCCTGTAGCACCTGAGGCAGTGTTTGATTCAAATCCTGCGCCACTAACAGCACCAATCTATTAATTATTTCCACATTTTAAGCCATAGACAGCTATTCACCATGGGGTTTTTATATAGAAATACTCAGCCATAAGTGTATATATTTCAGCCAGCATTTTGCAACCAATTTGCATATTGCTAAGCTACAAAAAATAGCTAACCGCCTAGAAGGCTTGATTGTTTATTTACTATTGACTGTAGTAGCTTATGTTACACGATGCAATCAGACAATTCAATCACGATTTTGCCTCCCCTGCCCCAACTAAATACACAAGTGTTACAAATACTTCACAGATTATTTTTTTTTTTGCCCTGAATTTCTGGCAATCCTTTTGGGGAGAAAGGAATCCAGAGTCGAATGTTTTCTATTGTTGAGGAAATGGGACAACTTGTAAAGGGGTGGGAGGGGGGGAACCTGTTGTAGAAAAGCGTAGTCCCCTTTAAGTGTGAAATATCATTTCATTGTAAAAAGTAAGAAAGAGTCGGTAATCCAACTTCCGGAAACTGTTCTGAATTATTTCACCAGACCCTTTTAAAGGGGGATTAGCAGGGCTTTTGGAGCAAAATCCTTCTGTTTTATTCAATCTCTGATTTTATGTTATAATTACTGGATGTAAAGGCTCTCAAATTAGTATGCAGAAATCGTTCAGACATTATGCAGGTGCTATTCTAATCATTCAGCTTTTTAATTAAGGAAAGAGGTAAGAAAATAGAATCATAAAAACACTTTTGTGAGAGCTGAGAAAATTGCGGGCGACCGCTTGAATAAAGCCTTTATACCTTCGCCTGACAGGTCAGACACCAAGAGGCTGACTTACGACCTTTTCAGGAGGAAACAATGGGTAACAGCTTTCTCACCTTGTTCCCATTATACCTTTTATTCTTAGACAGAATTTATGGAAATCGCCATAAGATGCTTTACTTCAACAAAAGATATTGCAATTACAATGGATACATATCCATATTGAAATTCCCACTATTATGCCTTACCATAAGCTCGCTTGTTCCTTGAGATTCCTTCCGAACAAGGGGGAGGGGTATTCTATGAGACCCCTGGATGGGGTGAAGGGATACAAAGTGGTGTGTGTGTGTGTGTGTGTGTGTGTGTGTGTGTGTGTGTGTGTGTGTGTTTCCATTAGGCAATGCATAAGTAAGGGATAACCAGGCAAAAACTAGAATGGGGACAGGAGGAGACAGAGAAAATGCAAAATGTGATCACTTTGGAAGGAAAAGAACTCACAATGACACTAAGTGTCAGGGGCCAGTGGAGGAGCTAATCTTTCTCTGAGACTCGATTTAGGGAGACGAGAATAGTTAAAATGATGCCAGACCTATGCCTGGGAGAGGTCAGGCAGCCCATACCTGTAGCTGAGGACCTTAGATCCTAAAACTTCCTTCAGCTCTAAAGAGTTTCAAGTCCTCCTATCCGTAGTTAAGGAAGGGTCTCTCCAAACCGGGTCTCCCCTTTCTTTCCTCTCAGTACCACTCCTCTCCAGCCTTGTAGACTGCAGATGGGGCCCCCAAGTCCATTGTTTCCTTTTTAGGCCAGGGAAACTTTTATCTTCCCTGCTCTCCCTCCTCCCAGTCCCAGGCCCCTCGACCCTGTTCTGTCCTTCTAGACACCCAGTTGTGACTAGGACACAGTGCCTAAGAACTTGAGGTTCCCAAAGATTCCTTCCGTCCTTCTGTGGCATTCCCCCCCACCCCGGAACAATGCAAGTATTAGGATATCAGCAGCACTCGAAATGATCACGCGTTAAATTATTTTACTTTCACGGATGAGGGGGCTTTTTTCCAATGTAAATCAAGCGCTTTAGTTATTAAGTCTGAACACTAATCTCCAACAACCTTGACATAATGTCGCAGAATGTGCCACACCACCTCGCACCTGCAGTTTGAATAGAGGCGCCTTTTCACGGGGAGACACGCTTGTTGCCCTCGCGTTCCAAAGGAGTTGTCTGAATGAGTCAAGCTTTTTGAATACCCATGCGCGCTTTCTCTTCTGCCTTTGATCACAGAAAATGTCTTCTAATTTGTCCTTTTTCATTGTAACAACGTTTTCAAGTCCTTTTTTATTTTCCAAACCACATATTTATAAAGAACATAAATCGCCCCCCGAAAACAAAAGTTGTGCGCCCAGCAGACTGGCTCAGGGGATCCTGATGATTTTGTTCCACAGACTAGGCGCTCCTCCTGGAGACTGTGATAAACAAACAGGGAGATGCGGGGCCACCAAGCTGCCAAGAAAATATATAGGGGTTTGGGGGGTACCGGGGGTGGAAGCGGGGAGAGTCCCTACATTTCTATTTCGCTCCTCTAACTTTAGGCGAGGTTTCTAGAAGTCTAATTGTAGTTAAATATTTATGTTCCCGAGACAAAAGGGGCGGGGTACGTGTCACTGCTGGTGATACCGGGCCACTGGGGAGAGTTTCCAGCATGTTTGATCACTACTGGGATGGACAATATATTCGAATGAATTGATAAGTAGGATCATGGGAGTATAGTGGACAAGACTTTCCTCCTCGAGGATGGCAAATGATTTCATGTTTCAGGATTACTTCGACTTATGCAAAAGCAACGGGCATAACACTGTAAAAACAGTATCCAAGATGTGATACTTCATTAGATGTAGGACCAATGGGTGACGAGAAACTTGCAAGGATTATGAAGCTATCTTGGTCCACATAAGGGCTTGGACACAGGTCTGGTTGCACTCCCCCGGGCTGAGGAGGTATGAAGTATTTTGAGAGGCCTTCTGGGGACAGTCAGTCTGAATTTACACGAATACGCACCCCACTAGCATTATCTGTCTCTCTCACATGCACGTCTTTCTGAAGCTAAGGGGCCTTTTTGAGCCCTACCCCTTTCTAAAGGTAAAGAGTAAACCTCGCGCTTCAATGAGATTTCCTTTTTCTTAAGAAAGATGGTGCACTTTCTTCTAAGGACCTAGAGCAAATGGGCATCTCAATAACTTCCTTGTCTGGTGTACCTTTTATGTTGGATTGGAAATATACACTCTTTGGCTTACTCCTGGGACACACAAGCACGTGTTAATGACGCTGATGTCTCATTTAGTGGGATATTAATTATCAGGCTGCAAATCACTGAGCTGTCCTCTCCCCACAAATGCAGTCCGACTGTTGATCCAGCTCCAGTTTCCAAATGATTTTGGAACCCCAGACTCATGGCACGCTCCTTCCAGAGTTTAACTTTCTCTTCCTGGTGGCTCGTACCACTTCGCTGTGGGCAAAGCTCGCTCCAACGTTCTTTTTCTTACATAAGCCCAAGCTCCGAGTAAGAAAACTAACATAACCCTCTAATACAGTTTAAAACACTTTGATGTCTTGCCAAGAAACACACTTCCTTCAAGAGAGAAGTCAACATTTGTTTTTCACATTAAATGGCGTTTAGTTGCCAGTGAAAAAATAATGCTAAGGACCACTTTTTAATTCGCTGTATAACAACCGCAGGGGTCTAAAAGAAAATAACGGCGATAGCTATAGACACAAATAACTAAATTACCAAAACGTTAGTCTATCTCCTAGCTTCATTAATATGTAACAGACTCCCCAGTTAATCTCCAAAAGCCAGTGCTCCCCCTCTAAAATAGCACTCTGGGACGAATTGTACATGAGATCAATCACTGCTAATGCGCTAAGGTTTACTGCAAGGGAAAAAAAAAGCTATTTACACCTTCAAATAGAAGCTTTTCAGATTTAAGAGTAAGGGCCATACATCACCAAGAATAAATGATTATGAATTGGTAAACGCGCCCTCCAGCGATTAGCTATGCGACGCTATTTATCATTTCTTTTTTTTTTCTTCCCCTCCATATCTCTCTTTCCTTTTTAAAATCATCCAACTGTTTGGAGGGGGGCGGGGAACGTGACAACCAGAGTAGGAGGGGGGAGACCCCACCCCACGGCGGGAAAGTTTGTTTTTGCATATACTGTAAGTTATCAAAACATCGCTATTCAGCTAGAAACAGGGTCACTTATGAATTGCTTAATAGAAAGCAATACAGCCCTTTCATCGTCCCCATTTGTTGGTAAGTGAATGTTTGCCCATTGGAGTTGATACATCAGCAGGTTTCATGTTTTCCTCAACTCTTCTCTGTCTGTCTCTGTCTCTGTCTGTCTCTGTCTCTGTCTGTCTCTGTCTCTCTCTGTCTCTCTGTCTCTCTGTCTCTCTCTCTGTCTCTCTGTCTCTCTGTCTCTCTCTCTGTCTGTCTCTCTCTCTCTCTCTCTCTCTCTCTCTCTCTCTCTCTCTCTCTCTCTTTCCCCCCTCCCACCCCCAGCTATTACATTTCCTCCTCTTCAGCGGTATGTCAGAAACTTGGATATTCCATCATCATTTACCTCCGATTCTCCCCCCAACCAAAAAAAAGGGGGAGTGTGTGTGTGTGTGTGTGTGTGTACAATACTGAATAAGTACACAGAAGAATTTGTGGCGGAACCCAAACTGATTACCCCTAGTTGTCCAGGGAGAGTAAAACCTAGCAGTAGAGGCGAGTTAGTAGTTACTTGGGAACGAGGTCGCATTTTGCAATACAAAAGCAATTGTCTCCAAATATTTCATTACGGACAAAGACTATAAAAGAAAACTCTTTCGACCCTGGTAAAAACTGGATCCCAATCTCCAGCAGCTCCAGAGCAAGGAGACAGCTTTGGGAGTGGCACTATACGGGGGAGTTTTGGGGGGAGACCTTTACGAAGAGTCTGAACTGGAGAGGGGAAGGTTTCAGAGGGAAGGGCTACTTCCAGGATAGAAATGCAAGAATATGCTAAAAAGCCCCGAAGAGGAATGCAACAGTATCCCTTCAAAGCAGATGAAATAGTCAATGACTCCTCTCCTGCTGTTTAAATACTTTTAGGTCCCAGCCCTTCCTCCACCAGCATTGACCTTCCCCGAACTTTGGGGCTACACAGACGCTTTAACCTCCATTGGAATTTGTCTAAGTGGCCGGTTGCTTAACGAGCTAAACAATGACACGTCCACTCAGGAGCTGCCCTCGTAAGAGAGCGTCGAGTTACAGAGCCAAGAGGAATTTCCTAGGGTTCCCGGATAAAGGGTCAGGAGTTCCCCAAGGGGGAGGGGTCATGGAGGAGGCAAGTGTGCGGGGTGCCAAAGAGCATAGTCACCTGCTGACCGCATCCCGGAGCGTTCTGCTGGAGGGAAGCAGGAGCCTTTTTTTCTCACCCTGCGATTCTGGGAACTGAATGGGTTTTAAGGGGTTTCTGCCCTCCGCCTTGGGGGAAAGGGAAAGTGGGAAGAGAACCTTTACAAAGTTTAAAGACACTCGGGTAGCTAAAAGGGATATTTTGTTTGGGGATTTTTTTTTAAAAGCCAAGGTGGGGGCTGGTGGGAGGGAGGCAATGCATAAATTATGGGAAGAGATGCTAGGTAGCCAGGGCCCTTTGGAGCCACAAGTTAAACTATGAGGCTCCCTAAATCATTACATTCGGTTACCCCGTAAATCGGATTTCTGTTGTGACAAGTGACTGTTTTCTTAGGGTAAGAGATTTAATATGTCTGGTGAAAGGGGCTGGAGGCAGTAAGTCTCACAGCAGGTAACCTGCTCTGCTGGGATCTTCCAGTGAAACTTCTAACAGGCACTATTGACATGGTCTCATGATTCTAGTATGAAACAATGTTTCTTTCCTTGTAGATGTTAGGAAGTGTACAGACGTGGATTTGTTTTTCAGCTGGTTAAGAACACTCACTATACCTGCAAATATAGACCAGGAGCGAATAACTTTCACACCCTCCCCCGCCCCCATACCCTCCTCCTTCCCATGTCCCCTGTGCAAAAGTAACTTTAACAACATCACTTTAAAGGCAGGATATAAGCTATTCGGTGACGCAATACAGGGTTAAGGTGTCTTATGGAGTCACTAGGAAACAAATTAATGTTTACCAGTTAGGGAAGAAATCAGATGTATGTCGCTTTGATCCCACAATCTCTGTTTCTTTGATGACTCTTCCCTCCCCTTTTGGCTAGACATGGATGAAAATTCAGTTTCTTGTTGAAAGCTTATGACTCATCAGAAAAGGCAGAGGAAGAAAGGATAATATCAATGTAGTGTTCACCATCAAGTGGAAAATATTTAACGTTTCCTATTTAAGCATGTTTCAACTGGAGAAGAAAATGAATACAGGAAAAAATGATAAAGAGAAAGAGAAAAAGACATGAGAATTTTAGAGCAAATTCACATAAATTATCCCCACTCTGTTCTTCCACGTCTGCTTTAAAGAGGCCTCTACAAGGTTTTTGTACCTAGAACTGCACCAGGCAAAAAATATAGACATGTATTTGTCGGTTTCAGATCACTGTTAAATAAGAAATTGTCCTCATGCAGGTTTAATTTTGTAGGGCCAGAGAAGAGTATTTTGCATTTCCCTTATCCTGTGTCCTTCTGCACTTTATTTCTCTAATTTTAAATTTTTAATACTATTATTTTTCCTGTGCAAGTCATATTTTTGAAATAAAGGATTCTTTCTATGATATGTTTTCAATAGTGAAAGTCTCTAAAGATCTATAATCTTATTATTTATCAGACTTTTAAGCTCTAAAGGTTGTATACACTATATAATTGCTTTAAAATGTTTTCATAAATTACATTCAGAAATGTGTCATAGTAAATTACCTTTGTAATAAAATGTAAAAAATGCAAATGGCTGTTGTCTTTATTACGTTTTAAACCATTGGTTTATCTGCACTATTTCACTTGTCACTTGCACAATATGTTGGAGAGAGGGAAAGCACAGTTTGATAACAGATAGATGGGTCCTCGTGTGTAATCTAGCAGGCACGTACAGTTTGGGTCATTTCCTCGTCTCCCGCAGAAAAGACATTATCCCTCTCATATTTACATACTTTTCAATATTTGTCAAACAATCATAAATTATAAATTAATGAAATGTTCGACAGTCTTCAGAGATCAGACTAATGAAGACATTTACCTTTTTGGTGATTTTGAGCATCATCTTTGTAAGTTTAATGACATTTAGGCTCTCACGGTTTATTAGACTTTATTAGATTTGTCCTTCGCTCCCGCTGTCATTCAGATGTCTCTGCATAAACATCACCTGCTTCAGGTACAAGAACAAATCGACTTCTTCCAGAAATCCTGGGGGGGAAAAAAACTGGTGCATGGTAGTCTCGGTTTTTTAAAGAATTAAATCAGACTTGGTCTGACCAGACCTTTCGAAAAAAAAAGGTCTTTTTTTTTTTTTTGAGAGAGAGAGCTGTTTATTTTACCCATTTATTTCTGTGGTAGGGCAATAATGTGTGGATACCTGGACAGTAGCGCGATGAAAGGACTTGCTGTAATTGAACGGTGATTTAGAGCTTCAGTCAAGAGCTCCTAGAAACTAAGGCTGATTACATTTCCTTCTTTTGGAATTTTCTGAGACTTCTCCCAGTCGAAATTGGGCACTCGATTTACTGTAACATCTCTTGGTCTCAGTTTACTCTTCCGTAGAATGAATGGAAGAGGGGAGGGAAGGCGGCTTAGTAGGTGGTTTCTAACGTCCTTTCACCTCTTAAAATCCTTTGATTCTATGGTCCCCCTAATCCAGAAAAAGGAGAATAATTTATAATCGAGCCTAAATCAGGTGGAGAAAGAGAGCTTTCATTGGGCTCTGGTTCCCTCCCCCGAAACCCATCCTTCACATATTAGTCCAGGCCTCAAAACTAGAGCACCAAAGTTGTCTCTCTGTGCCTACCCCCACAACTCTCAATTGGTTGGCACTTCGTCTTTGGAGCTCAGGACAGCAGCGCATTTATGAGCCTTTTGAAGACCAGCATCTAGTAGCTTTAATGGGGACTGAGGGGTTGACAAGTTTCCCCACGGAAAAAGAAAAAAAAGCATAACAAAAACATTGGCTCCCCATGTATTCATTATGATTGATAGCCACCAGGCTTTTTAATAAAATTATAGGTGATAAATTTAGTTCAATGCAGAGAGGTCAAACGATCAACATTGACTTAAGATTCAAAGAGTAAATTACTGAGCGTAAGCATCCGCGGTCTCCAGCCTGCAAAGGCTTTATTTGTGTCTTTGGCGCCATCTTACTTGAAACAAAGACCTGGGCTCCCAGATAGACAAACTGTCAAAGCCACTGTAATCAGGCTTGTAAATTTCATTAGCCTGTTCGCAAATTTCATAAGCCCGTGTTGGTTACAAACCACCCTGCCGGGCCACTAGACACCATCATTTCCTGAACTTTTGCCACAAGGGAGACTACCCATTAGGGAACTTTCTTGGGCTATTTCTAGCTATTGTGAAGCCTTGTTGAGGTCGAGGTAGGAGGGGTGAGGGAGAGGGGGAAGGAGAGGAGACGGAAGAAAGCCTTCCCACATTCCCGACTCAGTTCCTAATGGAACAGTTGGAAAGGTGTGTGCGTGTGTCTATGCCATGGGGGAGAGGAAAGTAGGATGAGAAAGGGGAGCAGAATCCGAGGGGAGATGAGACAGAGAGAGAAAATGAACAAGGTTTCAAGGATGGACATGCTTGATGTCATATCAATACTCTATTTCCCAGTAGAATTTTCTCTAGTCCAGCTGAAGTCTAGGCCAATCACAGAGTGGGGCGTTGAGGGAACTCCAATTCCCTCGCCCAGCATAGCCCTCAAGCATAGCCTTTGCCCCTTTATAAAATATATATCCAGAATAAAAACGCAGAGCCATTAAAAGACTGGAAGAACCCATAAAGTGGTTGGTCGAGACTTCCAAATATTTCCAAACACTTTTTTTTTAATACACAATGGAGAGTTATTAAGCCGCTTGTTGGTAAAGTGAGCATGTGTTCTGCAATCATCAAAAATTGATATGTACCGCCAGTAAAGTAATTACGTACCATCCTGAGGATACAGAACAGTGCATTGTTAATCCACTTGCACACCCGGTGACTTGCAGCATCAGGCTGCAAATAGCTTAATTAAGTCATACACGTGGAATATAACCATATTGTTACATTGCGTTACGAACACTATATCTCAATTTATTGGGACAATTAATGCTGGGGATACACCTCAGGCAAAAATGTTGTCTGCAGAACACCGAAGTTGAATTCTACTTCCAGAAGTCAAAAGTACCAGTCCCCCAAGAGCAAACGTTGTGGGATTTGGTTTCCCCTCTAGGTCTTGCCATAGCCTTAGGCAGGCATGGGCAAACTTTCGGGGCCAGACAGTCTTCTAAACGGGAGTGGACAGCAGAAGTGAAATTATGATTGGAAAACAAAGTCATTCATCACTTTAATGTTGGCTAAACGTATTTAAATGAGCAAAGAACGTCAAATAGTTTAATTATAATCTTGAATGGAAAAGGCAAATCATTAATCATAAGAAATCCAGGACTTCAAAGGTCAGTAGTTTGTGGAAACAGTGCACGTCAATTACTATTCGTCCCTAAAGGTACTCATTCCTTAAACATACTGTTCTCCTTTGCAAGCCACGATCAAAAACTTCGTTTTGAGCAAAACTTTTCCTTCCATCCTCACAAATCCATAGAAGAGTTCGGTGCTAAGTTGCCCACGTAACCCTTCTGTCTCTTTCAAATAAAGACAACATTGATGAGATGCTCCAACCCAGGGGCACATTCTTAGTCAGAAACTCCGATCAGTTTGTGGTTACTTGGGCCAAGTGTGTAAGCCCATGTGAGCACCTGGGAGTGCTTCTGTATATCGTTTCAGATGGAAAATGGCCAAAGAAGATCTGATGGTGGGCGTGGCAAAATTTTCACAAGCACTGTTTCTCTCATTTGTTTCTCTATTATCATTCCAAACTGGAAATGCAACTTTGTAGTGTGCCAAATATTTAAAACAGGTAGGAAGCACACAGCATGACTCACAGTGGTTCCTGGCAATTAACAGCCCTATTCTAAGAGAGACTCAAGGTGGCTTGTCTTGGTTGTTGACCTCTCTTTATTTCTCAATTTCGATTTCAGACATCAGCCACGGAGCACTGGAAACCCTTTCTTTCCCACCAATGCTTTCCACCCTAACACCTTCTGGAGGATCTAAGTAGGTTTGGGTTTATGCAGAAGGGGTAAAATCGTCGAAGAGATGGGAAGTCCTCAAGCTCTAAAAGTCTTTCTCCTACAGGCAAGCTTTCTTCAAACATCTTCATTGAAGAAGAAGGGGAAAAGGAAAAGGGAAGGGACTTAATCAAATCTGTTGAACACTAGGGAAAGGCTATGCAACAGCAATGTGTGTCCTAGCATTTGACTAAATTCTCCTGGACAGTTGGAAGGTAAAAGCTTCCTGCTTTTTTAAAAGTTCTCCCTAAAAGAAGGGAGTCTCCCTTTCATTTCACACCACCAGTCAATCTGTAATTAAGAAATAGCTACATCTTTGTCCTTTTAGAATAAATGAAACAGGAAACTTCAAACCTGAAGATTTCATTAAAAAAAAAATTAGAATCCCTCTTTTGCCCCACAAGACAAATTGTCTAACAAGACAGTGCCCCTTTGATTTCAACTCCTGAAAACTCATTTAGAGAAGGGGACTTGCTAGGGGAAGTCTGACTTAGGTGAGGTACATTCTGTATCAAATGCTGAACCTTCCTTCAGTTTTTGAGTGACTGATAAGAGAAAGGTTGGAAATGAAACTGGTAAGTCCATCCTTCTTCCTTAGCTTTTCCTTGACACCTTTTAGGTGCAAATGGATAGGATGAAAAATAGATGGGAGGCACCAACAGCAACAGTTCTCTTGGCTGTTTCCTTCAGACTTACAGCTTCTCCACAAGGAAAAGAAGCTACCTTTCCAGGTTCCCTGGGGTTGGGGTGAGGGTCATACTGACTGTGAGTTAGCCACAGAAGCTCTGCACATTTCTTTTAAAAGAATCAAACTCTGACAGAGTAATGGAGTTACCTTGGATTGGGCCAAGGGCAAAGCAAAGGAACAATGGTGTGGAGCAGGTGGTGGGAACAGGTACCTCTAGGTGAGAAAAGTCAGGAATTAAAGTCCCTGCAGTTCTGGAGGAGCTGACAACCAAAAGACAATTTCACCCTTTAGTAAAGAGCTTATTTTCTTTTTCCACTCCTCTGAAAGAGAAAAAGATCTTTAGACATTGGAAGGCATTATTTTCAACCTCCTAATATATAGGGACATAGAATTTAGAACTAGAAGGGACCTTAGAAAGAACTTAGGCCAACCCTTTCATTTTTCAGATGAGGAAATTGAGGCCAAATGAGGAGCAAGGTGAGGTCATACAGCCTGTAGGTAAAGCCAGGATGAAGCCCACTGCTTCCAAGTTGTTATCTAGTGCTCTTTCCTCAACATAGTGGACCCAAGGAAGCAGTTGCTCCTTTGGGATTCTCCCTCACTTCCATTAGGAGGAGCCAAGATCAAAATAGAAGTCGAATTTGCAAAACCTGTGATTCTATGCAACACCTTTCTGAAATAGGGACCTAGGGCTAGCTAATTGCTTCTCCTCCTTGCAACATGGAGTCAGGTATATATACCCCTCTGTGTCACCTCAGTGCTTTATTGAGGGATACCAGTGTCCAAGACCTGGGAGAGCAGTGAGTGACTCCACCTCCCTTCCAGCATAAATTGACCCTTACTAGGGCTAAATGGTTCACACTGCTCCCAATTAAGAGTCAAGTTGGAGTTGACCTACCAGCTATTTGGATGAGAACGGCCATCTCATTTATTCCTCAACTTCCTCAAAGGAGGGGTTAGGATAAGGGTCATTAAATCTCATATAGTAACTTACCTTTTCTCATTTGTTCAATTTTTCCTGTTGGGCTGTCAGCTTCCTACAACACTTTATAAATCAAGAAAGCCTGTATGACTGGACCCCATTATCCCTCTCCCCAAGTTTCTACATAGACCTTTTTTCAATTATGCTTTGTGTGTTTCTCTATCTTCCAGGTTTGTTATGAGGGAATTACCTTGTGAAGTTTAAAGCACTGTAGAAACTTGGATTCATATTATTATAATTATAATAATAATAATTATTATTATTATGCCTCTCAGAAACCTACCTGGGGATGGGAGAGAAAAAAAGTGACATATATCAAATACTACCTGAGGGTGCAGAGGGGGCAACTGATTACATACTTTTCTGATCAAGGCAGGTGATTTCATTGAGAGGAAATTGCTGAGAGGTGAACTTGAGCTCTTGCCCTTCTGATTTTTTTCCTAGGGTGTTAGTAAAAGCATCAGCATTCCTCATTTTCAGAAGTCTAACCCACTCTACCTATCTAACACAGTCCAATTTGAATACTCATCCTAAATAGTGAGTCAGGAAAGAAGCAGGGGGATTTTCTGGCTAATAAAGAAATCTGGCGGTGCTTAGCTCTTTCGGAAGTTTAACCCTAATAAAAGGGTGAAACTTGAGAAGTGACTTCTGGAAATTCAAGGACAGGGTCTAACCAGAAACTTCGTTGTAAAAGGGGCAGAAAAAGTCGCCTGGAAAAAAAGGGGGGGGGGAGGAGTGGGGGAAGAAATCAATTGAAAAAAGACATAAAGATATACTCAGGATTAAATAAGTTAAGAAGCTCAACTGGGAGTAATTCTATATCTGGGTTTTTGAAACAGAAAGCTCTAGTCTACCTTTGGCCATCTGGCTGTTTTAAGCTCTGCCCCATGCTGTATGATTTTAGCTTAAAATCTCTTCCGTTGCAGCTCTGCTTTTATTGAATTCATCAAAAGCAAACTTTCCCTGAGTTTTTTTTTTTTAAGAAGGGCTAAAATAATAAGTCGACCACTGTGACATTCTTTAGGCTTAGGCCATTTTTCATAACGCCGCTGATACTCTTTTGTGCAGCTAAGGCGACTAAACAGATGAATAACGAGAAGTCTCCAGAAACTAAGCTTGCAGATTTTCTCATCTTTAAAAAGTTAACTGAAATGAGAGGTGCATGTATAAACATCACACCAAAGATCAGGGCAACACTTTTATTACTCTGAATGACAACGATGTCTTTTAAAGGAACTTACTTCACACGCACACACACACACGCACTCACACTCACACACAAAACTTTAAAGCTTGCGAAGATGCACAGGTGGTGTTTAGAGGATCGTGGCCAGTCAGTTGTAAAGCAAGAGGAGGTATTTGAGGCAGATTGTACTTGGAGAGATATGAGGGAGGGGGAAAAAAGTTTTAACTTTAGCTAGGTTGAATGTAGATTTCTGGAAGGAGCCAGGAAAAAAAAAATCGACAACTCTAAAGGAAGAATCAAAGGGTTAAAAGGACGCCCCAAATGTAGTGTTGTGGCAGGTTGGGGTAAGTTACATTTTCTTCTGCTTTATCTTTTGGGTTTTGAAATCAGTGACATGCACTTGGGACAGTCTTCCTGTTGTTCTAGAGACCATAAACCTTACTGGAGGATCCAGGGCACTATTGCTAACTGAGGCATTTGCGCGCGCTCTCTCTCTCTCTCTCTCTCTCTCTCTCTCTCTCTCTCTCTCTCTCTCTCTCTCTCTCTCTCTCTCTCTCTCTCTCTCTCTCTCTCTCTCTCTCTCTCTCTCTCCTTTTCCTCTTCTGAACGTTTCAAATGCAGGCTATTCTCCAGAGGCACTGTCAAGAGCCGTCCCAGGGGCTCCAAGACGCAGCTCAGTGGATGGGGGGGAGGGTGCGTTGTGAACTCGACTGGGGACGGCTGAGGCAACAAGTCCTTCTCTTCTCTTGCCTTGGGCTGGTTTAAGAGCTGCAGCAGAAGTCTGGGGGCTTGCCGGACTCCCAGCAATGAATTTTGCACGTGTAAACATACTTGATTGCATAAAAGCACAGCTGTGAAACTTGGGTTTGTGAAAAAAGGAAAAAAAAAATAACCCAGCCAACAACATATGGAACTTTTCTTTAAAAACAAAACAACTCATTGTTTCCTACCAAATGACTAGTGAAGCTGGCTTGAAATTAAGAACTAAGATGGTGGGGCTATCCTTTCTCCCACATTTTAAAATGCCAAATTTCTTTCTTTCTTTTTATAAACCCTTGACTTGCAGTCGCTAGTTTGACATGCCATCATATATTTATTTTAATTCATCTACATTTATATTACAAGGCTAGGGAAATAACCAAAATGATCCCTGGTCAGTGTTGTAAGTAAAATTATTCTGAGAGGATTATTTCATCCCCTAAACCTTGATTTATTTTCTCTAGATAACAGGGGAAATGCTTTTTAGTAAAGCAATTAAAGACTCCGTTTCCAACTCGGGCACGCGCGCGCGCGCGCACACACACACACACACACACACACACACATCTCATCAGTGCAGTTCAAGTGTAATTTCCTTTCACTAACCTGAAGCTCTGTGATTTTGTTCGTGGGGACGGGACAATAATGTGGGGCTGCCCCGTGTATAACAGCTCACAGGTCCAGGCACCAGTGCCTAGGGTGCTTTACTTAACCACCCAGCAGCAACCTGCTACCTTCGGCGGCAGCCTGTTTTTCAGAGACAGAGGAGCGTGAAGTAAACACGTGCCAGGCCAGCTCCTTGGCGAAACCGTTCTAAAGTCTCCAGGCTAACTCGTTTTCTCGAACTCTACTGGTTATGGACCCTGCAGTCGACTGAAGGAAAGGAGTGGGTCACAGGCAAGGCAGTTCTGGGAACCAGGGTCTGCAGGGGCGAGCACAGAAAATGCAACTTTTGCCCCATTGGTTAGCTAGGTGAATTAGCACGCACTGTCACTGAACACTACTTGACCCATGCCTTTATGTCTGCTCAAATGTTTGCCTAAAACACAATCAGCCTTGACAAGAGAGCATGCTACCGTGTGACACAGCCTATTCAACAGATAGATGTTCACTGCCACACACAACCCAGTTCAGCATTTTAAATAGCTTAGGTATTTGTAAAAACCGTATAAATTAATGTCTGATGATTGCTCGTTGCTGGTTAAATAGGAGACTATTTACATGTCGAACGCAGATCCTTAAAAAAAGTCCGTTAAAAGGTCAGGAGACAAAACTCTTGGTCAAGGAAAACGTGGGGGGATCAACAGATTCCTGTTTGATCAGGAAGAAAATGGGAACATGAATGCGTTCCCATTACAAATGGCTCAGCCACAAAGATAAGTTAGGCTGGTAAAGTAAGAGCAGGAGGGTAGTGTGCCGAGGAGGAAGGGGGCTGACATACAGGACAATAGGAAAGAGAGACTATTTGGGAAACAGACCCAGAGAGCTTGGAGAATATATTGAGCCGGGACGGGCTGGATGGAGCCCAGGGGAAAAATGCAAGGACCATGCCGTTGGATTCTGGGCAGAAACTTAAAAAATGTTTACTGAATCCCTCGACCTTATATCTATTGTGTGTACTATCTCCCCTCACTCTCTACTCCAGGATGAAAGAAAAAGTCTGATCAGGTGACAGGAAGCATTCCGTAGAAACTTTATTTTAAAACAATAACGTCAGACCTTGCTTTAGGTACACACACCGCAGTGACAACGAGATTGCAGTGAGCTTATGTCGGGATCCTCAACCTGAGGATAAGATAAGGACACGATGGGTATTGCTCTGCCCCCGTGACCGTGCCCACCCTTTGGCTCAGCGCCTGAAAAAGACTTTTTTTCTCCCTTAACCCATATGACGTAAAAATCTTACTACGTGGGTCGGATCTCGGGTTTGGTGGGGTTGCAGAGAAGGGGAAAATTTAAAGGAAAGAAGAAGGTGATAAATATTTATAAGAAAGCGTATCCTTCATTAGGGAGAGTCCTCCGATGGGGAAACTTTGGGAGAAATTACGTTCGCTTTCTTAGTGCCAAAAGACAAAATCCACGCGGATCGAAAATGTCCCGAGAATTACCAGGGGCTTTAAAGACTGAACTATCTCAGAACTTTATTCAGCAGCATTTGAAGGAGTTCTCTTAGTTGAATTGTTATTTGTCGATGTTTTGTGGGAGTTAGATCTTTTAAACCTGGGGCGGGGGTCAGCAATCTTCAGCCAGCACAGTCCATTCTCTCTTGGTTGGCCCAAGGCGGAGGTTATTTCATTTACCCTCTTATCGGCGGGCTTCTTCTTCTTCTTCTTCTTCTTCTTCTTCTTCTTCTTCTTCTTCTTCTTCTTCTTCTTCTTCTTCTTCTTCTTCTTCTTCTTCTTCTTCTTCTTCTTCTTCTTCTTCTTCTTCTTCTTCTTCTTCTTCTTCTTCTTCTTCTTCTTCTTTTTCCTCTCGTAGGCTTTTGGAAAAGATCAGCTTTTTAGATCATTAAAGTCAAGTGCCATACTTCAAATCTAGCTGAGAAAAAACAAAACAAAACAGGAGATTCTACAAATACCTTGCATGTGATCGTAATAGGAAGAAAAATTTGGCAAGGAGAAACTGAAAGGAGAGGGATTGTAAAGTCCCTATTTTTAAAGCCAACAAATAAGAGTGTCAGCTTTTTGAACGATTTGTTCAACAATGCGGCAGGTAAACATCATTTAAAGACAATCCTTCAAGGCTGACAGAAACCTGGATGACTGATAACCTGGCTGTTTTGACTTTCTATTTACAAATGCAATCATTAGGGACAAGTTGAATTAGTGGCATTGTTCTTGAGAACCCATGCTGCCATACTGTAATCACGTTAACTGTGATATTGATCAAAATATAAGCTGTTTCGTAAAGAGAAGTCATTAGGGATGTGACCCCCTTTTTTCCCCGGGAGCTCAGCCGGAGAATTTGGGCGAAGGATCTTGAACTATGCCTGTCAGCGTTGGGATTCTTCTCTGTTGGCTTTACAAACTCTTTGCTATGACCTGGCTGATTCTTCTCAGCGATTTGGGCTTTGCTCCTGTGTGGTTGTTTTTGATGCGGACACATGGTCATTTAGTGACCTAGAATTACTTAAAGTGGACCCCTAGAGGTCGAGGACAAGTAAACTTTAAGATCAGTTATGTGTGTGTTAGAGAGACAGGCAGAAAGTTTCCATTGCAAGAAATTAAAATGTCTATAAAGAATTGATGATTTTTGGTGAGAATAAGCTTAAAAGAAGAAGGAAATATGTGTGTATTTGTGTGGAGACCGAAGCATGGCCAATTTAAATATTTAAATTTAAATGTTTGGTCCATCCATACATTCTATTAGTTATTTATTTACCTAGTCAAAACAGTTGAAAAAAAATGTAGTGGAGCAACTGTCCATATTATTGGTTAAAGTGTTATTTATCACATACATTCTTCTTACCACCACCACTAAAGATAAAATTAAATATTTATCTTGTGAAATATACATAGACAAATTGTTGAAGCTTGTTAATATTAGTAGGCCCATAAGGTAACTGTCAAATCAATATAAAGGGAACAAAAAACCCCTACAAAATGTTTTTAGATAAGAGATTATATGAAATACTTATAGTATTTCTGGATATGTATATATACATACATGTATATGTATGTGTGTGTGTGTGTGACTTTTGGTGCCAATACACACAATATCTGTGTGCCATTTTTTTCCATGGGGACTCCAAATGATCAAGTGTTATTTAAATCTATATTAATAAAAGAAACAACACTGCTGATCTAGTCTACAAGTAGCAGAGTATTTGATCAAAACTTAGCAGAACATTTATAGAATTTCTTATTAAGTAAAATTATTGTTGTTATATTGGGGCACATATGTGTAACTGCAAAGTTTGCTCCATGATTTCTAGATCTCAACTTATTTAGTCAGACCTTTCTTTCTGACTTTGCTCTAACATTGGGTTACATAGCCTTGATATTTTTTAGGTTCCATGAAATCTCTTTCTGTCTCCACATAGCAAAATTGAAGTGGAGCAATGAGGTTAGGGTTAGATTACTTTAATCAATGTAGACAGCTAATTTAGACAATTTATTCCCTTCCCTATTCATATTTTCTCTCCAAGGTAATTTATTTTTAAATTTTATATAGATTCAGAAATGATCTAAATACATTCTAACTCTCTATTCCAGCTCTGTTGGTGATGATGTGATATTAAGGATAATTTTGATTTAATCCACATCTCAAAAATGTACTTTAGTTCTAAAAAACCAAAAATACTACTAAAATAATTGTCAGATTGTATTGGTTTTCTGTGCTTAGGTGTGAATGTTAACCAAGCCGATTAGAGACTGAAGAGGATTAATGTAAAGAGAAGCAGACTTCTTCCCTCTCTCTTCCTTCTTTTTTCTTCCTTCTTTCCCCTCTCCCTCCCTTTCTTCCTTCTGCCTTCCCTTCCTTTCCTCCATACTCCCTTTGTTTCTTCCTCCCTTTTCCTTTCTTCCTTCCTTCCCTTTCTTTCATTATCCCTCCTTTTCTTCCCTTCCTTTTTCCTTATCTCTTTCCTTGCTTTCCTCCTTCCTTCCTTCCTCCCACTTCTTCCTTCCCTCCTTTCTTCCTTTCCTCCTTTTCTTCCTCCCTCTCTCCTCTTCTTCCTTCCTTCCTTCCTTCCTTCCTTCCTTCCTTCCTTCCTTCCTTCCTTCCTTCCTGTCCTCTCCCTAGTTTCCTCCCTCTCTCTCTCTGGTCCTCTTTCTGTACATCCTTTGCTTCCCTCTCATTTTCCTTCACAATTTCTGACTCCATCAATTGTCTCATTTCCCATGAAAATTATAAATATAATCAAGTCCTGCAACTTCTTTGTGGTTATTAAGAAAGTTCAAAGTACTTTGTGAAAATTGTCTGGTAGCTCTAGAAGCTGTCAGGATACTTTAAATGTTGTACATTCAATCTACAGTGAGAGAAAGAGAGAAAGGAAGAAAGAAAAGAAGAAAGAAAGGAAGAAAAAAAGAAATTTACAATCATAATATAGTCCAATAATAGAAATTGTTCTAATCTCTGGAAAATGAGCAAATATCCCTCCTCATTCTCATTCCAGTTAGTGATATCAGGGCCTTTCCCTAATTTACCTATGTAAAACTGTGAAGTAAAAGTTAATGAATGCCTTATATTGAAAAATGTTTAACATAAGAGAGGGAGAGAGAATGTGCATAGCAAAAATAATACAATGTGATAGAACATTGTCATATAATACACTTCACAGATCATCAAATGATATAATATAACAACACACACAAACTTCTATGTATTAAAAGAGCTTTCTGTTGCAAAATATCAATAGTACACATAGCTTTTGACATCATGACATAATCTATGCCCTACTCCAGTTAATAACTTGGGAAATACATTTCAAATATGTACAGAGATCACTAAAACCTTTTCGCAAATAAATGGTCAGTGTGCACAAGAGGGCTAGCTACACTTATAAATTGCCCAAAGTTCTTAGTATAAAGATGGGATTTATTTAAATGTAGATTATGGAAATGAGGTACCATTGAGGCTTATTCCTGTGCACCCTCTCCCCCAGTTGGACCTAGATCTCTAAGTACCACTGTCTAAAACCTGCACTGTAGTCCCCAACATTTTTAATATGAAGCCACCTTGCTGTTGTTTGTTTAGATGATGATTCAGAATATACTTTGAGTGCGCTTGCCTCTCTGTCTCTCTGTTGCTGTCAACATTTTTCTCTCTTTCCCTTTCTTTATTCCTGGGGTTTCTGTGTCTCTCTATCATCCCTTTCTCTTCCCCTCTCCCTTTCTTTGTCTTTTTCTCCTCTTCTGGCCTACTTTCCTTTTCTCTCATCCCCCCCCCCATTTCTTCATCTTGTTCCTCTCATTCTTCCTTTGCTCCCTTACCCCCCTCACCCCCCCCCCGTCCCCAGTTCATAAGGTTTAGCCTGATGCCAGTAGCTCAGGTCAGTATGCGATGTTTATTTACAAGTTATATAAAAGCAGTATTAATTAGGCCTACACACAGCACAGTCACTCTGGGAAGTCTCTGTTAACTTTCAATGGCTGTCATCAGGCACTTTCCTCCTACTCCTAATTCCTCTCTTTGAAAACATTTGGCTGGGGACAGCCCTTACAAGACACCTTGTCTAGGAATTTGATGTAGTTCTTTTTCTTCTCCCACCTGTCCCTTCAGACTGAGGGCCCAGAACTGTACATCTCTCTGGGTAAGTTAGGGGAAGTGTGGGTAGATCGGACTCTGCTAACCTAGAAACTTAGGATTTGGTCTGGAATCATTCTGAGTTATTTCCTTGGTTCAGACATGAGTATTCTGCCCTCTATGTGAGTAAACTTTTCTTCCCTATTCTAAGATCATTTCCTGACTCCCTAAGTCACTACCCCAGGCCTCCCACTGCAAAGTGAAGTTTTTCATCAGCAGTTATTATTATCTAAAAATATGTGCACACACCCACATTTGGGAAATGTGGATAACTGTGCAGTTCAAAGTAGATCTGACATGTTATAGAAAAGGCTCACTGAAGGACTGGTTGAAGCTATCTTTAGCATTAATAACTGGACCCATGATTTTATTAATATAGGAATCCCAGGTTGAAGAAATTCCATCTACTAATACAGGTCAGTGGGCAACTAGGTGGTACAGTGGATAGAGTGCTGGGCCTGGGATCAGGAAGACTTATGTTCCTAAGTTTAAATCTAACCTGAGATACTTGCTAGCTGTGTGACCCCGAGCAAGTCACTTAATCCTGTTTACCTCAGTTTCCTCATCTGTAAAATCAGCTGGAAAAGAAAATGGCAAACCACTCTCGTATTTTTGTCAAGAAAACCCTAAATGAGGTCATGAAGATTCAGACACAACTGAACATCAAAAAATGAAGGAGAACACCTTATCAGCAAGTTACATTCTTAAAGAGTTACCTAGAACAAACACTTGTCTAGGGTCACACAGCCAGTTTATAGCAGAGGAAGATGTCAATTTTCTTGGCTGAGAGGCAAGCTCTCTATTTACTTTGTCACTTGGCTTCTGCCTCTGCCTCTATCTCTATCTCTTTTACACACACACACACACACACACACACACACACACACACTCACTCAGACCTCCACCTCTATGTGTTTACCATCTCTCTTCCTCTCATCTCTCTCTGTCTCTTTGTCTCTGTCTCTCTCTGTGTTTCTGTGTCTGTATCTGTCTATCTCTTCCCTATATCTATCTGGACTGGCTTACACTCTCAATTGGTGGAGGGAGGTCCTAGTGAGGAACTTCCTCTAACAATGCAGATCATAATTAGTAACTGACAATCTTAGAAAATTGCTTGGGATAACAGACTTTAAATGACTTTCATAGCCATGTATCAGAGGCATGACTTTAACCCAGGTCTTGGCTTTGAGGCCATTCTCTCTGGCTCTTTGTCTCTGTTTTTCTATCTCTGTCTTCATTTCTCTTTATCTCTTTTCTTTCTTTCCATATACGTATGCACTTACTTATACATAGGCATATGCATGTAAATATACATTCATCTCTCCCTCCTCTATCATTATACTCCAGGCCAGAGAACTCCTTTACCGGTTCATATTGGTCACTGTTCTGAAACTTAATGTCTTATATAATTAAAAAGTCTTCTAAGAAATGATTAAAAAGTGTAAGGCCCTTTGGATCCCTTTCAAAGTAGTTAATCCATCCTGGTCCAAATGGGGAATTCCAAATTAGAAAACAGTATGTGACCATACCATTACCAAGGGCCTAGGACTAGAGTGTGCATCTTCTTTTCAAACATCTTACCGATTATTATCATTTTGATGATGGAGGGAAGGCAAATCTTGTTCTTGGTTTCACAATTGTAGCAGCTGATAGTGTGTGTGTGTGTGTGTGTGTGTGTGTGTGTGTGTGTGTGTGTATGTTAATGTTGGCATTTTGTGAACCTCCCTGTGTGTTTTGGAGAGTGATGTAGTTGTATATGTCTCTGTATGCGGACTTCTATCTCAACTGTATTAAATAATCACAGGCCATAGAAATCTGCTGTTTATTTGGGCCTGGGCTCCACTTACCGTGGCTACTGTTTGGATTTCCTTTAGGTTCAATCACATAGGCCAACAGACTTCTAGGTTGGATTTGGTTCCTGAAAGAAAACAGAAGGTCAAAAAAAAAAAAAGGATATTTTATTCCAACCATAGGACAAAAGGGGGGCTCGAAGCTTCCAAACAGTTCAAGTTTTGTGTTTCTGCAAATGACTGGGGGGATTATTCCTACAGTTCAAGAAGTTGTAGGAAATGATGAGCTTTGCTTCCATGCCTCTCCTCACCTTCATTAAAACAAAAAAGATACAGAGCTTTAAAATGGACATTTTAAATATAAGCATAGTATACATTATACTATAATGTTATATAAATATAATAAATATATAATATATAATTACATAATCACATAGAAAAAGATTTTTACAAATAATACATTCACATGAAAATGCTACGTTTTGGATCGGAGAAGACGCGTTCTAATCTCAACTTTGCCATTTACTTCCCATGTTACTTTGGCAAAATAGTTTAACCATTTTGGGTTTCTAAATTCAATTCAATTCAATTCAATAAGCCTATTAAGTATCCACTATGTTCCAGGTATTGTGCCAGGCACTGGGCATAGAGAAACAGAAAATAAAAATAATGTGTAACAAAAGGCTTGGGATTAGATGCCTTCTAACATATCTTTTATTTATGTTAATTTTTTTTTACAAGTAATTTATTTAGTTTTAGTTTTCAACATTCACTTTCACAAGATTTTGAGTTTCAAAATTTCTCCCCATCTCTCCCCTCCTCCCACCCCAAGATGGCATGCATTCTAAATACACCTTCCCCCAATCTGTCCTCCCTTCTATCACTATCCTCCCTTCTCTTAACCCCTTCCCCTTCTATTTTCCTCTGGGCAGGATAGATTTCTATACCCTTTTGCCTGTGTATCTTATTTCACAGCTACATAACATATCTTTTAGATGAAAATCTGCCATATTCTAGTGTATAAGAGACAGCATCTATCTTAAACACTTATGTGCTAAGTAAAGGCTCACTTGTTTTAGATCAGTGTCTGCATGGCAATCCAAACCTCTAAAACACAATAGTCAGGATATTCTGGTGTCTCAGAAACACCTTAATATAACTTGATTGTTTTTAGTCAAACAAAAATCCAGGTCTCTTGACCAGGAACACATGTATGTACCTTTACATATACATTTTCCAAATGATTCATACCAATAAGGCTTTGTCACAGTTACTGATGGTGTAAGTTTTAGTTTTAGGGTTTTTTTTTTCTATTTTAGAGAAGATAAGAATTGGAGATTGAATCATCAGCATGTGATAATGAGAAGAACTCTGGATCTGGAGTTAGGAGATATCTAGTTTTGAGTCCCAGTTCTGCAACTGACTAACTATGCAACTTAGGCAATGCACTTAAACTTTCTCAGCTTCTGTTTTCTCATTTGTAAAATAAGGACAAAAATACCTACATTACCCTCCTCATTGAGTGTGTAAGAAAAATGTTCTGTAAACCTTATGGCATTAAATCAAGGTGAGTTATTATCTCTCAAGCTTCCCATAGCCCTTTGTACTTTCAAATATCTCCAGCAACAATTTTATTCCCTGAAGGTTTTTCTTCTCCCTTCAATTATACTCAGTTCAAAAAACATAAATTAGGAGCACGAAATATGTTCAAGGCACTAAATTGGGTGCTGAGACCAGGGAGCTTAAAATCTAAGTTAAAAATAAAAGCATCTACTTAGTCTGCACTACAGAAAACAGGCCATTCGACTAACTATCTTCTGTTTATGCTCATTATTTAAAAAAACTCAGTAAAGAAAATAAAGATGCATCCCCCCCATTTGTCAAAGGAAGAATAAATTTTGTTCTTTATAAGTACTTGCTCCAGTAAATTGTATTCTGCATAGTTTTTTTTTTCTTATTCCTTTAATGGTGAATATAATGAAAAAGGTCATTTAAGAAAGATTTGCTATAAATTCACCATCTTCACTGTATTAACAAAATAGTTCATTTCCCTCTGAATTTCTGAGGGTTGCTAGTTGGTCTTTCATTCCTTCCATTCTTCAGTATATGATTCTCCTGTAGTCAATTTCAGATGAATGGAAGTCTTCAATGGTATGTTAACCTTTAAAAATTCAATTTTGCTTTTGAAGAAATTGTGGGTATTGTGCTGAAATCAAATCTAGAAGCAAGTTATTATCATCCTTTGCCTCAATTGGCTTTGAATTCTGATGTGAATCACCAGCCTCAAAGTGTATATATGAGGTCAAAAAAACAGGTTGAAAAGTGAAAAGAAAACTCAGTCACCCATTTGGGTCATTGGATCATAGAGAAACTGGAAGGAACCTTGGAATTTACTCTTTTTGGTAGCATACTTGTTACCAACCAGTTTGACTAACTTTCTCATTAAATTAATGTTGACTTATTTTCTTCTCATGTTATAAAAAGTTTCTTTTCCTAAATTTGTAGTTTACAGTAAACCTTCCCCTGATATTCTTAGAGAGAACAAGTTTGAGCCCCATAGAGTCTCTGTCCTTGAATGGTACACTGTTAGGAGCAGAAATCATAGATTTTAGTTCTGAGAGGGTCTACCTGGCACAGTCTTCTAGGACCATAGGATTATGAATTTAGAGCTGGAAGGAGCCTTAGAGCTTATCTCGTCTGATTCTCACCTCCATTTGTAGAATAGGAAAGTGAGGCCAGAGAGATTAACTTAACCAAGTTTATTCGGGAAATAAGTTGTACTGGGAGGATTTTATTCAGTTCTGCTGACTCCAAATCCAGCTCATTAAGGAAAATGCTTTAAAATGTTTATCAATATACTTTTTTATATCTAAATATACCTAAATCTCTCCCTGTTTCTCTCCTCCTCATCTCTCATTTAGCCCTCTCATCTAACAAAGAATTTTTTTGAAAACACTTTTAACCAGGAAAAATCATTGGACCCTAATGTCAAAGTAGCTAATCCTCTGAAAGATTTTCCTTTTGGTGCCAGCATAGGTCAAATGGTGCTAGAATCAATTGGACAAAGATTTTTTTAGGATCATTAATAATAGCAAATGTGCTTTTTGGTCATTACTTCCTTCACTTTCTTTCCAACCTTTTCCTTGGGATATTCAAGACTTTTTCTCACTGTTTAACAGCTGGTTTGGCATTGCAGGCAGGTGAAACCCTGCTTAGCTTAGAACTGGGTCGCTGGGGAGCCCTGTAAGATGAGTAAGGCCTATTGTGCTTAACCCCCAAAGATCTTGGTTGTCCTAGCAACTTCACTAAGTTGGGCCCCCACAGCCATGACCTTAAATCCTCATCCATTTTTGTGGCCTGTAAGATCAATATGATTCAACAGTGTGACAAAGTAGCCAAAAAAACTCCAGGCAGCTCTCCTTTCAATTCTTCAAGGAAACGAAATTTGGTCTACATGTACTCCCTATATGGATACTGATCTCAGCCCTTTGGGGAAAAAAAACTAGTGATCTTTGAAAGTTGCTGTGGCCACATCTTGGCTAAATCTTAAGGCACTCCCAGGTGATATTAATAGAAGCATGTTGTACAGAATAAGGGAGGTGATAATCCCATAATACATAATGGCATAGCAGAACTCTTCATTAAATCCTACCCATGTGACTTTGAATAAGTCAGTTCCCCTGGTCTGGGTTTCACTATTTATCTTTAAAATGAGAGTGTTGGACCAAATAATGGCTAAGGTCATTTTCATTTATGCATCTATTTCCCTCTCTCCCTCCCAAATCAACCTCCTCCCCCATCCCATGATTTATTTACTCTATCTTGTTAAGGTCAGAGCTGGATATTGTGCTCAGATCCTGACATCATGTTTAAGGAAGTACACTAGAAAACTGGAGCCCTTCATGAGAAAGGTTACCACAATGATGAGGAGGAGACTTTCCACCATGCTGTATGAAGATGACTTCAAGGAATTGGGGGCGAATAGTCTTGAGGAGAGAAGACTTAGAAGGGTCATGCTAGCTGTCTTCAAATATTTGAAAAGCTGTCATGTGGAAGAGGGATTAGGCTTGATTTGCTTGATACCAGAAGGCAGAAGGAGCATCAATGGGTACACATAACAAAGAGGCAGATTTAAGTTCAATATCCAGAATGGAATGGACTGTCTCAGGTAGTAGTGAGTTCCCTGTCACAGGATGTCTTCAATCAGAGTCTGAATGACCACTTGTTAGAGATATTGTAGAAGATTTAGTTCTCAAGCATGAGTTGGAGCAGATAGCCTTTAAGGGCCCTTCCAATTCTCTAATCTATGACCCATTATTTATTTTTGAAGGATATCCTGGCTAGCTAGAAGTATCAAACCTAGATAAAGTGAAAATCCAGTGCAGGCTTGTTTGTGTGGGTCTGCATAGGAGGTAGATCAATACTGGAGCTATAGGCTAACTATGCTATAATATATTATGATCACATCAGACTTATGTATGAGCTATATGTTGACTCTCTAAATCAATGACTATCACAGAGCTAGCCTGTCCTAGGTGTGAAATGACTTATTTGGCACCCTGGCAGCAAGGAGACTCCAAAATTTCTTTTTGACTTGGTTCTTTTGATTTTTTATAGATCAAAGGCAGGAGGAAAGTGGAAAAGTGAGTTGAGAGAAGAGAAAGAGAGAGAGAGAGAGAGAGAGAGAGAGAGAGAGAGAGAGAGAGAGAGAGAGAGACTGACAGACAATGAAAATGAGTGGATTATTGTACCGTCAAAATGTAGATTCCCCAAAGAGAACACATTCCTCTACTGAAGGGGAAAGACCTTAGTGCTTGGAAAAGACAGAGAAACCTGTCCTTTCTAAGCTCCTCCATTGTTGGGGTGGGGTGGGGGACACTGAAGCCTGAGTTGAAGCTCTTGCAACCACTGTCCTGCTGCTGCTGCTGCTACTGCTGCTACTGCTGCTATACAGTAGAGTGAGTCTCTATGGCAACGAAACCTGCTGCTGCTGCCCTGCCAGTCAGTCCTCTCTCCAAGTTGAAAGGGAACTGGAGTGAAGGGGCTTATGGAGACCCGGAATAAATAACATTTTGGTTCACGGGGAGGGGGGGAAGAAGGAGGGAGGAAGGGAGAGAGGGAGAGAAAGAGAGAGGAGAGAAGAAAAAGAGAGAGGAGAGAGAGAGAAGAGGAGAGAGGTAGAGCATAAGACAGAGACAGAGGAGAGAGAGAGAGGGAGGGAGGGAGGGAGGGAGAGAGAGAGAGAGAGAGAGAGAGAGAGAGAGAGAGAGAGAGAGAGAGAGAGAGAGAGAGAGAGAGAGAGAGAGAGAGGAGGGGGGGGGGGATATGGGGATATGAGAGAAAGAGGGAGGGGGAATCTACAAAAAAAAAATCCACCCCAGCCCTATGAATGCTGGCATTGTCCAGGCTTTTTTGAATCTGATTTACCATATCATAACCCCCAGGAAGAAGAAAACATCAATATTCCAGAGGAATGGAGATGTTTCTATGGAAAACCTAGGAATTTTAGTCCATAACAGATCTGGTGTAAAAAAATCAAAGAGATCAAAGGCAGCGCTCCTGGGAGTATAGATGCGTCTCTGAATTAAAGATGGACGATGCAGACTACAAAGTACTTTTTTCTTCTTTATTCAGGCCTCTGTTTCCATTTCAAGGGAGGCGCTGTCCACATCATATCTGAACTAGACAGTCAACATGAACAATGCCTGCGAAGAGTGATAAAAGCCCAGGCAAAATCACAACAGCAATTTCCTCCTCCCTAACCCAGAGTCTGCTTCAAGAAGAACAACAGTGATAAAAATGTTGTTAAAAACATACCCTTCCATATCCCAGGGCTAGATGAAAAATATTTCCCACCCCTCAGCTCCCAAGGTCAGAGAATGCTGAGAAAATGTGACCTACTGAAAACTAGAGAAGTGACGTTTGGGGTATGTTTGGGTTAGTGGTGGGACAGGTATTCTGGTCGTTGATTTGACTCCTTTCTCTCCTCACCCTTGGATATCAGTGATGTTTGGAAAGAAATGAAATATTATTTAAGTATGGTGAATTTCCCATACTTCTCTTTCCTTTTAGAATTTGAGGACTGGGTAGTCTCCCCCATTTAAAAAAAATCATACCTATCAAACAAAATAATGACCTCTCCTCCCCCTCTGAAATGTATTGTGCCTGGTGAGAGAAATGGAGAAAGATGGGAAGAATGTAGGTTGACAGGTGGGGGTGGAAGATATGGAAGCCCCTTTCAGAGTTTGGGAGAAGCCCAAGTTAGGCATCTCTTTCTGTCTAGGTCTGTCTGTCTGTCTGTCTCAGTCTCTCTTTTTTTCTTTCTCCTCTATTTCATTTTCTGTCATTCCTCAGAGCTTGAAGGAGAAAGGAATTTGTCAATTGTAGAAAGCTAGAAGTTGCAGTATTTCAATGGCTAAGAAGAACGGTTGCCTAACTATGGGGTAGGTCATCTACTATTTCCCGTGTGAGCTCACCTCCTTTCAGTGTATCTAGAAAACAATGAAATCTCACTTGTCTTAATGACAATCGTGTTGAGAAGGGATCTTTGACTTCCGTGTGGTAACCATGTTCATAGTTCAAATATTTTAATATGCAACTGAGAGCTGAATCTCCATTTTTCCTCACCACATACCAGGAGAGTAAATGTGCCAATAACGTTCAATATCAGATGCTTGCAAAGATGAATAATTGCACCATTACACACACACACACACACACACACACACACACACACATTATATCTTCCCCAAATTTAGCTTAGAAAAACACACATACGTCAGAAGCCATTCCAGTTCAAACATACAATGACCTCTCCACGAAGAAAGGGTGCTCAGAACGTGATAGTGCCGACCCTGGGAGTGTGTGCATATCATATTTCCCTAACCACTTTTCCAATTCAAAGGCATCTTACTGTTAGTGTCATCAGGGGTTTCTGCTACCTTGTGTTTGCGAAATTAAAGCAATAAATTTTTTAAAAACGTGGATTCTCTGTTTCCACTGGATAGGAGGGGAAGAATATATCAGATCGATAGGGAGGCAACACAGAGGATGTAGCCTGGACTTTGCCCTTCCAAATATCCATCCTTGTTTGGAGGGGAGGGGGAAAAAAACCTCGGCAAAAGAAGATGAATATTACAGAAGTCAATTAAGTTGTTTGGAAACACATGCAGGAAAGAGCTGGGACTAATGTTATGAAGAAAGCCAATTAAAATGGTTTGATAAGCATATGTATTCGAAACAAGTGTGGCACAGAGGTCAGAAACAACACTAAGTAAACAGAGTTGACAGAAGAGTGAATCTTTTGTCGATGGTGTGCAGCTGTCCAGCCTCCCATTGTCCGAGCTAAGACTAGGGTGCAAGCTCCCTGCTGCCCCCTCACCAACTCAATGCACAAAAACAGATTGGGACGTTCTGCATGCATGGGCAACATTGCAACCGCAGTACCTCCTTTTCTGTTGCTTCTTTAGGAACCAGGGAGCTCCAGACATTTTTTTTTTTTTGACAATAACAAAGCATGGCTGTAAAACAGTTCAGAATGGAGAAAAAAGAGAAAAGAATCCCCCAAGGGGGAAAAAAGCGCCATGTCATGGGACAAAAGAATAGGAAGTTGAAAATAGAAATGAAACTGAAAGCAAGAATGATCTTGTTAAACAGTGGTTCTTTTTGTCCAGAGTTGTCTTTGTGGAAGTTTGTATATATCATGACGTGGAACAAGGAGAGCCCCACACAGGCTTCAATCAAAGATTCATGAGCTTTCCAAGGGGACTTGATAGCTTATTTAGGGGACAGGGAATTTTTGGGAGCCCAACTCAGTTCCCCCAAAGTCTAACAACACGGACAGAGAAAAAGCTGAACTTTCGAAGGCAGCAGTCCTCTCTCAAAGACTAAACAGAAATTAGGCTCAAACTCTGGGATGGACAACAGAATCCCAGGCATTCAGCTGCCTCTGGACAGATTGGGGGAAACTCAGGAAAGAGTCCCCCAAAAGTGGCCGGGAAGATCTGAGGAACCACCCTCCAGCTGCCGTGGGCGAAAATAAACTTATTAGCAGTTTGTTTTCGTGAGGGACCAGACTAAACCTGACCTCTGGGCTTTTCAAACTCCACAACAGCTCTTCGCCTAATTGAGTTTAAGTTATTTCCATCCACTGAGTAAGGGCTAGAGGGTCATGGGTGGAAGCGAGTAGGAGAAGAAAGGTTTGTTGATTTTTTTTTTAAGAGCTTCAGCAGCAGTTGCTGGAAGACATTAAGTGTTTAGCTGTTTATCGAAGGTTGGCCCCAGAATCTGGGTCTAGGAGAGAACCCAGACAGGTTCCAAGAACTCCCACTCAGGCTTTTGTCATATCTCGTTTCTACTACTAGAAAACGATCCCGTAGTTGTCAAAGGACTGCAATGGCAATATAATGGCTCTGAGACCCAAGAGGAGAACAGGACTGCCTAGTGGCAGTCACATTAGGGGCTGCTGACCATTTGTCCCACACCAAGATGGCCCTAATAAGTCTCACCTCAAGCCTCTACAGGAGCTGAGTCTACTTCCGGAGGAAAATTGTTAAAGTGGAAATATGGGGGTCAGTTAACACCCACTAGACAACCTGCAGGTAAATTTTCCTGCTGAATCTTGTCCTGCCTTGTACAATGGTGTTTTCAGAGGTTAACGGCTGTTTTCTGGTGTTAACCTTTATATTTACCTATTTAACTCTTCCTGCATACTAATAAAGTACCAAATTTCTGAGTAGAGATCAGAGAATTAGATCCTTCCCCCACGAAATGCGGGGTCATTTCGATTATTATTATTTTAAAAATGTCTCCCATGCACTTCTTTTCATTTCAAAATGAGCTGGAAAATTTGAGGAAATTAAAAACAAAACAAACAAAATAAAAACCAAAAAACAAGCCGCAACAAAACCTTATCATAACTGTGGTCAAGATCACTCAGTTTGTTCGTGTTGTCTCCTTATAGACAAGCCTTGTCCTTGTTCGAAATCCCTCTGCCTTGGGTTTTAGAGGTTTCAGGGCATGACTGAGACTCGCTTCCTCTCTTTGCCCTGATGTGTGACCAGTGAGCACTGATAAAGCACCAAAATAACCGTTTTACTATTGACATGTTTCTCAACTGCCCAGGGGAGTTGGAAACGGACAAACCACAGAAAAAGGTTATGGGACCAGGATCTCTGGCAAGATAACAAGTTATTGAGAAATTCAGTTCTTGGGAAGTATTTAAACGTCTCCCCTCTCTGCTTTTCTCACAGCACAAGCCCACTTTAGCTTAATTGGGAAGTTACTTAATATGACTAGTAGACGAATTGCAAACTTAGTGACTGCAGGTTAGCTGTACGTGTGTGAGGAAGGTGAGATTGTGTGTGGGGGGTGTTGTTTGCAAACATAAAACAAACAAACATCTTCCTTCTCTACAGACCGGAAAGCGTAAGAATTAAGGCTTGAGCATTTCCAATAAGACTTGATTAGATGGAACTGTGGAATGTTTGTCATTCCACTTTACCCAAGGCAATTGTTTGTTTCAGGGGAAACATTCCAGAAAAAAAAAAATATTTGCAGTGGTCAAGTGGGAGTCTTAAACTAGAACTGATGCTGAAAAGAAACCCTCTGGCTTCCCTGATGAGCCCGGTTAAACTTTATTTTACCCTTTCACTTCATTTCTTTCTCTCTTTTTAACTAAGGTGACAGCAAATAAAGTCCTCTTAGGCTGAACCATCTTAATGAGATCGTTAGTCCATGTGTTTACAGAATACATGATGCCCTTAGCGTCAAGTGTATCTTTGTAGCTCTCAGATGTTTTCCCGAGGAGCTGGAGAAATCTTCCTTTACGCCTCTGAGCCTGACTTGGCATTTGAGGACACTAACCAGGCAGCATGTAAACAGAACTAACTTTAAACCGAGGAGCGCCACAGAAACACACCTGTAACTTCTAACAGGTATTGTGAAGGCAGTACCAACTAATCTTAGTTTGAATTCCTTCCTCTCCCCCCCTCCCCCAAGGGTGACTCTGAACTTTGAGAGCTGGGATGTCCAACCAAAAGTGCTGTTAACTATGGGCGTGAAGAAGCTCACCCTCCTACAAATATCTCAGGTTTGTCCCTAGATACGTGGAGAAGAAACAATATAATTAACACGATGCGGTAACCCCAACATAGGTATTGGTACTTTGCTGTTTCTATCACCATTAAAAGCACCAACTTAAAAACTTAATTAAGTCTAATGATGTGGCTTTTATTCTTCTGAATGGATGGTGGGTTAAACCAATTAGACACATTCATCAAATTCTTTCCAACAAGTTTGTATATAAATTAGAATATGTTCTGAATACCGCGGAGTAACTTTCACACCATTAAACTCTTGGGCGCACAAAGCTGCCGGGATAGGAAGCTGTCCCAGACAAACACGCTGAAAGGCAATCTCCTAACCAAGCTTGAGGATGCAAATTTACAATTCAATCCGAGCTCTTCAATCATTGCGAGATCCGCATTTTATTTTCCAACGGTGGAGACAGGTCTCCTTGCACCTCTCCTCTCCCTTCCCCCCCTCAAATAATTGGACAAAGTAAACGAACACTATTTTTGGTGTAAATAAATCTCCCCTCCCCTCCGCTTCTTTTCCCCTAACCCCCCCCCCAAAAAAAAAGCTGTCAAGGTTTTCTCCCGGTAAGTTACACGCTGAGGAAAACAAAGTTTTCTCTGAGCCCGTAAGGGTTTAACCGCAACTAACTTTCCGAAGATACAGGGAAAAGAATTTCATTTTGCTCCCTGTATTTTACTCCAGTTGCTTGAGAGGCATTTGAAAAGGCATTGAGAAAACCACCCACAGGTTCATTGAGATCCCTCTCTCACCCAGCCACAGCTCTAGCTGGGGGAGGGGAGAGAAGCAGGGGGAAGGGGGCCACAGTAATCAATTGCAATCTGCAGGGGGAAAAAAAGTCGAGCATGCAGTTTGCAAATTGCGGGCTTTGCATTTTCAGGTAGTGCTCAGACCAAGGCCCCTCTCCCTGGGTTTTGAGGCCTGTCTGAACAGATCAGGGGTGTGCTGGACAGATTTAAGACTCAATTTCTTCGAGTGGCCGCCAGCTTGGATCCAACGCTGCCCTGGACCCCCTGGAGGGCTTCAAAAGTTGTACTTCTTTGTGGATTTCCGTTGGCCTAGGTCACCGCTTGGCTGCCCTGGAATACACATTCCATCTGTTTATAGAGAGACCTCACTGCTTGGTTTCCGATTTTCACCAGAACTCACTTCTTTCTTCCTTCTACCCCTTTTGCCGGTGGTGTTTGAGAATTACTCGAGACAAGTAGTGCTTGCTACCTCAACTCTTAGAGCAGGGGGAAGAGAGGAAGACCGGGGTTCTTCCACTGGCTAGAAACTCGGGAGGTGATATGAGAGGAAAAGGAGATGATAGCAAAATGAGTTAATTTCCCGCAGATTTAAAAACAAACAAATGTAAGAGTAAAGGGGGGGGGAGTTGCTTCGCAGTATTTATTTTATTTTACTTGATTTTGGTTGAGTGTTGCTGGGGGATACAAAAGCGTCACCACCCTGGCAGGGATGAATTCTGGGCATTGCATTCTTTATTAGAGTTATTTCCTAATCCCGATATCACATTACTTTGCCTCTCCCGCCCGGCTTCATCTGACTAAATATTAAATGACAATTTAACTAAACCTAAAGAACATACATTTCCCCAAAGTTCGATGCCCCTCTCTGGGCTATTGTTCAGTGATAGTCCTGCGGTTGGCTTCTTGCCTTCCCGGTTGACAAGTCCATGTCCGCACTAGTTCTGTGGACTGACCACAGTCCTTCGAGGAATCTAACGACATCAGGGGACCAGGCCAGCTAGGGGAAAGCAGCTTTGTCAAGCAACCGGGAGCCGGACGTGGAATAGTGCTGAAGGGAGAAAGGTTTAGCATTTTAATATTAGCAATGTTAGAACAAACCTGGGGTTTTCCCAGCAGAATATAGTCAAATACGATTCCATGACACCAGCATGGAGGAAAGGGGAGGGGGTAGTCGCAACTGGTTGGAGAGAGTACTTCGATTTTGCAAGAAAGAATTTTTGAACTCTCTAGGCAGACTGGCAAAAACTGCCTAAAATAATTTCCCCCCCCCCCAAATCGGGAGGTACTTTCGAGGCCAGCGCTCGCGCGCGCACACACACACACACACACACACACACACACACACACACACACGTAAATAAGTTTTTTAAAATCACCTCTCGTAAAACGGAGCCTTTAAACAAAACCACAGCCAACCTAATTATGATTGAATTATGCAAGAAGCTAGGCGGAGGATGGAACTTTGGAGAAATAATTACACCATTGTGTTCAAATGGCATCAGCTCTACTTTGGACTCCTGCCTTTAATCAACAGCGCTCTGGAAGGCTACAGTGCTCACTTCGCACAAAGAGTTTGCAGGAGCCCCAACACCTGAAAACCCCTGCTGGAAGCCCTTAGTGAGATACTCCTTTCTAATTAACCTACTTTTCAACCCAGTTGATGTCAACTTTTTAGAAAAGGGAAAGGGGGAGGAAGGAGAGGGACAGGCAGGCTTTTTTCCCCCCTTTCCTTTCCCCCTAAAGTCATGACATACTTCGTTTCCCACCTTTGTTCCTTTAATGCTGTTGCACTAGGCTACCTTTAGGCACCCAGGGCCGCTGCTGGGATTAGCAGGCGATTCCTTGAAAGGCTGGGAGCCGTGGGTGCTCCTCCTCCTCCTCCTTTAAAAAAAATACACTAATCAAGTCAAAGCAATTAAGTCATCCAGGCTCTAAAAGTTTAAGAATAAAAAGAAATTGGAAAAAGAATAAAGTTTCTATAGCCTCCATCCTAGATTTAGAGTAATTCTGAAAAAAGAAGCTGCAATTAGATGCATCTCATAAACAGCTCACTGACTGCCTAGCAAGAAGAGAAAGTGGGGGTGAGGTGGGGAGGGGAGTGTGAACAGATAAAGTGAGTGAGAATACTTATGTAAACTTGGCAAGTAGCTCTCAGTTTATCACACGTTGACTCTAATTCCCCAATCAAAACAGGAGTTAATTTTTTTTCATTCCTTAAAACAAACAAACAAAATTCTTATTCATTTTTTACTTGAGTAGAATGGTGTTTGGATTTTTAAGACGCAAAGTATAATATTCTATTATTTTCTCAAATGTAAATAAAATAATCTTACCAATATCTAAAACTATTTTCACAAGTACTCTGTGCCCACCTACTGCATTTGGAGGGTCTTAAAATGACTAAATCCTGTTTTAAAAATTAATTTGTATTTTAAAATTTATTCCCATATGAGAAAAAAAGTCAAAATATGGAAGCCCTCAGTGAAGATTTTTTGGAAGAAATGGTTTCAGTTCATAAATTCACAAAACTTTTGATTTGAGGTTTTTAGCATTATTCCAAAGATCTGAGAGATTCTTTGACCTTTAAAGATTTTTGTCTTGAAAGTAAATGGTAGATTTATTATTAAACTAGCTGATCTAGTCCCCTCACATATCCCCAGAGGGGTTTCTTATGTACTTATTCATACACCTCAATATAGGCAGCAGCGGAGAAGGGTCCATTTGGGATAAAGCCTGGGATCAGAGTTTCTAGGCCTCTATTCTTTCTCAGTGCTACAATTATTTATCAATGAGCCAGTTGTTTCAACAATAATATATTCAGAATTCCCATAGTAAATAGCTTTTACCTCACCATTAGCTATGTCGTATGTGCATAGATGTCCAATTTCATAGCAATAATCTGCATAAATATGTATGGAGGCGAGACTCACCATTGTAACTTTGCTGTTCAGGAAATTAAAAGGTGATAAATAGATGTCAGTCATGCTGAAGGGAAAAAAAAAAGAGGTAGAAAAGAGAAGTCAAGAAAGTAGAATTAGAGTTGCCAGAATATCAGTTAAGAAAATTAATTTGAACAAACAGATATATAGAAAGCAGTCATTCAGAGGATCATATTGAAAGTATGAATCTGGCCAGGCACGTGTGGATGCTGAAGAAATACCACTAGATTGGAGTTTGACACATCCTTTTAAAGTACACAAAATAAGTGCCTTATCTTTAATTCATGGGCGTACCTGCTTCTTCCAGGCTTTTCCTTTACACATCAAAGATTTATTAAGCACTTTCTAAGGTATAAACTATATGTTCAAGCAGGACACAATTACATAGAAATTTCTGAAGGTTGCCTGATTCTTCCTCCAGGTTTTTGGACATTTAGAACTACGTAAGACTTTCCCCTAGGGTTGGATTATTACAGAATCATCTTTATGTCTTCTTGGAAAAATAAGAAAGAATCTCCAGTTTACTCCTTGGAATCTACAAAGTAAAATGTGACCTTTTGCACTGATTATCTATCTCCTGTACTTTCTTTTTATGTATTTATATACTTCAACTCTCTCCAAATATTTACATTGAAGAAGACTCCCATCAACAAGTAAACTGAAGATTCTATGCTAGACCTTACACAGAGTAATTAACAAAACACACTTTTCCTGGCCCGAAAAATTTTCTCCACATTCCAGTATTATTAGATGTCATTTTATTCCTACAATTTTATTTATCAAATGCTTTTGAGCATTTCTTTCTTGATATATCTACGGTGTATAATAAGTATGTAAAAATTAAGATGCAAATTTTAACAAAGCACTAATTAACAAATGCTTTTTTTCATGGTTTTTTAATTTCTAAATTAATTTCCAGGTTTGTAAAGTAATCCTTCCTTTTTCAGATAATTGTAGAAGTTTCCTAAAGTCATAGCCCTTCAGCATTTAAATAGGATTTTGTTTCCAGTGATTATAGCAAGAAGCTTTCCTCTATATTTTTCAAAAATGGTGGTCAAATCAGAGACTGCCAGTTTGGCGGAAAGGACGCTCGTCAGTAGAGAAGTTAGAAGACCTTAATTCTATTTCTAGCTCCTCCACTACCAGCAGTTTTATTATTGAAAAAGTTAAGTTGAGCTTCAATTTCCTCAGACAAGGCCACAAAGTTCGATCAAGTTAAAAGCATCCTAGTGACTATCCACTAAGAAAAGAAAAACTGTGGGGTGTGAACAGAGAAAAGGTACTGAGATCACCCTTCTATCCATTTCTAAAACATGAGGATAAGCATACTTGTCCTATTAATTCTCACAGGATTATTGTGGGGATAAATATTGTAATACATTTTAGAATATTTTGCTAAGTCTAAAATGAAAGTTCGCTGTTATAGAATCATGGTAAGGAATAGTCAGAGACCCCATCATCCCTACTGAAAGACTTCAAACATTTAAAAACAATGAATGATTTTTAAAATTATTATTATCCTGTTATCTTTTAAGAAATAGGCAGGGTTGTGGATTTTTCTGTCATCTCATCACCCTCTGTCTTAATAAGCTTTTAAGGCACAATGGCAGATTACCCATCTGAACGACAAAAAAGGGAGAATAATGTTTACTAAATTCCACTTTCTTCTCTGGCGGGTGAAATCATAGAAAATGTACTTAAATGATAAAAATTATTATTGACAGAGCTAATATATTTACCAATTTTTTAGGAGAGTGGGAGTTTATTCAAAAGGGAAAAAACATTTATTATCTTTGCTGATTCAATAGCATATCATTGTTAATATTTTTGGATGACTGTAATAAATTGCTGCAAAGGAATAGTATGTTCTGAGCTGCCAACTTCAATTATTAAATATGAAGATGAGTTAAGTGACCATTAGCAGTGTGTTAGTTTGAAAATATTAAAAATAGACAAATACAACTTTGTGGAAATGCAGGTAATATTTTTGTGAATGATTGAGAATTTCTATGTTGTTGCTTGATAATCTAATCATAAATATATCTCTCTTGATAACATACAGTACTATTAACTTAAAAAACTTCCATCCAGCTCATTTTTATTATGCAATATAATTAAGCATTTGCCTGATATACAAATCTTACAGAATATGCAATGATAAGTGGATGTTTAATTACATCCTAATCTTCTGCATGAGAACCTGATTTTTGTTATTTGGAGAACATGTTTAGTTCACCAAAAAGTGAAAACATACCTCTATTGGCACTTTTTTAGGTACTGAGTAAGAGTTACAAACATCTTTGCTTTTCCTGAAAGTGCTTAGTGTTAATATGTGGACTATCTTGAACTATTCTCTACTTTTGATAGAATATTTCCATCAATAAATGTTATGTAGATGGTATAAACACTATCTCCATTTGATAGATGAGGAGGCTGATACTCAGAGGTGTGATTTGCCCATTGTTAGTAAGTGGCTAGTAAGTAATAAGGCAGAGACTCAGATCCTGAGTCTTCTGACACCAATTGTGATTCTCTTTATACCTGTACCCACTATTGATCACTTAGTGAAGTTTGTTTAAATGACAACTGCCTGAAAGAATTAATGTTTTTTTTTACTGCCAGAGATAGTGAAGGAAGTTCATGTTTTTGTTTTCCCTTTATGTATGAATGAATGGAAATAAAATACTAGAATCAAGACATTTCCTATTATCTGTACAACTGTATTAGTTGCTTATTTTAGGCATTTATTGAGTTCATGCTTATTTTATTTAAGATTATAAGTTCTTAGAGGACAGGGACTTTGCCTTTTACAACTTTGTATCCTGCATTAGCAATTACCATAGTGCCTGGCACATAATAAACGCTCAAATATGATTTTGGAATTAAATAAATATTTGTTGAATGAATCCATAAAGGTATAATTATGATATTCATTCTGAATGACAGGTTGTTAGGTAAGAATTAAAATGACTAAATAAAACATAAGGGTATGGGGGGGGATCTAACCTTGGGCACATTATGCATGTGTAGCCTTCATTCTGAGCTAAATCCCCAAATTTATATGATGTTTGAGAGTTGGTCCCCCAGAGGGAAGTTGATATTCTTAGGATCTAGGGTACCCTGTGTATCCAGAATCTTACTGTTATGGCTCATGAGTTTCCATCAGTTTGCTTGCCAGTAACAGTTGGCTGGTAGATAGCCACCTTTTAGTGAAGGCATTTGCTAAGATGGGATGGTAAAAAATAGTAGCTACAGAACATTTCCTCCACGAACCGGGAATAGGTACAGATTTAGAGTAAAATGGTAATGAGGGTCCCAGACTCTGCTCATTTCCATTGTATGTCTCTCAACTGCCAAGACTAGCTCTTTTTTGAGCCCATAGTCAATTTCCATTCTTTTTCTGCTTTTGAAAGTCATACTCTTCAAAGCTGGTTCCCTCGAGAGACTGCTAATTTGTTTCTGTCTATCTGGAATGTATGCCTCTTCTTGCCAATAGATATATTTGCTATTGGTTGAGTTGCTCTCCTTCAGAGCTAAGTGGCTGATGGTGTGGGGGAATAGAAGTGGAAAGAGATAGAAATCCTCTCCTTCTCCCTGCAAAGGGACTCCCATCAAAGGTGGGCTCAATTTTTGCTCTTCCAGCTAGGTTGTTCCCTTTCATTCTATCATAGAAACATCTTGAAATTTTGTAAAGGGATAACTGGATGTCAATACCTTGTGAACACATTAATGCCTCATTACTTCTATTATTTGATCTTTTCTTTCTGAGACTACATCCACATTTTTTGTGGGGAAAGGAGAGAACAGAACCAAATATCCCTCCCCTTACACATGATTTGGGAGGCTCTATTATAGTATACACCTAGTTGAATGTAGAGGCCATTCTAGTCCTCAGTACATTGAACAATCCATGTTTGGCAATAAATATGGGTGCACAAAGTGGTGGTGGGAGTGCACAAATGGAAGATTTGATTCAAAACCACTTAAGCGCTATGACAACCACTTTAGATAGAATCTGTAAATGATTTACAGAATCTGTAAATGGTTTACATTCCAGTGAAAAAGAAATGTGTGTATACAATTAAGCTGTATAAATCTTAATGAATAATTTAGTGTAGCAGAAACCAGGTAAATACTATTCCCTGAAAATCCAATTTATAAATATATTCAGTTCAATAAATATTTCTGAAGCACCTACTGTGGAGACTGTACTAGGAGCTAGAAATACTAGAACCAAAACAAAACATCTTCTGTGCTCAAGGAGTTTACATTCTGTTTTTAAGGTTTACAATATAAATAATATGTAAACACTGGTTAATTTGAGTAGGGAGATTTAATTTGGGGGTTCAGCGGAGGTTTCATGGGGGAAGTAACATGTTAGATGAGCTATGAAAGATGATAAAGATTCAGAGATGAGGAGTTGAGTGGGATGTTTAGGCATGGGAGATAGTTTGTATGAAAGCTCACAGGTGAAATATTGGGTTATTATGAGTTGAAAGAATATCTAGTTGTACAGTTTGGAATGTAGAAGAAGTTAAGGGGAACTTTGTGAAACAAGACTTGAAAATGAAGTCAGAGACAAATCACAGAAGGTCTTCAAAGCCTGGCTTTGCTAATTACTACTTCTTTGACATTGGGCAGGTCACTTAAGGTGCACCATTTGGGCCTCAATTTCCTGTTGTATTCAATGAAAGAGTCGGATCGATGACTTCCTCTCAGTTCTGAATATGATTCTCTATTTATTAGACTACTGGGGATGTGGGTCTGGAACTCTACAGATACTTGGGAGTAGGTTTAGTGGGTGAGTGGGTGGAGAAATGGAGGTGCCTAACATAGAGGGTTTTTTTCTAGAAGATTGGCTGTGAAAGGGAACTGAGATAAAGAATAACTTTCAGAGGTGATGGCAAGACCAAATGGATACTCTTTAATGATAGCAGTGGGGACCCAGCATAATGCAGGGGGAAGAACGCTGGTTTTGGAGGCAGAAGGACTTGAATTTGAGCCATTCCTGTGACACTTACTACCTATTAGACCCTGGTAATTTCCTTTCCCTCTCTGGACCTGTTTTATCATTTAGAAGAAAAGAGTTGGATGAGATGGTTTCTAGTATTCCTTCCAGTGCTATGTCTGTGATGCTCTGACCCTACTATGTGTGTACTCCATAGAGAAGGAGCTAAGGAAAAACTGAATATTAGAGAGATGGAATATGATGTGGTAAGCTCTTGGAGAAGATGGCAGTATTGTCAATTCTAATTTCACAACATATATTGACTGAACCATTGCTTCTGTCCATTTATATGATCACCACTGTAGTTCAGGCCCTCCTTACTTCTTACTTCAACTATTATATGTTACTTCTAAATGTTCTCTGGGACTCCAGTTTCAATCCTCTGTAATCTGTCCTTAAAGCTGCCAAATTGATATTCTTTATATACAATTTGGCTTTCTGTAGTAGAAAGTGTGTGCTTGGAAGTGCGTGTGTGTGTGTGTGTGTGTGTGTGTGTGTGTGTGTGTGTGTGTGTGTATACTTGAGGTTGTAGATGTGGTTTGCATTTCCAATGCTAGCATGCATTTAATAAATGCCTGTTAAAGGCTTGTTGAATTCAATAAAGTAGGATTAAGGGCACAAGTAGAAAGATTAAAGTTAGCAAGGAAAAGAGCTATCTCTTTCTTAGGGATTGGAGCAAAAGTGGTGAAGACATGAAAACATAAGAGGGGTTTTGAGATGTGGAAAGGATGAAATAATGGAGATCTTGGATAAATGACCTTTAACTTTCTTAATCATAACTTAAAAAAAACAATATTGGAGACAGATGAAGTAATGTATAAACCTAATTCTCATAACTTTAAATATGAATGGATCAAATAATCCAATACAATGAAAAACAGTGACAGATTGGATGAGAAAACAAAACTTTACAATCTGTGCCTTTAAAAACAAAAAAAAATTCACAAAAATTCACAAAATAAAGTTGAGAGGTTAGAGAAAAATTTACTCTGCATCAAGTGAATCTAAAAAAGCAGGAATTGTAATCATGCTGACAAAACAGGAACAAACATCCAAAAAATAGGGAGAAACTAGGAAGCTATATTACATTGAACAGAACCATAGACATCAAGCCAACATCAGTAAGAAGCCTCCCATCTTCCTTCAGTTACTTTACCTTAATCCTTTTTCTTTTGATCCCTTTCCTTACACCCTACCTTAATCTTTTTCAAGGAGGCCCTTGTTCTCTCATGCCTGATCCCTCCTCTTATTTGTTACCTCCCCCTTTTCAAAATTAAATCCCTTTTCTCTCCTGATTTTACCTGGTTATATTGGTTTTGTCTGGTCTTTTTTCTCACCTCGGTCAAGCAGATTCTCTCTTCCTCTCTTCTACTATTTACTGTCTTTCTACTCTACTATTTACTGTCTTTCTACTCTCTGTGTCTCTCACTGAAATCAAAACTGCCAAGACTTTTCCCTCTAGAAGATATCTGCCATTGCATTATAGAGCTGGCTCTGCAGTTTCCCCTTTTCCAATGTGCCTCACTCCCAGAAAAATGCCGATTATTCCAAATTGCAGAGAGGATACTACCACATGGTAGGGACCCTCTGCAACAACTTCCTTAATTTTGCAGCTATTTATTTATTATTAATTTTGATGTATACCCTCCCCTGTTATCTCCCCAGCACACACACATTGGTTTCAAAAATTCTCCCCTGGGCCCATGCCTTCCCACTCCCCTAGGTGTCAGTTGCTCTTAGGAGTTCCAACTCTCCACTCCCAAGGTAGGTTGAGTGGCAGTTTTGAGCACCAAATCCCTTAGGTCACATCTAGTACAAGGTCAGTCCCCATTTCTCTTTACAGACCATTTCTCTTCACCCACAGGAGAATTTATCACTAAACCCCCTCTCACTATCAAGGCAAGACCTCCTTCTTTCTCCCCTTTTCCAATCTTCCCCTGTTTTAACCCATTCCTCTGCAGTCTGTTTTTTTATTGAGACCACAAGGGTCTCAATTCATAAGGGTCACTTTACTTTCATTTCTAGCCCTTGAGTTCACCCATTCATATCACATGTTCCTCACTATCTTTTAGTTCTCTTCCCCTTTTTCATGTAGGATCTTCTGTTGTAATATAATCCCACAAAACAAACAAACAAACAAACAAACAAACACTGATACACCAGTAGGCAAGGCATCACCAGGTTCTGTACATAATGCCCGCTGTCTACCTCTTTATTGTTATCCTCATCAGACGTGTGTCATCACTCCTATCTTCCTATATACATTTAGAAGCTTCATTCTGGTCTCTGTGTTGTCATTGTTGCTGTCCTTGGCTGCTGACTTTTTTTTTTTAACTCCTCCTGCATTTCTATTGTCTAGGGTGTTCAAGAGATAATCTCTCCAGGTATTGTTTTCTTTCTAAAACTATTTAAAAAAAGCTTTATTATTGAATGTCCATCTTTTTTTTTTTAATTTATGGTTAAGTTATGATTTATAAAGTATGTCATCCTTACTTCATGCCCTTCTACATTTTCTGGTGGATGCAGAATTGTCTTGCATTATTTGAACTCCTTTTGTATTTGAAGATTTTTCTCTTGATCACTTCTAGAACTTGTTCTTTTTGAACTGAATTATTAAATTCAAAACTATATGTCTTGAAATTTTAAGCCTTGTTCCACAACCCCACCAGGCAATCTGTAAATTTTTTTAAATTAGTATTTAATTTTGCATATTCAAAAGTTCTGCATAGTTCTTTTCTATTCTTTCCAATATTATAGTATTAAGGATTTCTTTTTTTTTTGGTATTATCACGTTCTTTTGGGAGACTTATGATTCTTAAGTTGTCTCTACACATCCTGTTTTTGAGATCAGTATATTGTGCATGTGTAGTGAGTATATTTTTAAAAACGTTATTTTTCCCCCTTTTCTCATAGATTTTCCTTCACTTCTATTTATTTACATCCCCACTCTATTGTTCTCTCCTTTGCTTCTTTGTTGATATTTGCCATTGCAGATTCTAGTTTCTTTTTTTTTCTTTTATTTTGATGATTATTTTTTGCTTTGCTGGTAATAAATTCTGCTCTCATATTTTTCATGTATCTTTTAAACCTCTCAGGAACAGAGTGCTGTGGTTCTGTGTTCTCCACAGGGTCCTCTGTTTCATCAAGTGTTGGACCATTTGCCTTTGTTTTACAATATTTATTCATAGACGCCCCAACTCATTTACTAGATCTGGAGGCCATATTTCTTTTTGTTGTTAGTGATTTCCCCTGTTGATTTATCTGCTTATGTTTAAAGTATTTGTGGTTTCTTCTTCCTGAGGTTTCTGGTTATTTCCATCCCCCATCCCTTATTTTTCCCACTTTCTTACTTTCTGATATGCTGATTTGCTCTATTCTGATGGTGGTTTCCTTGGCATCTGAATCTCAAAGCATCTCAACCTCTTTTGATGCTGGGCAATTCATGATACAACAACCTAGGTCTCTGTCCCAAGTGACTTTTGGGTGGACAGAACTGGCCCCAGTTGGGTGCTAAGTCCATTTTATTAGGCTAGTGGAGTGTCTTATCTTTACCTGTCCCCCCTTCCCACTCCACAACACATATTTTCTCCTGTCTTAATGTCCTATTCCTCAGTTCAGTGGCCTGGCATCATCACCATGCTGATGCTACAGGGTTGCTTTTTGTAGTTTGGGTTTCTGAGGCTCTGAGAGGAGGATAGGGTAGAATGTGGAGTTGAGCTACACTTTAAACCCAGACACTTGTCCTGCCCCTTTCCCTCTATTTCTGGCTGTCCTGCAGGGATATTTTGCCACCAGGGTGCTGTCTATGTGGCCCTAGTGAATTTCCATAGTTTGGAGTGCTGCAGAGATCCCCAAGCTATTTGTATTGACAGAGCAGATTTCCACAGCCTGGAGTTGTGATCTCCAGAGGTGGGGAGACCAGAGTTGTGGTTAGCTTTTTCTGAACTTGTATAGGTGTGGTCCAGCCTTGTGGTTAATAGTGTGCAGTGTGGTAAGGGTGCTGAGTCAACTCGGTCAGTGAGCATCAGTTTATGGGTTCTTTTTCCCCCTCTAACCTTCTTTTTGATTCTGGATGCCCTAAATGATGAAGATAGCTGAAGTTTCTTTATACTGCAGGAATAATTTATGTTTTGGAGAAGTCTGAGAGATGAGATGATCATAGAAAATGTCTGCTCCTCCTTTCAGTCTATCAGGGGACCTGGTGATTCATTAACTCCTTATGAGAGGAAGGTCTCATGGCACACTGGATAGAACATTGCAATGACTGGGAATCAGTAGACTTAGGTTCTCATCCTGGTTCTTCCACCAACTTACAGTTTGTATTAGTTTTAACCTAACTATCCCTCAGAAAACGAGCAAGTTACTGAATAAAAATTCATGCAAAGAAACCACCAATTGATACTACTAACAATTTAAACACAAATGAGCAAGAAAATCACAGAGCTGACACTTCTCCCAGTATGACCTCTTTGTCAACCACATTATGAGAGAGTTGGAAAAAGTAGAAATTATCAAAAAATTATTTGAAATATGTATTTATATTAACTATCATTAATGACGGGCCTCACTCCAAATGTATATTTTGCCTTGGGATATTAATGAATGTTAGTATGAAGTCATCATAATTATCAAGACATTTAAAAACTAACAAAAACTAAGTTTTTGTTTCTGAATATGATGCAAATGTTTCACCAATAAAAATTCTCATGTTCAAATACATTTTTAAAATGTGGCATCAGAATTTTCTACTGTTTAAGATGTCTCTAAGAATTTCAGTGGGCTTTGAGTCCATTTATTAAAAAATACAAAAAAATGAAGTGCTTAATGATCATATTGCGAGGGAAGGTAGAAATTTAATAGCTGAATTTCAGCACAAATCTTTGCATAATTGGTGGATAAGATTGAAAAATGGGAAACATGATTTAGGCATAGAGAAAGATGTACTTTTCCTGTTTGGACTTACATATTTTTTATGAGTTATCTTTTTCAGCTATGACAGCCATTAAAACCAAACACTGAAATAAATTGAACCTAGAACCAGACCTTTGAATCTCTATCAAAAATTATAAAAAAGATTTAAAAATGCAACATATTCAATGACATTACTCTCACTAAAAATTATTACTAGTAATTATTGAATTAAAATTATCACTAATAATTTTAGTGAGCAAAACCAGGTTTTTGTGAATACTTAAATTCAATTTAAAATAAAAAAATCATCTTTATGTCAGTTAAAAATGTCTATTTTGCATTTGTTTGTAGTGAACATAACATATTGGTACTATAGTACATAAATAATAAATAAATATGCATTGAGGATACATGCTCAATACTGATAGGGTCCATGATAAAAAACTTTAGAGACAACCATTTTAGTACTTTAGAAGTGTCCTAATATCATTTCTTCTAGTGTTGTGACTAGAGTGCTGACCTTGGTCAGAAAGAAGCAGGTTTAAATCCCCAGACATTAACTAGTTGTGGTACTCTGGGCAAGTAATTTTTTTGAGTCTCAGCTTTCTCATCTGTAAAATGGGTATAGCACTTATCTGAGAGGGGTGTTGTAAGGATTAAATGAGGTCATATACCACATTTTGGAAACATTAAAACCCAGCACAAATGCCATTATCATTGTCCTCATTGTCACCACCACCACCACCATCATCACTACCACTATTACTATTACTACTACTGCTGCTGCTGCTTGCTGTTGCTGCTGTTCCTACTCCTCCTCCTCCTACTACTACTTGTAAAGATCGTCCATGTTCACATAGTACAAGAGGAAATTCATAAGGTAGTGGAAAGGGCTCTGGATTTGCAATCAGAGGATCTGAGTTAGAATACTGATTCTACTACTTGACATTTGTGGTACCCTCATGGGCCTCAGCTTCCTTATTGTAACAAGAAGGGGTTGGGTTTAATCAGGGAGTCTTTCACTTGCTTTGTGTCATGGATCCTTCTAGAATTCTGGTAAAGCATATAGATCTCTTCTCAGAATAATGTTTTTAAATACATAAAATAAAATATATAGGATTATAAAAAGAACCAATTATATTGAAGTATAGCTATCTATCCACCATCTATCTATTTATACATCTCTGTCTCTATCTGTCTGTTTGCCTTTGTCTCTGTCTCTCTCTGTCACACACACACACACACACACACACACACACCCCAATTTCACAGACCCCAGGTTAAAACTTGTGGACTAGATGATCTGTAAGTTTTCTTTCAGATTTAAATATTATGAATTGCAGTTTTCCTAACTAGAGTTACTGTGGTTATCTTTGCTTTCTCATCATTCTCAGTTCTGTTTACCTCTTAAGGGGATGTAGGGATGGCACGAAGCATAGACATCTTTCACTTGTTTTTGTGTTTCCCATCTCTCTGAATTACCAGCTTACCTTCTCTTTGTGCCTCCCCCCCCCCCGCCTTTGCTGGATTGTATTCTATAAGCAAATAGTAAGATTGAAAATGAATGCCCAGAATCTCAGTTGCCCTTCTCTTTTTTAAGGATTATTTTAAAGACAGTGTCTGAATCTTGATGTTATTGACTGCTTGAGATCACAATATTGATGTCATTAAGTTAAGCTTGATCTTATAAATTTCATTCCTTCTTTATTGCAGTCAGAAGATGAATGCATAAGTCTTCCCACAGTTCAAAACAAGATTGAAAATAATCTAATAAAATTAAAATCATAGTTAAAAATGTTGGGGAGGGGTGTATGTGTGTTCTGCTGTGTATGTGGAAATACTCTGTTTTGTTGATTACATTTAGAACAAAATCTACAAGCCACCAAGTGAAGAAATCTTAGAAAAAAGTCACTGCCTCAAGACACCTGGTATGAGATAGGTTAGCATTTTAGAGTTGAACTTGAAATCTGATGGTACCCAATTTTTTAAAGTCAATGCTATTTTGGGCTCTTTATGAGGGGACAATGTGTCAAGGAAAAAAGAAAGTGATATTTAATTTCCCCAGGATTCTGATGAGGCAGCATCTGTAGGAGTGTTAAGTTTTGGCTACCTCAACCACACACACACACACACACACACACACACACACACAGACAAGTGAACAGATTGTTCTGAAGCAAATACAAATGACTAAAAAATGGAGGAATTGATGTTTTGAGAAAGAACATTTAAAATTTAATGTAACAAGCTAAAGAAGGTAGCTTTTAAATTTTTATTTGCATAGTTCTGGAAATAAACAAAACAAGGAAGGGTAATGGAAGTAGAATATCATTAAAAAACAAAAAAAATCTGTAATGCTACTCAAAATATTCTTTTAATTATTATTGATGACTTTCATTTTTTACATCAGTCATTGTGTTCCCTCCAAGCCACCCAGAACTGAATGCTCATTGTAACAGAAAAAAAAGTGAAGTTCTCTGAGTGTGTTTGACATTGTGTCCTTGTCAACTATACCTTTCTGCCTAGAGAAGAGAATTATATTTCCTAACCTGTTCTTCATGGCGGTTATGTTTTTTTTTTTAGTCACATAGAATATGACTTCCTTTTAATGTTTTTTTAATTTACACAGTTATATTTATTGTGTATGTTCTTTTACTCTGCATCAGGTCATACAAATCTTCCCATGTTCCTACTCAAGATATTATTGAGAATCATCTCCAGGAATAAGTAACAGTCATCCATTCCCAAAGTTTCTGAGGTTCAACTGGGTCACTTAGGTGAGAAGAAGCCCTTTTAAGTTTTATGTAAGGCATGGGGAAATTCCATCTTTCCCATGGCATCTGAGGGAATATTAATGAAATTGTTGAGTCTGACTGATGGGATTGTTTTGGATAGAGGAGGAAATAACTGTCTGGAGTAGGTTATATGATTATGATGATCCTAGAAAAGGATGATATTACAAAGTTATTAATAAAAGAAGGCTACCGTTTATGTGTATGTATGTATAAGCATGCAAAATTTCACTAACGTATCCCATATGTATTAGTATCATGACAGGTTTGCATCTGATAACATTATTAGCAGCCTGACTTGCTTATGTTATCAACTGACCTTTACTGAGGTTTTTTTTTTTATTTAGGGCACTGCTCTACAAAATTACGTAAGGGCCAGTTTTTGCCATTTAGGGGATTTCAATATAGTTTAGAAGGCGAAACATATACTTTTAAAAAATGAATAATAAAACAAGGTGGCACATACCACATACTGTACTTTAGATTTCTTTTAAAGAATGTTTCATTGATACTTTAAAAAATACCAGTATTCCTTCCCAATAAACTTTTCTGCCTCCACCAACTCCATTTCATAACAAAGAAAAACAATTACTGCATACATAATTTCTTGGACTCAACCCAGTTTCTACTAGGTTCTGGCTTTGTGAGTCTATGCTAATTTTTCTGGCTGTTATAATTACTGAATCTTTGAAATGATATGAAGGAATGAACTTTTTTTTCAGCAGACAATTATTTACACCAGCTCTTTTCATACATCTTATTATTTAGGGAACACAGTTTCACATAAAACACAGAGTATTAGAGCTGTGTTTAAAATAATGCATGGTCAGTCATGCATTCTGTTTAAAGGCCAAGTGTGATAGACAAGACTGATCACTCTTATAGAGTTATCAGATTCGGGCTTCCTTTGTTTAAATGTGTAAATCTTTACCAAAACATGAGATTTATAAGCAAGATTGTAAAATATAATGAAATGCTATATATAATACTTTCATTATAAAGTGAAAATATTTTCTCCTAAAACGAAAAAAAAGGTGAGAATAAATGACTACTTTATATGAATAATAGTTCAGTGTGGAAAAATTGAAATGTGGTAAGCTTTTTACTTCAGTGGCACCAAGAAAATTTCTTCCAAAAGATGGAATAAAGCTTTATACATTTATCCTTACTTTATGTCATCTCAAGACACAGACATAATTCCTTTTCAGTGTTTTGTACTGGAGGACAGGTAAAGCTTTATAAATTCATTAAAAGTAGCTAATCGAGTTTCTTGATTTCTTCACAAAAGGCATTCTAACCTTGATGATAGTCAGGCAACTTTATTCTCATGTACACTCTAGTCATGAAGAAACTCAACAGGCTACTACAAAAAAAGCCAGTGAATAGAAGAAAAAGCTATTGAGCTTTGAAATGTTTGGTGCACTTAGATTGGTCTAGGATTATGAACCCTAAACATCCCATGGTGAACAGGAAGCTAGATGAAAGTCCTTCAATAAGATGTTTTTCAGTCACTCTATATACTAAAATAGCCATAGATATTTGGTATCCATACTCTTCTGTTGTAGACTCAACACTGGGACCTTCCAAAATTACATCATTTGCTTTTCTCTATTAATGAGAAAATAAAATATGCTCCTTCACCAGGGCAGAGAGTATCATAACTCGTACTCTAAGGTAGCTTCTTTAGCTTCAGATCATGACACGTTAGCACCATTCAAGGAACCCAGTATAATGTCTCCATGTTGGTGCCTTCTGGTGACCCAAAACCACTCACTGGCCACTGCAGCCACTTCCTATGGGTATGTGATGAATGAGCTTTTAAAAATTAGTTGGCCAAAAAGATTGTCTGGTTATAGAAGAAAGTAGTTTTTTTTTAATTATGTCTTGACTTTGTCTTCTATGACCTCAACTTAAATACATACACATCCATTTATTCTCTTGATATGGAAAGTAAAACTACAATAGGTAGGCATCTGGTATTTTCATAAGGAGTATACCTTTACAACTCTAATTTTGTGACCTGTTATGATGATTAAAACAGACAGGTTCACCGATCTTGATCTATTGCTCTATCACTCTTATCTAATATGATTCATTATATACATGTGTATTGCACCTGATGAAGTTCTTGGATACCTCATTATGACAGGAGGCCAAACCTGGGTCCTCTAAGACTGTCTCTGAAAGAGCAGCTTAAATTCTGGCAGTTACTAAAAAGCTAGAGATGCTTAGTATGTGAATCTACACATATACTAATATGATACTCTTTCTAAATATTCATCATCTGAGAATTGGCCAGCAAATGATGATGTCTGTGACTGGAGATACTCACTGAGATGATCAACTAAGGTGGGGGGGATTGTGTCTGTCTGAATCAGTGGAGGGAATATTAAGAGTGATGAAATGCCAATAGTCTTTAAATATTGAAGTGAGTATGTAATTAGAACATCTAAGACCTTAGCAAAAAATAGCAGTGATCTGGAAGTTACAGCTATCTGACTGCTCTCCTGTTTGATGAAATGAAAAGCTAAGTTATATCTTATATATTAGTTGGAGGAATAATTTCTTTATCCTGGAACACATTGTTCATGAATTTTGATATAAACTTTACCTCTTTTCATGTAGTGCTCTTTTAAACAAAAATAAGTTATATCTATATCCATATTTACATCTATAGTTATAAATCTCTCTCCTTTCCTCTCCTCTCCTCTCTTTCTCTCTCTCAATAAATAAATAAATAAATTTTGGATATCAGATCTATATCAGAAACATGTAATGCAAATATTTTTCCCCTGTCAATGAATTTCTTTCTTATTCTTGATGCATGGATTTTGTTTATGTAAAAGCCTTTTTATTCCCAGTGAAAGACAGTGGGTACTGAGTATTATGAACACTATCAGAAATGCTCACTATGTTGATTTGTTTTGCTCACTACTTTTTTCTCTTTTAAAATCACACACACATGCACACAGCCTATTTAAAATTCTTACCCTTTAAGGGAGGAGGGAGGGGAATAAGGGAAGGAGAAAATTTGGAACTTAAAAAATGAATGTTAAAAATGTCTTTACATGTAATCAGAAAAAATAAAATACCCTTAAAAAATCTGTTATAAGGGATGATTGAGTGGATAAGAAGAGATGTATTAAAAAAACACAAAAGTGATGTAAAAGCAGAAAATATCAATAAAAAAACAAAATAGAAATGAATTAGAGTTAAATAATAATTAGATAATTCATTCAGTATAGACAACTTATTTAAAAATGTAGTTTCCAAAATGTTTTTAAAAACTTTAACTAGTTCAGGCAAAAAAGCTTAGACATTAAACAAAAATATGTCTAAAGTATTTTTGCCTGTGTAGACAAAAAAACTAACTTTATGGTGTGATTTAGCGAGTTCCATCTGGGAAATAGCTACAATTTTATCTTCCCAAAAGGAATGTCTGCCATTATATCTTTTAAATAACTTGGTGGTCCTTGGTGTGGAGAAAACATTACTGAACAGCTTTTACGTAGTAAAATAATACAAAGAATGGAAATGGTTATTTGCATAATTCAAACAAAAGTTGCTTTTGTAGCTTGAAATACCTAAATATTTTGCATCAACATTACACCAAAATCAGGGGATTAAAATATTTTAATTTTTACTTTTTAAATTTACTTTTTATTTTCTCAACAAGCAAAAATTTTCTTTCCTTCTTACCTCCCAAACATGCAAATGATATAATTACAACTATTTTCTTTCCCCTTCCCCTTGAACCTGATAAAGTCTCACATTTATTTGGAAGATTCTCATGAGCATGACCAAACTGTCTGTTAGTCTTCCTTTATGCACACAATTCTTTTAGATTTCCTTAAGTATTCGCAAAACTTTAAACTCGTGAGTGATTCATTAGCCAAAGGTGGAAAAAAAAAGCCTAATACTCCCCTGAATTATACAAACAATGCCAATTGTAGAAAGCTCACCTGTTTCATTATAGTAAGTCCTCAGAGATGTTAAACACCCTTACTGCACAAACTTAATTGCCTCAGGATGAGGCAATCCTGTACATCTTTTTAGATCCATTAATAACCTACTTCACCTGATTGCAGTGAGGGTTTTATCAGAAGATTTGTCGAATGGTAAATGCAAGGACTTTATGCACTGATAAACAACAAAATTGACCAAATTTAGCCCTTGCTTTGAGTTAAGGCAATCCACCCCCCCCCCTTAATCTTCTCTCTAATTTGAAAACTAATAGCTTTTGAAAAATTAAAGCTGGGCGATTTTTCTACCACACTTGCCACATTTTGATTAGATCAAATGTTGCTTTATTTACTGCTTTTTCTGAGTATTTTTTTTAAAAAATGACCTTATTTTTGCTCCCTTTCCCTGTTAGATGGTTAGATTAGATTAGATGAAGATAATCACATCTTCTTTAGGCTATCCCCAAGGTCTTGTTGGTAAAGCACGCTTTTTGGGTTTGATTTTTGGCTTTGCCACTAAGTTTTGTGCAGCTTGGAGCAAAGAAGTCACTTAACTAACCTCTCTGTGCCTTGGCTATATTGTCCAAGAGATGTAAGCATAGATGCTAATGAAATAATGGGGGCACATTAGCTTTTCAAATAGGTTTCAAAAATGACTAGATCAGCAGAGTTTTCATAGAACAAATTCACACCTGCCAGGTCCTTTCTTACCTTGTCCCAACCATACCCAGCTTCTTCTAGCAGAAGCATCCCTAGAGAGGTCTCCCCTTTCCCCATCTGATATCGGCAAAATCAGATTAAAATGAACAGCCATAGCATCCTTAAATAGGAAAATAAGCCTCAAAGATAGCCTGGGAGATTTGTGCAGAGACAGCAGAGTCAGGCCTGCTCCCCTTGTCTTGATGAAAGGGAAAAGATGGTTATAGGCTGAGTATGTCCATTTAATCTTGATGATACATCACTTTCTGCCTTATCTCAGTTGGGGCTCTTTTTAATTTATGATTTCATTGGTGGAGGGAACTCACAGGGAAGAAACTCAGTTCTTACTCATGCTGGTCTCTAACTATTTTGCAATTTATAGTCTTAGAGAGTGGCCCAGGGGCATCGAGGGGTCAAATAACTTGCTTAGGGCCATACAGTCAGTAAGTGTCAGCGGAGGAACTAGAACTGAGATTTTTCAGAGGCTGACAACAATAGTTAAGATTTCTATAGCACTTAAAGGTTTCCAAAGCACTTTGCCTATATTATGTCATTTGATTCTCACAGTCCTATCCAACTATCCTGGCTGTCTCTCAGCCATTTATCTACCTCACATTTCCTTTAGTAGATTCTGTTTAATTACAAGAACTTTGTATTCTTTGTCCTCTCCCTAGGTCTAGCCGATGATCTTGTACACAGTAGGTGCACAATCAAAATTTGTTTTCTTTGAAGAGGAGGAGGAAAAAAAAACCCCAAACCTCCTATCCAAATTCTCCATGGCTAGCTGTGAAAGAGGCTACTGTAGTTTAGCCTCTGACTCAGTCTTTACTACAGGGAGAGAGAGAGAGAGAGAGAGAGAGAGAGAGAGAGAGAGAGAGAGAGAGAGAGAGAGAGAGAGAGAGAGAGAGAGAGAGAGAAGAGAGAAGAGAGAGAGAGAGAGAGAGAAGAGGAGGGGAGGGAGGGAGGGGAGGGAGGAGGGGGGAGGGGAGGGGAGGGAGGGGAGGGGAGGGGAGGGAGGGAGGGGGGGGGGGGGGGGGAGGGGAGGGAGAGAGAGAAGAGAGAGAGAGAGAGAGAGAGAGAGAGAGAGAGAGAAGAGAAGAGAAGAGAAGAGAAGAGAAGAGAAGAGAAGAGAAGAGAAGAGAAATGTTGTCCAAAAGAGAACAAGAAAAATCTCAAAGTATGACATTTCAAAGGCAAATAAGAAATTAGGTATGCCCCAAAAGAATTTGAACACCCTTTTGAAGGGAATTCTAAATCCACTTATATAAGCAAGGTTATTTAAGACAGAATTTTGGCAAAAACCAGCCGAAAATTCAATGGACTCACTTGACCACTTGGATGAAAAATTCCAGCCTTTGCTTAAATCCAAACGAGAGGAAGCAGAAGGGATATGCCTATGGTTTTTTTTTTTTTTTTGTAATGGAGGAGTTATGCTCTTATTTTTGAAGAGGCAAGGCCAAAGATCGGAACAGAAGCAGCTGATGAATAGGGAGTTTTAGGCATAATGAGAATACTGTCTTCAATACTTCAAGGATTTGTGATTTTTATCCTCAGAGATACCTACATTATTGATATGGATCACAACTTACCAAGTCTTAATAAGTGGTCTTAATTAATTACTGTTGTAAATATATATTAAAATGTATACACAAACCTATATGCATATGCACATATATATGTGCATATATAAATATTTATGAAGAACTGTCAAGTGAAGATTTTAGTGGAGAAATTGATAAACTACAAGTAGATTAAATCATCAGGACCAATTAGCATCCATTTAATTTTAAAGGAACTCATAGAAAAAATGACAAAACATGGCCAAATACCTTTACAATATAATAATAATTACAATAAATAGTTGACTGCTTTAAAAAAAGCAAAAAAAAAAACAAAACTGAGAGGTAGCTTAGTAAAATGGATAGAGCTGACCTTTGGGACAAAAAGACCTGAGTTCACATGTAACTTTGGTCACAAGTCACCAAACTTCTCAATGCCTCAGGCAGCTCTCCAGGCTATGAGTTGCAGAGTAATTACAGATCGACCTCAGTAGAGGGAATGTTTCTGAAAGTTTCTTATGCTAATGGAATCACAAGTACAGTCTAAAAAAAATCCAAACCAAAATAGCTTTTGGTTATATTTATCAAGGCATCATGGGAAAGTAGATAAGAGAGCTGGCCTGACGGTGAGGAAGATCTGGGTTCAAAAACCACCTCTGGTACATATCGGCCATATAAGCCTAGGCAACTCACTCACCCTATTAGTAACTTGAGTAAGACTCTCACAGCTCTAGGCTAAGAATTGCAGACCAGTTAACAAATATTCATTGATAGAAGGGATTTTCTATTTTCAACAGTTTTTTTTAATACCAATAAAATTACTGCCCCTGAACGGTACCCTCTCCCCCCACCCCCTTTCCCAGAAAATCTCAAGTTAGTATTTATATAGTGTTTGATGGTTTATCAGGTAGTTTTTTTTCCAACAATATTCTGTCAAGTTGGTAGTATGTAAGGTAGATCGCAAACAGATTACCTTGTGAAAGGCAAGCAGATTGCCAGTATGCTTCCTGACCATAAGAAGAAGGGACCCTGAGAGCTGCTGATTGGTGAATCTGATTTCCTCTGCCAGGGATTTGGACAAAATAGACAATGGGTAGCATCAGTGAACACTTCAATAAATGTATCCTCTCAGTGCAAAGGTAACATGGCTCTGGTAAGGACATTTTATGCTTACTTAACCTAGCAACTATTCATTTGATTATTTTCTCATTTGAGGGAACAAAAAAACCATCTGGACAAAGGGGGAACCAGAGGGTGTGTTTTATTTGTGTTTCTAAAAAGCCTTTGACAAGATCCAACATAAAAAAAGGTATTGGGAAAAAAGTCAAGATGGGGTTGAAAAAGTTTTATTGTCAATAGGGAACTGGCTAGACACCAGAAATGCAAGGGGAAAAAAAGGTCCTGAATGTCTCTCCACTCTGGTATGAGACTTGTTTGATTTCAAATTTTTATAAATCAGATGAGGAACATAGTGAAAATCTCCTGGTCTTCTTCAGATGTCTCTCTGTTCTGGGTACTGAAATGCTAAGGCAATGGTTATAAAATTCAGGAAGATTTTCTGAGGCTGTGTGAATGAATGAGTTTTAAGTGTTTATGGGTATTTCCTTAGATAGTTCAGGAAAAAAAATTATCCAAATTAATCTGTAGACCTCAGTTTCCCACTCTTGATACTATCTTCTCCTCTGGGCAGGGGTTTGCTGGTAAATGTTTAATAAATAGTTCTCTCCTCCAAAAATGTGCCTATAACACACTTTTAAGTTGAATCTGCATTATTAACATTTTTCTCCATCACTTTCATAAGTCTAGACAATTAACAAAACAATAAATCAAATCCTGATTTGTAATGTGTGCCTATTTCCAGTTTGTAAATGCTCACACTGAAAATTTAACAATCATTCCAAGAGGTGGTTAGAGCTGGCTCCAATACAACCCTTGCCTCTAGGCTTTTAGACTGGCTAACCCCTATATCTGTAATATATTTTGTCTTCCTCTCTGCCTCACTGACTCCTTATCTTCCTTCAAAAAGTGTCTCAAACCTTCTATATCAGGAATCGGTGTGTGTGTGTGTGTGTGTGTGTGTGTGTGTGTGTGTGTGTGTGTGTGTGAGAGAGAGAGAGAGAGAGAGAGAGAGAGAGAGAGAGAGAGAGAGAGACAGACAGACAGACAGACAGACAGAACTCATTGATAGTTTTATTAAGCCTATGGATCCCTTCTGAGGATAATGTTTTATTTTTAAAAATTCCTAATTGAAGGAAATGCTAAATTTCATGTAATTTATTCCCATCCAATGTCAAGGACCTTCTGAAATCGATTCCTGGATCCTTTGAGATGTTTTGGACCCCAGGTTAAAAGCCCCTGTTCTAACATGAAGTCCTTTTCTCCCTGTTAGTGCCATCCCTCCCTAACTACCTTGTAGTCAACTGCTCTGTATGAATTCATGTCATGTTTATGCTATCTATATTTTTATACACACTTGTCATTGCCACCATTTGAATACAGGCTCCTTAGGGCTTATTACATTCATTATATTTGTATCCGCGGTGCATAGCATAATATCTGGCACACAGCAAGTGGTTAATAAATGCCTATTGGTTGGTTGTTCAGTGGGCTCTGGAAGATTTATGCATTACTAGGAAAGAGATAGTAAGGGGTCAGAGCTGTTCTTGCTTCCTGAACAAACAGCCTGTGCACTGTCTTGATTCATTCTGTTTTCCAAACAAGCATAGTGGAATTTTTGCGCATCACAGACCTCTTTGGTAGTCTTCTGAATACTATGGACCTGGGTTCAAGTCCCAACTCATCCACTTACCCCCTCTATGACTTTGGGCAATTCAATTTAACCTACATGCCAGGTACTGTGCTAGGTACTAGAAACACAGAAACACTCCTTGGCCTCAAGGGATGAGTCACTTCACCAATCCAGGTCTTGGTTTCCTCATCCCTAAGATGAAGACACTGAAATTGGTCACTTCTAAGAATTCTTTTATTCCAGCTCAAAATTCTTGATTGTGTGGTAAGGAATTTTACTGCAGGGTTTTAGAAATCCTAAGTAAAACACATCCATTGGTTCTCCCTGGAACCCGAAGGCAAGCCTAGGCATTTGCAGCAGCCTCTTCTCATTGGTGGTGAGAGTAATTATTTGGTACTTCTGCTGAGGGTTTGAGAAAGTAGAGGTCTTCTGGATTTGACTCTCCTGAAGTCAGGTCCAGAGTGTGGAGTAATCATTCTCTTCACCAGTGAGGAGCATATGAGACAAATGCCTGGACTTCAGGTTTGGCTTCCATTCCTTATTAAGATATGTATCTATGCCCTGAAGACTTAATGCATCACAGACACTAAAACACAAGGCTCACTCAAAGCTGGGTCATTGGAGAATAGCATAGAAAACATTAGACCAGAATTGTAGTGTGTTCATTTGTATATCACTTTAAGGGGGTGCTGGTTTTCCCAAGAAAAGCAGAATGAACCTGGAGCAAAGCAGTCAAAATGAATATGGGAATGGAGTGGTTTTTGCAAAGGGTAGGTCAAAGCAAATGGAATTCTAGGGTGGAAAATATGAAAGTGAAGGCAGAAAGCATGCTAATGTTTCTTTCTGGTATTCACATCTCTTTGGGGCAGCTAGGTGGTTCAGTGGATAGAATGCTTGACTTCAGATCCAGAACCTGGAGTGAAAAGCACCTGATTTCTAATCTGGCATGAGACATTTATTAGCTGTGTGACCCTTGGCAAGTCACTTAACCCAGTTTACTGCCTCAGTTTCCTCATTTGTAAAATGAGCTGGAGAAGGAAACGATAAATCACTCCAGTATCTCTGCCAAGAAAACCCCAAACAAGGTCGTGAAGAGGTGAATGTGACGGCACAGCAACATATTTCTCTGGGGATGAGGATTACTTCACTTAGAGCATTCTTTGCATATAGTAGGTTTTTAATAAACGATTTTTTGATTGACTGGGAAGGGTGAATATCAAGTTGCTCAGTTCCCAAAATATTGGGCCTAGACATTTTTATATCTAAAAGGGGGACCTATAACACAAATAAAGGTACTCTACTGTTTATATTAGAATTAAAAGATAAGACACAAATAAGAGAGCAGAGGGGGCCCATTACTTTGCTGATTGTATTTGGCAATGTTCTCCAACAGAATTTTTCTTGAGGGAAGTATGTAGGTGTGTCAGATGTAGAAGTGAGGAATGAAACTGAGTAAATATATAAAATAATTTGCATAAAATTTACTTGCCAACTCCTAGACCACAAATTCTATCCTCAAGCAATTTTCAAGTGAAAATATCTTTCAGTTTTGTCTTTTTAATACCAGGGTACTATTGCTTATCAGACTGTGTATGCAAAAAGTATAACTCCTGTGTCTGGAAGGACTCCTGATAAAGGAGAAAAAAAAGTCAGTAATATTCTTCTTTTACACATTGGGCACTGTGGAGAAATGGATTCTGGTATAGAATAGCCTGGGCTTAGAAGTGGATGACTTGACCTTTCCAAGAAATTATTTCAGATTTTGGCAAATACAGTGCCATGTATACAGGCTCCTTATTTTAACAAGGTAGAGAACTTAACTAGAGTGGAAAAATTAAATTAAATTTGGGAAAGCATAAATGCATGTGTATAAGTATTTCCCTCTGTAAAATACCATCTCTTTTATTATACTGGTTTTGCAAGACATAACTAACTCTTCTCATGGGCTCATTGTATTTTATGTCAGGGTTTTGTTGTATGTAAGTATTTTTTGAGGAGAACATGATTTGACTCCCAGGTAGCCATCTGTATATATGTAGCAAATGTTAAAATCAGGTCCTACTGTTTTTCCTTCTACTTTGGCCAAATCCCTTCTCTGAGTTTGCCACTGACTGAAATAGGGGCCAATTCATCTCAACTCTCTTAATTGTATGTCCTGTTTATTGGTAAGAGTGACAAAATTAAGCTTTTACTGCCCTCTATTTTTGCTTCTTACTACAACAATGAATCCCCCAATCCTCCCCTCCCCACTAGATGTTACTTTTTTTTTACCCTTCTGAGTGTAGAATGTGCCTGTTTCTACCCCACCCCCTTCATTTGTATTAGCATCCTGGAGGCAGACAGATTTTTAAAAAATAATTATTTCTTGTGCCTCTAAGTCTTCATCAGACTAAAGGTTCTGTGAACAAAGACATAATCTTGTTTTTTGAATAGTCTCTAGAGCAGACTCCTCATTTGAGTTCTAGCCTCTGCTGAATAGTTCACTAATGCTTTAATCAAAATCAGTAAATTATCCAGATGTCATTTTATATACCTTGGTTTACTATCATTTCCCAGGAAGTAGCAAGAAAGACTATTAAAATGCTCTGGTGAGGTCTTCATTCAAAATAATATGAAAAATAAAAACAAAAATCTTTCATTAGCCATGTCTTGTGAAAAGCAGAAAATGGATCTTTTTAAAAAATTGTTTGTACTTTTCAGTTGCATATTGTGTTCTGTATAATTTTGTACTAATACAGAGCATTGTACAGTGGAAATGACACCAGCCTTGGAATTAGGAAATCCCTGGGATTAATTCCTGTTTCTGACACTTGGAATCACAGAATCATAGATTTGAAATGGGCAGGAACATTGGATGTCACGTAGTTCAAACTTCTCATTTTTCTGGGGAGACTCGAGGCCAAAGAGGTTCAGTGATTTGCCCAATAAGAAGTAGGAGGTAGAGCAAGAGTCAAACCCAGCTGCTCTGGCCATAAATTCTGTTGTAAAATCCTGATTAACTTCTCTGAACCTCAGTTTCTTCAATTCTAAAATGGGGATATTTGTATCTCTAGAACTTATGCCACTGGGTCTTTGTGAGGATCAAATGAGGCAATATGTGTAAAGTGATTTGATTCACAGTCCACCAAAATCAACTGTCAGAGGTCTGAAAACATCCAAGCATCTGCATTTTCTAGCAAGAGGAAGGTGTTTGTGGTCATTACTATTTCAAAGTGCCAGCAATCAGTTTACTGCCTGACCGAATGTTTCATTTGATCATTTCTATTTGTTATATGGATGGTTTGCTGTATAGTCTTTTAGGTGAGATAGCTTGACTAGTGATCAACAGAAGCAATCATATTGAAAATTCTGGCTATGTGACTTTAAAAGGTTTTGGTTGGGCTACAGATTTTCATCATTTGGTCATCACATCATTACTTTGGGTTTGCAATTGGCACCTCCTTCCTGATGTTTTAAAGTTGATTGCAGATAGGAGCAGTGGGAGGGTGGCCTGGCTGTGTTCACTAGATGTCATAATTTTCACAAAAGCCCCAACCATGACTCCAAAGTTTGGAAATAGCTGTTGTCTGGGAAACATCTTAAATAGAGACATCACATTATTTTAATTGGTTTCAATGTTATGAAAACCTATGTCAGAAAAAAAATCAGTGTATGTATGTTTATGTGAATATGTTTTATGAAATTGCACCAAAGTAAATTGACTATATAGAAGTGCTGACATCACATCACATGGTATAGGAGCATTTACCAAGAAGCCACTTAAAGTAGCCAACACATCTAGTGCACTTCTGTAAAGTATTTTCTGTGGCATCCTTGTCCTGGGAATCAATAACGTAAACCCAGAAAAACCTTTATGTTGATGTTCAAAACCAAAGGGGATTGTTGTTGAAGTGAAACTGTGCTGTGTCTGAAATTAGCTCCAGTAGCCCAAAAACTCTTGGCTGTGTTTGCCTGAAATACTGCAGTATAACTCTGCAGATGATCTTTGGCATTTTTCTGAATAGAAACCCAGATTTCTAGGGCTACTTCTTTATCATTTTTGGTGGGGGCGTAGATGAAAATAGGAACAAACAAATATGTCAAGTGAATACTTTTTATAGGGCTTCTAGCCACATAATTGTCAAGTAATTTTATTCCTTGGCTATTTTTTTTATCCTGATATTTTAAGGTTAATTTAAAACTATGACCTTATTATTATTATATGTGAAACTAAAGTCCTTACTACTCCAGCTTATTAAAGTTCCCATGACCTTTTCTGCAAGAACAGGAATGTTAAACCCTAGTGTCCTGGCCCCCATCCAGGTTCGGTAATTACTATCTGCCTTGTGAAAACTCTACCAGGTTTCTCACCAGCCCCATACTTATCCTTCTAAAAATGTCGAGCAGAGAAACTAGTTTGTGTTTTCCCAGTTTCAAATTTGGAGGCCACATTGATGTATCAAAAATTCCTTTGAATGATACTCATGTAGTTGGCCAGGAAATAAAATCAAGTCTGTACCTATGCACATTGGCTAATAATCACTGTGAATATATTTAAATTGGTATTTCCATTCATGAAAAATTATTTTTCTTCCTGAGGGAATGAGACAAAGGAAGACAAAAAAGGGTGATTTAAAAAATCCAATTTCTATAGTTGTTTTTTGACTCTGAAATATCACAACTAAAGAGAATAAGTAACACAGCATGAACTTCAAACTGTTTTCATTTAAATCTCTAAACTCAGGAAGTCTTTTCTAACACACCCATATTCTAGATATCTAACCAACATATTTCTCTAAGCAAGAAAGTAAAATAAAGCCACATGTTTGACTTTACCATTTCAAAACATTGATTCTGTTTCACTATCATCTTCAAAATGTCTTCAGTGTTGATTGGCTTTTAAAATATTTGTTTTTTTTTTGTTAAATTATATCCCCTTTTGGCATCAAGGTATTTAAATTGGTTTGTTCCAGTTAGTCTAAAAGAGATTCATGCTCATGCATTAAGGTCCTCTGCATATTAAAACTTCCCTAAAAAGTAGTTTAAAAGCAATTTTAGTAAATAATGGAAAATACATTGTTTACTTTGGGTCGTGCTTGAAATAATGAGAGTCGAGAGAAAATAATATCAACACATTAGATATTCAAGAGAATGGAGATGCAATACTAGGAAAGCTATAATACAAAAAAAAAGAGGACAGAGTGGTAATGAACAACAGTTTAGACATAGGACATTAGATATAATGTTTATTGCAGCAAAAATAAAACAACGCAAGTATGGCTTTTGGCCTTTTGTTAAAAAAAGTTATGGGCAACTAAAATTGCAGCAACATGTTCATAATTGAAGGAAATGCAATTTCCTTCATAAAGACCAATAAAATGATTACAGGGCTACAGGCGTCAACTAGAATGGAGATAATAAGGACTATACAGGGTGAAATTCCAAATAATGAATTGGAAAGTGATGCAGCTTTTAATTTGTATTAATTTCTATTAGTGGTTTTTTTCTAAAAGAGAAGAGTGACTTTCAAAGTCAGGAGAGACATATTTCATTCAGGAACTTTTTGATTCTATTACTACATAAGTTTCAACCTGGATAATTTCTTCTGAAGGTTGGTACTAAAATCCTCTATGTGAACAAACCAAAAAGGCATATCGAATGGTCAAAACTCTGCTTCCTACTGGAATTTATAGCTTGCCTATTGAAATAGATGTAGGCTAAAGGTACTTCAAAGAGGGAGAGAGGGCAAATGGATACATATATTAGGGATGTTCATTGTTATACTTGGGTTATGCCGCTTTACTTAATCTGGAATGTAGAGAAGAACTTCTTTTTGATATAAATTTATTTATTTTTAGTTTTCAACATTTACTTCCACAAGATTTTGAGTTCCAAATTTTCACCCCATCTCACCCCTCCCCCCAACCCAAGATGGCATGCATTCTGAATACCCCTTCCCCTAGTTTGCCCTCTCTTCTATCTCTCCCCCCCTTCTCTTATCCCCTTCCCCAGAGAAGAACTTCTTGTACTTAAGTAATAGGAGTGAGTAGGAAGACAGCCACCTACAAGACCAACAGCAGTATTCACACACCAAGGAGGGAGAAATCCTGGAGGATTAAGGCACATTACCTGATAGAGGATAGGATGGAAAAAGCAGAATGAAAAGTTTGAGAAGAGATTGGTGATATTCAAACAGAGTATCTTTCAAATAATCATTCATTCAAACAATTGACCTGTATTAGAAGCAATGTGGAAAGTGTAATAATACAACACACAGTACACATACCTCTGCAAAACCCATCATATTCTCTGTAATATTTACGTGCCTTACCTTGATGTGTATAACAAGCCTAAAGCTGTATCTTGTGACTGTGACTTTCACAGAAGAATGCAATCTAAGGAGCAAGATGAAAAGTATGTGATTAGAGTGGCCAGGAATGAGAATAGGACTTCTTAATCTTTTTTGCACTGTGGACCCCTTTGGTGAAACTTATGGCCCCTTTTGAGAACTATACTTTTAAATTCATGAAATAAAATGCATAGGATTACAAAGGAAAAGAAATAATATGGAAATACAGTTATTAAGATATTAAAACAAAGTTCCCAGATTCCAGATCAAGACCTCTTACATTAAAATGCATGCTTTTTTTTCTTGTAGTTTCAGTTTGTCTCTCTATATTTTATAAAATGCCTCCGAATGAGATTCAGGATGTCTAGCAGAATTTCATGTCTTCAAATGTATTACTTCAGCAAACATTCATATTCCCACACTGGGTATTCTCTTTATTCTCATTTCTGTGCTTACATGATATAACCGATAAGAGTAATACAAATGTAGAAAATTACTAATCAAGCTTTCTTTGTAGCACACTAATTACTACATTAATGTGTGTGTGTGTGTGTGTGTGTGTGTGTGGAGTAGTCATGTCTTGCCCTCTGTAAACAGTTTGCAGTAGACAGGATTTGCATTCTGCTATTAATGAACTTCTGTGACCCTTTGTTGTTATACTTAATGGGGCATACCTTTCCATTAGAAAACCAGGGACTTTCTATGAGAGTCTGTAGACTTTTGGTGCAGCAAGAGTTAAGTGGTTGTCCATTTTCCTAAGGGTACTGCAAGAATTGTAATGACAAGGTTTTTTTTGGTCCATGTTTTCTCTTGGGAGAATTAAAAAACAGGTCTAATTTGTAAAATACCTATTGAGAAAACCAATAAGAAATAGCCTGTGTTCAAATCTATGGCTGCTTGACTTGCTGCACTTTCTGTTAATTCTTTTTGGATGGTATTCATAATCAATCACTGTTGGTGATTGTTTGGTGAGACTTAGAGCAGCCAAAATGACTTAATAGTACGCTGGAAAACATAAGAGCTTCCATTGGGAATTCTTGAGTTGTTTAGACACTTGCATGACAGAGAGTATTATAGATGCTAGAGAACATAGTATGTTCAATATTGTCACAATGAATAGTTTTTGTAATAATATGTTGTTTTCCCTGAAAAAGACTCCATAATCTTTAGGCTTTAGTATTACCTTCCTCGTGGGGTTTTTGTGAGGCTCAAAGGGCACAACTTATAAGAAACACTTTATAAATTGTAAAGCACTATGCAAATGTTGTTATTGTTATTATATTGGTGGTAGTATAATCAGTACTTTTTGAATAATAATCACCAGTACAATCCATTGTTCTTCCTTCATAATCACTGCATAATTGGTGAAAGAATAACATACTGGCTAGCCAGTATAGAGTCAGCTTAAAGATCTGAAGGACTTTTCTCATGAAATGAAATTCTGCTATTGAAAATTTCTTATGCTCCTATAAGTATATGTTCTTTTTAACACCCTATTAAAGAGAACATACATTTCACTCCATAAGGACTAGCTACTATAGGCTAACCATGTTAAGAATGGAACTATTCTGTTTCCAGGGATGTGACACATACACACACATGCAAGCATACATAATATGTACATATACATATATATATATATATATATGCGTGTGTGTGTGTGTGTGTGTGTGTCTGTGTGTCTGTGTGTGCATGTGATGTGTATATATATTTATATATGTCTGAATCTATACCATGGCAAGCTTTATTATAATTGGTTTCAACTATATTACAGAATTGAGAGGACTTCAGAATTTCTTTGTAAGAAAAAGTTTTGCAATGTAAGGCCACCAGAGTGATCCTTGCATGAATGATCAAATGATTTAAAAGACTAATTACTTAGTAATCACTCTGTATTATTTGATTGTTATCAAAATGATGTAGAGACAATTTGGGGGCTGATTGTACTTTTCCAATTTACTCGATAAAATGAATATGGATAGAGGTCACCTGAAAACATCTATCTATTTAATAATGCGGCTACTCATCTTCTCCACTGAAAATCCAATTTCTAAAATCTTTCTTTTCAGGAGCACCTAAGAAAGAGTCTACATATGAGGTCTTTGGACCACAGAGAAAGGCAAACCACAAATTTGAGTTGGGATGCTAAAAGGAATTATTCTGATTGCTTTTATACTTCAACCAATATCATCAATTCCCTTTTTTGGCTATCAATTCAGAACATGGGGAAAAGAAAAGATAAAAGAATGTGGCAAATTCTGAAGTGCTCATCATAATCAAAAGCAGAAAGTCATGTTCTTTTTAAGCAGCAATGCTTCTCCCCCCCCTTTTAGAATAGCTCTTATTTCATGAATTCTGCACTGTTATTGAGGGCATACTTTGATCAATTTCCTCTCAAACCCTAAACATAAATGGTATATGTAACTCAATTTTTGAATTATTAAAATTACTACTGCTACTAGATTACATTTCTATAGAACTTTAATATTTGTAAAACATTTTAATATATGTTGTTTGTTCCATTCTGGATGCTATTATATATATTATCATATATAGTATATAATGTAACAGATCTATGAGAAATAATCTTCTAAACATGATTTTACATATAAAAAAGTATATTGGTAGATACACAATTTATGGATTAAATATACTTAATACTCCTTTAAAAAGAAGTGCTAACAAATAAATTACATTTTTAGTTATCCCAAAAGCAGTAGACAATGTGGATACCAGATATTTCTGTTGATTTCAATAAAAGTCATTCAAGCTCTTATATTTAAAGATAGGTAGCATATTTTGTAACCACTGCCAGGTCCAAAGCATATGTTCTTGAGGTGGGTAACATCACTTTAATTTCAATTGGGTGTAGAAATTGATTGCTATTAAACTATGCTTTGTTTACAAGCTAAAACATGTGCCAAAGGCAGACATCAAAGGTTAACTTGCTATCATTAGAAGACTTCAAAGAGATGTGCTTCGAAAGCCTTTAAGTTTTATGGCAGGTGCACCATAGAGATGCCAGGTCATTGCAGGGGAGTGAGGAGAAGGCAACACTGAAACAAGGTTGCCTTCAGCTCCTTTTATCTGTGAAGCAGGGCAGGAATCCTGGGTTAGAAAGAGTTTTACACTGATTTGAATACTGGACATCAAGCCTCTCTGATTTCAGCAGCTCTCAGCATGGAAGCTTGCAGTCATGGCCTGTACTGACGGACACATCTGGGTAACAGAAAAATGATCCTCATGATAATGCCATAGACCATAGGGCTTTCTGTGCAGTCCCAACCTCCCCCCCCTTTCCTTGGCTCTTCTCATATCAGGATTTAGGTATTTTTGATTTTCTTATATGCTTAAGGGTAACTTCTAAGAGGGATTGTTTCTATTTTTATTTTTTTTTTTTACTGCTCATTTGCTTTGCTCCTTATCAAGGCATTTTCTATTCGAGAGAATCAGGGAATAATGAAATTTCTATTTAACCAAAGCAGTGCAATAAATCCAGCTTTTTCTTGGTTAAAGCATCCCCATATAAGTATTCCCTTAATGAGGTATTACACAAACCTATACAGAAAATAATATCTTTACAATCAAATTAGGGGATGACAATGGCTAATTTTTAACTGATTAGGGAAATGTGTGTATAGTACATGAAAACAAATACTTAGGGTTTAGGGTTTTAGATGACTTAGGTTTTTTTTTTTCCCCCACTTAGCCTCATCTGCATTGTCCCAGGACACATTAATTTTATATTGCTTAACAAGTGGATCCTTTATATTGTCATAAGACTAAAATATGGCTCTGCTTGTTGTCCCCACTTTATTAAAACCAACCTAAATTTGCCTAGGAAACTAAAAAAAAAACCACATACTATCTTTAGTTGGAGAGGTTTGATTTTTTAAAAAAATTTAATGAATTAATATATTTAAAGAACATAGTTAAAACCATTTTAGACTGCTTTGATCATTCACTTACGTGTCATTAAGTAGTCTAAGCATTTTATTATGAAAGGGCTGTGTTTACAAATTAGTTCAAAGAACATGTTTCCCACTGAAGACCTGAATATATATTGTGTTTTATTTCAGCAGCACATGACACAACCTTAATATTAGAGCCAGATGATTAAAAGAACATTACCTGAGCCTTGAGAGTCACTGAATGAGCTATGCTAAATTGGTTGTTTTCTGTTTTGTGATTAATTGTGCTTCTAAACCATATTTTAGTGTGCTTTGTTTTTCTGTCCCCAGTCATCCCATATTATTAAAGAGAAATTCTGCATATCTCTCCTGGAGTCCAATTAAGGATTTGCATCATGACTAGATTTTTCACTTTAATTACTGTATATAAAGTAGGTTTTGACTTATTTCCATATTTATCAAACTATGCAGAAGAAGCAAAATTCATCAAATAAACAGATATCTGTGGCTATAATTGCAGCCTGCATCGAGCATGTAGGAAGAAAATATGAGGGTCCAAATTTCATTATGTAGAACATAATAAACATCTGAATAATTAAACTGTGTGTAAATCACAGGCTTGGCAGTAGTAAGAATAGGAGAGACACCTTCATTTGATCAGAAAAAATATTTCTAAATTTATTCATAAAAATACATTCTAAATATTGGGCAATCAGCTAGGAGGAGAAAAAACCTTACAGCTTGTTATCAGGTGAAAAATATAACATAGTATAATGTGCATTCAGAAATACTTTTTCATTAATTATAATATGTGATTAGATTTCCATAGGCATAGATTCAAAAATGCTTTCCCCTCATCAAACAGAAGAATGAAACTGATAAAATGAATATTAGCAAATGATTTTTAGTGTCTTATACTGCCTTTGTACATACACACACACACACACAGACATATGCTGTAAGAGATTAACTAATGAACTGATTCATCAAATGCTGGGATAAAATATATATCTTGGAACTTGAATTTCTGAGGTTTAAGCCCCCAAATAATGATCTCTCCTTATAGACATTTTCCATCATACCTTTTCATGGAATTGCATGTTAACAAACTTCCAATCAAATAAACATATATGGCATGTCTTTTGTTAAAGGAGCTTACCAACATTACAAATAATTCAGGCTCCAGTGATTTGGGAGTGCAGGACTATTCATATTGAACATTATGCTTTAACTTTTAACTGATGTTTGAAAAAAAATTCTTGTCACAAGTGAGTTTATTTTTTTAAATTTCATAACTTTTAAACAAGCAGGTTTACCACCCCTCCCCATAAGATTTTCATCAGAGTTAAGCTTCTGGAAAGAAAAAAGTTCTAATTTTTAATATAGTAAGGTTTCTCAGGACTCTGTATTAATTTATTGAGTGTGCCCTGCTGTGAAGACAGCTGGTTTCATTTGAATTACATATAAAGTATAGATAAAATGATGAACCTTTTTGGCTTCCACTACCTGCAAATTTATTGTGTTTTAATTTTTCCCTGGGATTCTAGAAATGAAGACATTTAAAAATTTGAATTCCTTGTTTTTTCTCTTGCTTGACTCATTCATTTTTTCTCTAACTTAACACCAGGTAGTTTCTTTCTACCTTCCAAACATCACCCAGCTATAAGCATCAAAAAATAGGATGGTATCATTTTCAAGTAACTGTATCAAATATTGTTAATTTTCCTCTTTATACAGAATTTAAACACCAAAAAAGAGAACAATTTTACATTCACAGCAGAACAAAAGAACAATTTGTACGAAACCATGAATTTTACTTCATACCATTTGCTTTAAAGAAAGTATGTTATGAATTCCATACATTACTTTCAAAACTGTAAGCTTGCCTGTGCTTCCTTTGGAATTTCCTTTTCTTCTCTATTACCTATTAAAAAAATCAGTGACTTTTAAAAAAAAAAGCATCGCTATTACTTGAAGCTATGTCATCTCCAGTATTATCACCCTTCTTATTCCCATCCCATCTTCATGTTTCCCTGTTGAGTCTGATGCATTTCTTCAACATTTTGTTTGTGCACATCCAACCTTTGTTTCTCTGCTTCATATATGAGGGAGGATCTTATGCCCGCTACCACTGCTTCCTCTTTGTTTATATAGTTTTCCTCTTACCCACCCAAATTGTGAGAAAAGCAAATTCTACCCCTTCTTCCTTCTTTTTACACTGTTATATTTCTTTTTCATCCTTTTTCCTCTTTCCCCTCTTCAAATTCCCGTAACAGAACCAATTCTCATTCATAGCTTTTTTTCCTAATTGACCACCCTTAATTTCCTTTGAAGACAGTTTTTGAGGGGCACTTCTCTCCTTGTTGTAACATTGGTACTTCATCCTATAGTATCTGCCAATTACTCAAATACATTTACCTTTCTAGATTTCTTGTGGCTTTTGTGGTTATATTTCAAAGTTCTTACTCAGCTCTGATCTTTTCATCAGACATGCTTGAAAATCCTCTATTCTATTTTCATCCTATGGAATAATATTGATTTTTTACTGGGTAAGTTATTTTTGGTTATGAGCCTAAGATGGTTGCATTTTGGGCTACTGTGTTTCTGAGATCTCTTACTTATGGTGTAAGCTACAAGGTTTTTTGTGATCTTGACTATGGTTCCTTGGTATTTGAACTACTGTCTAGATTCTTGCAGGATTTTTTTGGTTTGACTTGAACTCTGCATTTGGGCTGTGACATTTCTCATACCTTTTTCTTGTGGAGTTTTTTTTTCCAGGAGGTAATTAGTATATTCTCTTCTATCTACACTGTGCTCTCCAAGTCTAATACCTCTTAGCAGCTTTTAGTTTCTGATTTATTGAAATACAGCACCCAGAATTTTTTTAAAAAAATCATTTTAAGGAGTCTGTGATTGTTAAATTATCACTTGACTTACTATCTAGGTCAGCTATTTTGGATTTCAGGTATCTGAAATCTTTTGTATTTTCTTTTACTATTTCTATCTTTTGATTTTGTTTTAATATTTCTTGCTGTCTCATGGAGTCATTGATATTTGTTTGATCCATTTTAGTTTTAATGGAATCCATTACTTAAGTAAGGATTGTATTTTTTTCTTCCAAATCATTCATTCTCCTTCCAATCCTTTTTTTTCCAGAGTTTTATTTTTTTTAATCTCTTGTTTTATTTCTTCTGAGTATTCATGTAGTCCTTCTGGAATATCCATTATTTCCTTTGAGTTTCTGTTTGCAGTTACTATGGAATTGTTATCTTCCTCTTTTTGGTGATTTTTGATCTACAACAAAAAATCTTGGTTGATGCCTTCTCTGGTGTATGAATGCTTTTAGCTTTAGTTCTTGAACTGGGATTCATTGCTGGGGGCAGTTTCCCCACCTTGGTGTGCTTTTGGGTAGGGTATTTGGTAGCTATTTGGCACAATGGATAGAGTGCTGTAGTCAAGAAAATCTGAATTCAAATTTAACCTCAGGCATGTACTAGCCGAGTGACTCTGAACAAATAAATTAACCTCTGGCTGCTGTAGTTTTCCCCAACTTTAAAAAGGGAATAAAAATAGCACCTATTTTTATTGTTGTGAAGATCAAATGAGATAATATTTGTATAGCACTTACTGAGCTTGGTACTCAGTAAGCACTTAATAAATGTTTCTTCCCTTCTTTTCTCCATGTTTGGTCCCCTCCTGGGTTCTTTGGGTTTCTCTGATGATTTCCACTTCCTGGATCTCCCTTGGATCACTGAGGTTCCGAACACTGAGTCTTTAGGGCCCTCTGTGGCATCTTATTACCTGTTGGTAGGGATCTTGAAATCCCTGGGTACCTGGACTTCCCTAGTGTAAATGCTGTTATGCTGCATTAATCATTGCTACTCCAGGCTTCCAAGATACTCACTCTGAGCCTTTGTGTCCTCCTTGGGGTTTTCTGTGAGAGGTTGTATACAGAAGGAAACAGAGGCAGGCTACACATATTTCTGGTAGAAGTGAGAGGCTGACAGCTTGTTTGCCTGTGCTGGTTTTGATAGCAACCCCGTTTTCCACTGTCCATGGGCTTCTGACTGACTTCTGGTGCTGTTCTGGGGTGGAATAAATGACTCTAGTTTCACATTGAATTTCTTGGTTATTATTTGATCTGTTGTGAATTTTAGTCTTTTTCTGGAGTGGATATGTGGGAGTTGGGTGGTCTCACTCCATTTAGGTATACACCATCTTCTGTACCCAATTGTTAAGGAAAATTCTATGTTGGCACCCTGCTTCTGGAATGAACTTTCAGGACCAAAGGAAGTTATGATTTTCTTACATGTTAGATTTCATAGTGGGATCTTCCAGCTACAGTTCCCCTCACTTCTCCAATGAAGAAGGGAGCCATTTTTCATCTCTTCTTTGGAGATAAAATTGGTTATTATAATTATACAGGATTTAGTTTTATTATTATTGTTCTTTTTTCATTTATATTATTGTAGTCACTGTGTATATTGTTTTTCTGACTTTGCTCACTCCACTGCATCAGTTCATATAAGTCTTCCCAATTTTCTCTGAATTTTCATATTCATTGACTTTTTTTTTACAGAGTTGTAGTGTTCTATAATATCCATGTACTGCAATTTGTTTGTCCATTCTTCAATCACTGGCCATAGCTTAGTCATACCAGGGTTATTTTGGGATAATAATAACAATAAATAGTAATACTAATAGTAACTAGCATTTATATAGTTTTTAAAGATTTACAAAATGTTTTACATATATTATCTCACTGATGGGAGTTAGGAGCTATTGTTGTTGTTCAGTTGTTTCTGACTCTTTATGACCCCATTCAGGGTTTCCTTGGCAGAGATATTTTAGTGGTTTGCCATTTCTTTCTCCAGATCATTAGACAGATAAGGAAACTGAGGCAAATAGCATTAAGTGACTTGCCCATGGTCACATAACTAATAAGTGTCTGAGGCCAGATTTGAACTTAGGTCTTCGTTAGCCTTCCAGGCTTGGTGCTTTACCCACTGAGCCATCTAGCTATTATCATCCCTATGTTATGGATGTAGAAACTGAGGCTGAGAGAGGTTAAGTGATTTCTCCAGGTTCATACATCTAGTAAGTATTTGAGAAAGTCTTCTTGACTAAAATCTAGCATTTTATTCACTTAACTTATCCACTTAACTATTATTTTGGATGAGAATTATACTGTTTAGGGAAACTCTTCGTTGCTTAGCTCATGTGTTACTTATAAGGTTTTCTTGATTCCTACAGTCATTAATGATCTGTCCATTATCTTCCACCACCAAACATCTATTTTCTCTCTCTCTCTCTCTCTCTCTCTCTCTCTCTCTCTCTCTCTCTCTCTGTATGTATATATGTATGTGTATATATATGTATATATGTATGTATATATGTGTATATATGTATATGTATATATACATATATATACACATATATATATACATATATATACACATATATATATGTATATATATGTATATATATGTATATATATGTATATATATATACGTATATATATACATATATATATGTATATATATATGTATATATATACATATATATACACATATATATGTATATATATGTATATATATATGTATATATATATACGTATATATATACATATATATATGTATATATATATGTATATATATACATATATATACATATATATGTATATATATGTATATATATATACATATATATATACATATATATGTATATATATATACATATATATATACATATATATATGTATATATATATGTGTATATATATACATATATATATATATATATATATATATATATATATATACACCAGGTATAAAACAGGGAGATGTCTATTCCAAGTGTGGACAGTGGTGTGGCCAAAGGAACAGAGGCAGAAGAGGGCTAGATGAGAATGGAGAGAAGAAAGAGTGGTTCAGTTTTTCTGCAGTGCAGATTATGTGAGGAGAATTTTAGGCAATAAATGGCAGGGCAGGAAGGTTGCATGAAGATTGAGGAGTGCCTTGAATGTCAGGATCAGAAGTTTCAGTTTCACCAGGTAGGCAAGGTGGAGGAGATATTAATTGTTTCTGAGTAGAAGAGTGATATGTTTAAAGCAGTGCGTAGAAATATTACTGCCACTTGGGTGGCAGTGTAGAGTTCTCAATATTAGATTTAGAAAGGATGCTGATGAGGCCATGTTTGGGGAGTTCTGTATGGTTATATTTCTTAAGTAGGAGCTTATCCAAGCTTAGTTATTACAATAGAGCCTCCATTATCTGGGGTTCTCTCTTCTGCATCTTTTTTGTCTATCTTATTTTATTTTTATTAATTACATGTAAAATTTTACACATTCATTTAAAAAATTTTAAATATCAAATTCTCTCCATCCCTCTCTCCCATCCTCCCTCATTGAGAAGGCAAGCAATTTGCAATTTTGAATATTTTATTTTTCCAATTACATGCAAAACAATTTCTGACATTTTAAAAAACTTTGGGTTCCAAATTATCTCCCTCCTTCCCTTCCTTTCCCTGTCCCTGAGAAGGCAAGTAATCTGATGTAGATTATACACGTGCAGTCACCCAAAACTTATTTCTGTATTAGCTATGCTGTAAAAGAAAACAGACTAAAAAAAACACAAGAAAAATGAAGGAAGGGGAAAAAAAAGTGTGTCTCAATCTGCATTTGAACTCCATTATTTCTTTCTCTGGAGGTGGATGACATTTATTACATAAGTTCTTCTGAATTGTCTTGGATCATTTTATTGCTGAGAATAGTTAAATCATTCATAGTTGATCATCGTACAGTATTGTTGTTATTATGTACAAAGTTCTGGTTCTGTTCACCTCACTTTTTATCAGTTCATGTAAGTCTTCCCAGGTTTTTCTAAAAGCATCCTGCTTGTTATTTCTTATAGCACAATTGTATTTCATTACCATTAAATACCACAACTTGTTCAGTCATTTCCTGCGTGATAGGCATCACCTCAATTTCCAATTTTTTGCCACCATAAAAAGAGCTGCTATAACTATTTATATAATATAGGTCTTCTTCCTTTTTTAAAAAAATCTCTTTGGGATATAGACAAAGTAGCAGTATTGGTGGGTCAAAGGGTATTCACACTTTGAGAGCCCTTTGGGCATAGTCGAAATTACATTCCAGAATGGTTGGATCAGTTCCCAACTCCACCAATAGTGTATTATTGTCCAAATTTTTCCACATCCTCTCCAACATTTGTCATTTTCTCTTTTTGTCCTCTCAGCCAATCTGGTAAGTGTGAGGTGGTACCTCAGAGTTATTTTAATTTGCATTTCTCTAGTCAATAGTGATTTATAGCATTTTTTCATATAACTATATAGGTAGCTTTGATTTCTTCTCTTTTTTTTTTTTGGAGAGAGGAAAGGAAGGACTTTACATCTTCTCCAACATTTATCATTTTCCTGTTTTGTCATGTTAGCTAATCTGATGGTGTGATGTGGTACCTCAGAGTTGTTTTTGATTTGCATTTCTCTAATCAATAGTGATTTAGAGCATTTTTTCATATAACTGTATAGGTAGCTTTGATTTCTTCTTCTGAAAACTACCTGTTCATATTCTTTGACCATTTATCAATTGGGGAATGGTTCATATTCTTCTAAATTTGACTCAGTTCTTTATATATTTGAGAAATGAGGCCTTTATCAGAGAAACTTGCCAGTTTCCTGCTTTCCTTCTAATATTGTCATTTGTATCATTGGGCAGACCTTGGGTATAGCAAATTGGGCCTCAGCCATGGAAGCATGTTGATCTGGTAGGTGGCAGGGGCTTTAAGAAGGTAGCCAGTCTAAGAAGACCAGGCTAGACTTAGAGATCTGAGACCAATTTGGCCAAAGCCAATCTAAAATCAAACACACCCCCTTATTGTGAAGGGAAAGTGATTTTTCCTTTCCTTTTCCTCACAAATAATTCCTCAGACTGTATATTGCTTTTTGTGATCCCCCTTTTTAAAGATGTTCTATTGATGATGTGCAAACTAAATTATTTCTATTTTTAATTTAATTTTTGTTCTGACCTTAAATAACAAATAAAATGAGCACTATTGTATTCAAAGTAGAAAATAAAAAGTCTACACATGGATCTGTAAATCTCCCTTATATATAGCTTGCCTTTCCCTTTTAGCACATAATAAATTCCGTATATACCTTTCAAAGCTGTCATGAACTTTCCTGTTTGTTTTTAGGAAGAAGGTTATGACTTTTGTGATATTTCTTTTCAAGTAAAATGGGAAGTTTCCACTTTTAAGGCTTAACTAGTAGATTTTTCTATTATTGCCAAAATAAAGCCCCAGCCTTTTTCCACTCTAGAAACTCCAATTCATGTTGGGCAATTATTATTTTCTATGATGAGTATTTCTGACTTGGAAGACCCATATAAAAATGTGGCCAGTTCCACAGAAAAGCATTCAAGTGATCATTTAGCTTTGAGACAAATAAATGTTGGTGAATGTACCTGATTTTTTAAAAATGAAAATATCAAATATAATAAAGACTGATATTTAAAAGAAGTTTAAGGTTTGCAAAGCACTTTACATGCATTATCTAATTTTAGCTTGGCAACAAGCCTTTGAGGAAGGTTCTTAGGGTATTATCCTTATTTTACAGATGAGAAAAATGAAGCTTGGAGACATAAAGTGACTTGCTCAGGGGCACATAGCTAGTTATTATCAGAGGAAGAATTTTGAGCCCAGGTCTTTATAATTCCAAATGTCAACACTTCACTACAATATCATACTTTCTCCCTAATATAGTAGAGATAATAATAATAATATCATCTATGTCCTTAATAATAATTATTATTATGTTCATATGGACTATTGTGTCCAACCTGTGGTAGAAACCTCTGAGCTTGTATTGGCCTGATCAGCCACAGTCAGACACACTGTGTGTTGACATCATGATGTCACTTCGGTCCTCTTCAAAGATGAAGGACAACAATGACAAATGAGTAATTATTATTTATGTTAAATATATGTATATATGAATGGTTTGTAAAGCACTTGACAATTATTATCTCATTTTGTCCTAAAAAATACCATGATGCTGGTGGCATCTCTATTTTATGATGAGAAAAATGAGCTGAATGAGTGTAGGTGATTTGTCCAAGATAACATAGCTAATAAGTATCTGAGGTACAATTTGAACCCTGACTCCAAGTCCAGGATTCTAGCTACTTAGTCACATTTACTCTATTAATAATATGATATCATCATGGTCTAAACAAAATATTTACTTAGAATTTGCTTATACAAACAGATTGAAGAATTATTATTTTAGAAAGGTACAACTCCAACTACCTCATGTTATTGAGTGCTGATGAAGTTTGCAAAACAAAGGGAGTAGAAATGATAATATCTATAACACCTACCCCATTGGGTAGTTGTGAGGATCCAGTGAGGATAAGTATGTGCAAAGTGTGAGGTAAACCTTAAAGCATTGTTGAAATGTCAGTTGTTCTTATTAAGAAAAGCCATGTTAATTGAATTCCAGATCTATTACTGTGGGAACTTGATTGTTTTCAGTCAGGGAACCCTTAGTGTGCTGGGGAGCTGTCCAAAGCTGAAACTTCTGCAGAAAATCAAAAGGCCTTTTGCCAGGTTATTTGGCCAGTGAGCAAAACTGGAAAATGATTTTTTCTATGAGGTAATTTGCCTAACCTTAGAGCACCCATGCCTATTTTGCCTCTTTGATTTAGATGCTTCTTTACAAAGATCTATAAATTTAGACACTTAACTTACCTTCTTGCTATCTGGGAAGAAATGGTGATAAAGGTCCAGAAACAAGTGAGAGTCAAATAATGCTAAGTGGATGCTTATCACTTATATGCCTCAGAGTAGTGTGGCATGGTGAAAGAAAGCATCATAGGAAATCTGCAAGAATCTGTAGAGATCACCTAGTCCAGCTCCTTTTATGGATAAGTCAACTCAGAGCTGTAAAATGACTTATTGAATATAACTCATGTAATAAGTTATAGACTGGATTTGAACCATTTTCCTGACTTCCTTCTAGTTTTCTTTCCTTTATATCACACTTCCCTGCTTCCATATTCAGGAGCAAGAGCAGGAAGTGACATATTTCTTGTTCACTACTGTCCTTCCATGTTGTCCTTTTCTCATCATTGTTCTGCAACCTCTTCTTTTTTTTTTTACTTTTTGGTGAGGTGATTGGGGTCAAGTGACTTGCCCAGGGTCACACAGCTAGTATTAAGTGGCTCAGGCTGAATTTGAACTTAGGTCCTCCTGACTCCAAAGCCAGAGCTCTATTTACTGTGCCACCTAGCTGCCCCTCAGCAACCTCTCCTTTGAAGTTTGTTTAATTCACCTACATCCCCACCTAATATCCTTGTTTCATGCCTGTTTTTTTGCCACCCCACTCTAGAGTTTCTCAACTTGATCACTACCTTCTCCTAATCACTCAGTCCCTCCATTCACTAGATGACACATCACTTCTGTCATTATAAAAGTGAAAACAAAACAAATTCACCCTCTGAAGATGAAAATGAAAATTTAAAAAAGAATGCTTCCAGACCCTATAGACAAGTCCAGAAGAGCAGTTACAAATGAGCTTAGAGTGATGGTGGTATCACTGGGCTGAGGGTTGTACTTTGACGCAGGAGGCATGGATTTGATTCCTGCTTCAGACACTTCCAAATTGTGTGACCACAGATAAGTCATTGAAACTAGCAATGCCCTCATTTCCTCACTTCTAAAGCAAGGATAATTCTATTTATACAATTAACTTCACAGTTTTTTTTAATGTGTGTGAGAAAAACACTTTGCAAATCTTAATATGTGGATTGTTGTGATACCTCTGAGGTGTTCCTGACTCTGAGAATCTGAAGAAGCCCCACCTAGACAAAGCCACTCTGTTCATATCACATTTTGTCCTTCAGAAGGCTCTCGACTTCAGTCTCTGGCAAATCATCCCCTTGACTCTCCACCCAGCTTCCCTGCCAGCAGAGACAGGTGATTATAGATTGTTGGATAGTGCCTAGGGCATTGGACCTGGAATCAGGTGGTCTTGAATCTATTCCCTCACTTCCCCCCCCCACATCAGATGCTTTCTAGTTATGGGAACCTGGACAAGTGACTTCTCTGAACCTCAGCTTCCTCAACTATAAAATGGGGATAATAATAATTACACTACCTATCTTACAGGGTAATTGTGAAATTGAAAGAGTTATAGAAAAATGATCACTATTAAGATTTTAGAGCTGGAAGGAGCCTTAGATATAATCTAGTTCAGTCTCCTCATTTTATATAGAAAAGTAAAATGACTTGATGAGGGTCACAGAGATCACAAATGTTAGGTCCAGAATTAGAACCATATTTTCTGACTCCAAATATGATACTTTCATTTTACCATGTAGACACATAACTACCTGCTTGTAATTACAATATTTTGAAAGTATCTGAATTTAATAAAATAAAAATAATCAAGTAAACTATCAAAATATTTGAAATAAAATATTTTTATTTTAAATAATAAAAGTTCAAAGTAATACAATTTCAAAATAAAATCAAAGTAATCAAATAAAATATCAAAATGTTTGAAAAAATATTTTAAATAATAAAATGACAAAATAAAATCAAAGTTTTCAAATAATAATAAAACCATTTTGATGCATAAAATTTTAAAGTTGAGCGTGTTTTCTTCTTCTATTTCTTTATCAGTATTCATGTTAAATTCTCCCAATAGACTCCTTGAGAGCAGGAGTCTTGTTCAATACTTGTTTAGCTTTGTCTTTTTAATCCTCAACAGGAAGCATAATGCCTTGAGCAAAGGTAAAGGGCAAGGACTGGCTCTTGGATTTCCTTGGTAGTGAGAGCTCCTTTTGGTTTCATTTGGTTTGGTTGGGCCCTACAAATACAAGTTGGCACCTTCTCTGCAACTTAAGTAATAGAGAGTTGCTTAGGGCACCAGCATAGTCATACAACCCGTCCATGTCTGAGGCAAGATTTCAGCCCATGTTTTCTGGGCTACATGGTCAGCTCTCCATCTACTATATCACACTACCTTGCACTTGGTGGGTTCTTGATATGAGTCTGTTGAATGAAATTGAATTGAACTATTTGCCTCATCTCAAGTCACACAGGTGGTAAATGGCAATTCTGGGATTCACACCCACATCTTTTGACTCTCAGACCATCAATTCTAAGACCTCAGAATAATGCCTTTACATGCACAAAAACATAAAATTACGTAGGAAAGCAGTTATATTGAAATTAAAAATCATTTTTAAACATTCATATTAACATATTTTCTCATTAATCATGTTGTAAAGAAGAATTAGAACCAATTGGAGGAACCACGAGAAAGAAGAAATAATACAAAAGAAAGAGAACAAATAGTATGCTCTATCTGCATTCAGACCACTTAGTTGTTTCTCCGGATGTGGATAGTATTTTCTATCATGTGTCTTTTGGAGTTTTCTTGGATCCTTGCATTGCTGAGAAGAGCTAAGTCTATCAAAGTTAGTTATCATACAATGTGGCTGTTACTGTGTATAATGTTCTCCTGGTTCTGCTCACTGCAGTCAGTATCAGGTCATGTATGTCTTTTCAGGTTTTTCTGAAGTCTGCTTGCTTGTCATTTCTTATAGCATAATAGTATTCCATTACATTCATATACCACAACTTGTTCAGCCATTTCCCAATTAATGGGCTTCCCCTCAATTTCTAATTCTTGGCCACCACAAAAAGAGCTGCTATAAATGTTTTTGTACATGTGGGCCCTTTTCCCATTTTTGTGATCTCTTTGGGATACAGACCTAGAAGTGGTATTGTTGGATCAAAGGATATGCATAGTTTTATAGCCCTTTGGGCATACTTCCAAATCGTTCTCTGGAATGGGTGGATCAGTTCACAATTCCACCAACAATGCATTAGTGTTCCAATTTCCCCACATCTTCTCCAGCATTTATCATTTTCCTGTTTTGTCATGTTAACCAATCTGATAGATGTGATGTGGTACCTCAGAGTTGTTTTGGTTTGCATTTCTCTAATCAATAGTGATTTAGATCATTTTTTCATATGGCTATAGATTTGCTTTAATTTATTCATCTCAAAACTACCTGTTCATATCCTTTGACCATTTATCAATTGGGGAATGACTTGTATTCTTATAAATTTGACTCAGTAAGACATTTTTTTTTTATCATCCAAGGTCACAGACCTCTTGAAATCTATCCATAGACCATTTAGGGGATTTATGGACTTTAGGTTAAGAATTTTTGAGACATTTCACTGGAATAGCCTTTAAGAACTCAGTGACATTCCCATCCTATGATGAAGCATTGGGTTATGACTTTAACAGATGCAATTCAATGCTACCTGAGCCCCCATCTCCCTAAAAAGTCATAGATTTAAAAAATTCAATAAGTATGTTCAAATGCTCAGTAGACTAATGATATCAAATCAAATTTCTATGCTTCTTTATGGCTGTTGGGTAACCCACTGACCTTGGGGTCAGAATCTTTAGTTACTCACATACTGTGTAATAAAAACTTATGTTTATCATAATGAATACAAAAGGTATGGGATATCTTCCTCAGATTTGCTCCCAATGACATGCATCAACCTGATACAGCTTCCTGATTCCCAAAGGAAAGTCTAATCTAGACATTCTTCTACTCCTAAGAACCCATATTTCATTCCACCCTCTGCAGGTACAGAATTCCAGATTAGTGCCTGAGAAAATTTCCATTTACCACTGGCATGTGGGAACACAAGGATTATAGATTTAAAGCTGGGAGGGACTTTGGAGGTCACTGAGATAAAGTCTATATTTTACAGATGAGGAAACTGAGAACTAGGAGTTGAAGTGATTTGCCCAAGGTCATTCAGCTAATACTTTCATAATTCAGAATTAAAACTCAACCCTGCCTTACTCCAGTGCTCAATCAGCTCTGCCTTTCTGTCAGTTTGATTTGATTCAAGAACGGTTTGTAAGTGGCTATTCTGTGCAAGGGACTTGGCTTGGTTTCAGGATACATAGGTTCTTTTGTTCTGTTTTAATTTTATCCTCTTTAGGATTTTTTATCTTTGGTTCCCATTTGCTATTCTTTTTTTGCTTCTTATCTGTATTTCTCAGTTGTGATGACTAAAGTAAATTAGTTGTTTAAGTAGTCATTTCTTTCCATAGATCTTTGAGTTCTTTGGAAGAACAGCACTATTTGTAGTAATCTAAAAAAATAGATTATAGTAAAATAATGTTTTGAGCATTTGTAATGCATTTGATGTTATACAGAAAAAATGGCACAATTCTCTTAGGGTTATATTTATTTTTTTAAATAGTCATATTTGAATGGAAAATCCTTTTTTCTGAGAAGAAATGATGTGATTTTAGTTGAATTAAGTTGGAATAGTAACTTTTCCCATTAATAAAGCCTAGGGAGATAAGATGAATGAGGCAATTGTTTACCAAACTCTTTGAGCTCCCAGGAAAAAAGATGGATGAAAATAAGAATGCTCATTGTCACACCAATTTTTAACATGGATGCAAATTAATGTAGAGTTTGTTTTCTATTACATCCCTTAATCTTATTAGGAAGAAACCCATACTGCATTGTGATACAGTAGAAAAACTACTGAATTCAGGGTCAAAGGATCTGAATTCAAATCCCACCTCTGTTCATAATGAGCTGTGTGATCTTGGGCAGGTTGCTTAATTTCTATGGGCCTCAGTTTCCTCATCTGTAAAATAACAATACATGACTATAGGGCCTCTAAGGTCTATTCTTGCTCTGAGCTTATGAGCTTATGAACCTATTACAAAAGTCGAAGTTGATGAGATAGATCTATAAAATTCTCCAACTCCACTAGGGGCTCTACTCATGGACAAGCCATCTGTGGTCTGGGGTAATTTCTCACCACATGTTGAAATATTGATGAGCTCATTTTAGAATACTTTGTACATAATGATAAACATTAGATTTGTGTTTCTAGTTATGTTTGGTAACTTCAGTAGTCCCATTGCATCTTATAGATAGTAAGTTGTAGAATTATTGGGATTATGTTCATTTACATATCTAGCCATGGGAAAAATATCATAAAAGAGAAGACATTATATATCTTGTCATATTTCTTGAAAGGACTTTTCCCCATTGCCTATCTATAAATTTAGAATGACATCCTTTCAGGCAGGCAAGAACCACCATTTCTGGAGGATAGATTTGTGTTTTAGATAAATATTCAATAATTTAGTTTTACTTCTGTGATAAGGTATCATACAGCAGGGCTGAGTAAAGGATGAGGGAGATGTATGTATGTCCGTATGTGACCTTCTGGCAGCCTTTTGTCAGCAACTGCTCTAGTTTGAGTCTCTCTGTTTACCATGTGTATGGGACTGGATCAACTTTCAAGCACTTTATTATGGTTTAATGGGGAACTCATTAGCAGATGAGTTTAACAGACCCAAATGCTGGAAACTCCACAGTTTATTTTCAAGACTAAAATAATGTCTTTTCCTAACTTGCAATAGTTTAAAACAAATTTACTTACAGCTGTATCCTGTTAAGCGCCTTTAAGATTTCTTGTTACATTAAGAATGTACAAGCATTAGAAGTGGCTGGAATACAATTGACTTTAAGCAGAATTTTACATTAATGGCATCCTTTGTTATTTAGCTGGCATTAAAGGCTTAAGTATAAGGAAACCCATTGTACAAAGCACCAATTTTTATTTTAATTGAAATTCCTAAGAAATTTCATCCCTAAAACATCCATTGTGCCATTTGGAATACATTCCCCGTAAAGCTCTTTGTAGCGATTTATGAATGTTGGCAGAATCTTGAAAAGCTCTGTCACCCCCGGATGGCTGGACGAATTCATGGAGACTTGAGGGTTACAGAATCAAACAACAGTGGCTGGGGGATGGGAAGATGCTGTGGACTGGGTGTCTCTGAAGGGTACTGAGGAGTGCTCAAATAAAAGAAAAAGATCTAGGAGTAGGACTCCATGGTATATGCAGTATCAGGAATAAAGTAGTCACAGAAAGAATGGGAAGGGAATACAAACACGAGAGAACTAAGACAGTATTTGGTCCTGGCAATATTATGCAACCCTCCTTTTCAAAAATGATGCCAACATGGTCCTACTAATTGGGCTATTGTGTAAAGACTTGAAAACCTGTCACCCAAATATAATAAAATCTTTGTCACTTGGAGAATGAGTTCTAATTAAATGGAGTTCTCTCGATAACTTGAAATATTTCAAGTTTTTTTGTTTCAAATTTTGCTCATGTTCTTTCTGAAACTATTAGCTCACTACCTTAGTAAAGAGAGTAAAATAGACATAATTGACATTATTATTAGAGTTAGTAAGGCTTTATTTGGGGGAGTAATGAGGATAAGGACTGGATTCATGATTTTCTTGGTATAGGGAATTCACAATTAAAGAAATTTCTTTATACCAATGAAGGTCAGTGATTTCTCTGATTTATAGAATTTTAAGAAAAAAAATTCTGCCTAATGGAATGCCTTTGTTAGCTGGGTACTGGTTAATCCAAGTTTTTTTTTTTGTTGCCAACTCTTGCGTCTTCCTATGCCTTATTTGATTGTAACTTTAAAAAGTGTACCATTTATTACCCAGATACATGATCATTCTTTATTTCCCACAATATGCATCATCCAGAATGAAAGATAACTGTTTTGCTATTGATAAATAAGGAATTCAACATAACAATGTATGCTACTGAAAATGTATGCCATTATCCTATATTTAGACATAAAATTCAGATAAAGATCAATCAGATTTCCTATCCAGGAATGGCAGGATGGAGAAAAAATATGGGACTCTAGTTGTAATAATTAAAGTTTTTCTGTTGAAGAATACCTAGGGATAATTAAAAGTTTTGTTACATGTGAACCAATAATTCTGTTAACTGAATTATTTTCTCTGAAGCTCTTTGTTCTGAAATAAGTGATATCTGGTCTCCAAGGGAAAAAAATGTGTGTTACCAAACAGATATTTATTCTTCCTTTTACTTGGAAAGTGAATTATATCATATGGGTGCACAAGGAAATCCTCAGATATCTTCACAATTGTATATGGAGTGCAGAGACCATTGATAATGATAGTGCTGGGCTGTACCGAGGTGTAGGGGAGGCTTTGAAGAAGGGAATTCTGACCCATGTTCAATGTCAAAGGCAGCTAGATGGTGTAGTGGATAGAGTGCTAAGCCTGGAGTCAGGACGATCTTAATTAAAATCTGGCCTCAGACACTTCCGAGCTGTGTGACCCTGGGCAAGTCTTAACCTCTGTCTGCCTCAGTTTCCTCAACTATAAAATAGGAATTTCTACAAGCTGACTATGAGGCTCAAATGAGATATTTGTAAAGGGCTTAGCCTAGTGCCTAGCACATAATACTTAAACAATGCTTGTTTCCTTCCTTTATTCTTTCCTTCAAAGAGAGATGTAGTTATTTTTGCTACTATTCCCACTCATTCCTGGTAGTGGAGCATGGCTCAGAGATAGCTAGTATATCATCCAGCTGCCTGGCAGGTACACTAAAAGAAAAAAAAAGTGAGAGTTGCTTTTCTCCCTTCACTCCCCAACTGTAGGCTGCTCACAATGCCACCATTCCTTCTCATTCAGTTGCACACTTGGTATACTGGTTGAAACCACATTTCTTTGTCTTCTCTCATCTTTTAAAATACACATTCAAGAATACCATATGGTCCACTGTCATTTAGGACTTCAAAGGATCTGTCTGTAGGTGAAGTTAATTTTGGTGATATTTGCAACTTTCCCAAAGTTATATGCTTTTTTTTCACTTAAGAGTTTCCCTTTTTCCTTTTTTTTTTCCCTTGGAAACTCTTCAAGTTTCCAACAGGGTCATTTGTCCTCATAAGAAAAAAAAATCTAAATGTGAAAAATTTGTTACCTTGGATGTTGTAGATATAGGAATTTTTCAGGTATTACCAACATTCTCAGTAGCTGTGTCACATAGTTTAAAGGAAGATTAATCACTCAGCCAGCATTTATGAAGCTCTTAATACAGGGTGCTTAACCTGGTGGCTATGGATCAATACATATTTGTAGATAGATTTAAAGGGGTTCATGAAGTTAAAAAAAGAAATCGATATTTATATTCCATCATTATTGATTTAATTTGTAAGTCTATCCATTTTATTTTATGTAGTTTAGTGACATTCTGAGAAGGGATCCATGAGTTTCACTGGATTGTCAAAGAAGGCCATGACACACATACACACACACAAAAGATTTAGAATCCCTAATCTAATAATATGTGTTAGTTAATGTGCTAGGTTCTGAGAATTCAAAGGCAAAAAAATCATTCAGTTCCTGCCCACAAGGTGGTTATAGTCAATTGATGATGGATTAAAAGTTAGCTTCTTTATAGATACAAGTTGTTTATTTTGGGCTGTACTGGTACAGTGAGCCCGCTTTCCTATGTAGCTTGTTTTCAGGTAATGGGTTTATTTGTGGAAAATTGGTCCTGATTTTGAAACTTATCAGGTCTGGCTGCTGGTGAGTATTTGATAGAAAGCATGCTCCTGGCTATGAGCTCTGAATGTTAGGTAAATTAACTACAGGGTCTCAGAAGTCATGCTTTTACAGCATCTAGGAACACAAGCTTAAGCAAAATAAGATTTGTCATCCTTCTGTGAATTAGACCTGCTATAAATAGAAACTGTTTAAAAGGTGTTATTTAGTAGTTTCCATTATGCAGCTGTCTATTTAAATCATTTAATTTTGGCATCTAATCTAACTCCCAGCCTCCATCAGAGACAAATAAGAAACCATATGTGAAAGCATCTGTGAAAATCTTCCTTTTATTTATGACAACATTAAAGTAAGACTCTGATGTCAGTTACTTAACAATAATAGACGTTCCTTTGCACCTATAGAGCTGGGTTACTTGGGCATATCCCTCAGTGGTATCTTATACCTACTGCTGTTTGCTTCATTATATACAGATGCACAGCAGTGGAGGCAGTAATAGTCTTTCTTAATTAAATAAAGCTAAATGTTAATTAGTACAAAAATTGATTTATTTTTCAGCACACGAAAGTTTTCATTGTGAGCCTCTTCTTTTTCAAGAACAGGTTGGATTCGCATTTAGAACTTTACATTTTCCCCCTTTATTTGGGGTCTGTATGTGGAGTCTTGTGGAGGGATCTAATCGTCATAGAGAAATTATAGGTCTACAGATGTTTTCAAGATGTTACTCTGTCAGGAGCAGATTATCCCCTGTAGCAAAATCTCATTAAAGCGCAATTTACAGAGCTCGGCTGATGTTGCCATCAACCAAAATTAAAGGCATTAATTTTTCAAAGTTCACAGAAGTCCTTACATAAATGATGGAGCAGTTTGTAAGAACAATTTACAGAAGTGTTATTTGCAGAATTAACCTACATTACCAGAACAAATGTTGTAAGGGTATAAGAAAGGGATGGGCAGCAAAATTGCAGCTGTTTTCATTTTACATTAGGTGGTTGGTGCAAAGATGTGTTGAAGTGTAACAATGGCTGCTTGCTGGGTGAAAAGTTGAGAAGGGAAAACTGGAATTTGAACTACCACTATAAAGAGTTAAGCTTATAATGGAGTGATCACCAGTTGGGTACACCCAGTGAGACCTTAAATTCTTCTTTGAAACATCTGTAGTCAATATCTTTTAAAATATTCTCATTTAGAGAATGAGTTTATGTAGCTCATGTTGTGAGTATTTCTCTCCAATAAAACCACCAAATGTTTATTCTGCTATTTATGGTCTGTACTTTCACTGATCCTAGAGGTTAAATGTAATCAGAACTCACAGGTGTTCATGATCTATCGTTGTCAAGATGTAACTGTTCCATGACAGTAGCTGGGTGGTTTCATCTATGAACGTTGTGTGTACCACTTTCATTTGCCTTAACAAAATCATGACTAATCAATTTAAAGGGGCCTAGTTACAAGTAGGGAAACTTCTTAGGAGACAAATATTTCCATGACATGCAAAAAATGAGTCTTCTTTCTGGGAGAATAACTAATTTGTCACCATGTTTGTTTCAGAACAGAGGGTACAATCCTTAAACCTCATTAATCTTTACTAGTCTTCCCCGTTTCATTACATTAGTTATTTCAGTCTGGATTTGAAGCTCATTGTATAAATTAGACAGCTCATCAATCATACCTGGTCTCAGCCACTACGAACCTCAGAGGCTCATGTTATCCTCAGATCTCAGAGATGAACATTTTCTATGCCAGGGAGTTCCCACGAAGCCCAGTGTTCATTCAGACCGGCTATTGAGGTTGCTCATTCGGTCCTGACAGGTCAATGGCAACTCAAAGCTGTTACCATTTAATAGCTAGTTGGTGACTGTGTGTGAAATGTGCTTCCTAGGGAACAGGTGTGCATATCATAAAATCACCCCACAACTGGTATTAAGGCCCTATGAATTTCTGTGGTCTGCATGGTTTCATGTATGCCAAAGTTCATTTGCTTTCTCTGAAATTTCTATGGGTTCACACCCGGTTTAGTTACATTCTGTGATTTGTTCTGTAAATTCATGCGCCTCTCTTGAATACAAAAGATGTATTTTTGGGGACTAATTCATATGACAAAACATCTCATTATGAAACTCAAAAGCCATAATTTAAAAAAGTTGTATAAATCATAAGATTAAAAAAAACATAGTTCAAGGCTGTGAAGAAAAGGTAAGCTGTGAAAATTTTGGAAAGGACCTGATTTTTTTTTCCACGTGGGTCTACAATGTGGCATTGTACTAATAATCAGATGAGGGAAGTTTTTCATTTGAAAATTACCAACTCTCAATAAGCCAGAAAGGGCATCAAGTATAAGGCAGACTGATGGGACCATATGTTAACCAGGGGTTGAATTCAAATCACCAAATACTTTTTGGAACATTAAGTCCTCCTAATTGGCATAGCATCATCCTCTCTAATATAAGAAATACATTTGGGAAAAAGTGACTACACCAGTGTTTCCATATATGAAGTTTTGCACTTGGGTAAAAATGTACATTGTATCATATTTGCAGTGTGTAGGATCTACTAAAATTATCCACATCAAATTTGACATACTGGGAAGGCAGTAATTGGTACTTTATTATCTCTTAGACAATAAACTGGAGAAACTGACACAAATGGATTGTGGCTTTGATTGATGACTTCCACACATCAAAGACAGCTTTAAATTTGAGGCTGTTTCATTTTTTTTTTGATTTATTTAATGTATCATTTGACCTAAAAAGTATTTTGTTCTATTTGACTCCATATATCACATATAAAGAAAGAATAACAACAAATGTGCTTGAAGGTAAATTAATTTGCAAATTCATAAATTATGGTTCTGTTTATAAAGCTATTTTAAACACATTTTCAGTTTTTATTAATGATTTAGTTTTCATTAAATTTCATTTAATGATTTCAAGACAGTCTCTCACTTAAAAATATTAACCAATATAAAAGGAAACATCATCTGTATACTGAGGGGAGGGAAGAGAACATGCATTTAGTAAGCATCCATTATTTGCCAGGCACTATGCTAAATATTTTATAAATATTATCTCTTTGATCCTCTCAACAACTCTAGGAAGTAATTACTATTATGATTCCCATTTCATAGTTGGGAGAACTGAAGCAGATAGAGATTAAATGATTTTCCTAGGGTCATACAGCTAGCAAGTATCTGATGCTAGATTTGAACACAGATCTTCCTGACTTCAGGCCCAGTGCTCTATCCTTCAGTCTTTGAGGAATTGAGATTTGATTTTTAAAGGTACTCCACCAATGAATGGGCATTGAAAATCTCCATACCTTGGCATACCTGCCTATATAAATTGCTGGGGCTGAAAAACAATCACCACCAGTTGACTGTATTTCTGAGGTTTCTATCCTTCTCCACATCTGCCTTTTTTTTTTTCCATTTTTGGCCTTCTGCCCATCTAAGCCTTTCCTTGCCTCTTAGTTGCTTTTTAAAAACATTATCACTTGCCATTTAGTTTTAAGATGGTTCACTAATCCACAAATAGAAGTAAAGGGACATCTTGGAACTCTTATCCCAACTCTGGCTAAAATCTGTTAATACCTTTGAAAATGATTATGGAATGAATATGCAAATGAGAAATGTTGAATGGTTATCCAGATGAAATAAGAACCTGCTTAATTTCATCAATTTTTGTTCTTATAATTGCTGTGAATAAAGCAATTCCATCGAGATACACAGAGGTAAAATAACTTGCGCAAGATTGTACAAATCTTGTACAATAGGCCAAGACCTCAGAATAGTAGAAAAACAAACAAATAAAAAAAACCTCTTGATTTTAATTTTACTGTAAACATTAAAGCATTATAATGATTTTTATGTTTGTATTCAGAAAAGTTTTTAAGCAATGAAAGTTGCTTGAAAGGTGCGATGATTCTCTTTTGTTGCATTAATAGGCATGGTGAGTAATGGAAATTGATATATTACATGAGAATCTGATAGAGTTGTTAAATAATTATTTGGTGAATTTCAGCTGAGTAGAAATCTATCTGCATAATTTAGTCCCTCCAAAAGAACTAACTTTATGGCCCAGTTTGACAGATAGCTGGCCACTTCTCTATTTCATTTTGGCCAGGAAGTAATTAATAAGGCTGATGATATAGAAGCATTGATCTTAAGAAAAACAAAACAAAACAAAACAAAACAGAGTGTCAAGTAATACTTCCCCTTCCCCCTGAACAAACAAAACAAACAAAACAAAATACCAAAGTTGGCCTTCTCAGAGCCGTGGGAAAAGACTGTTTTTCATAAGGGGTGCAGCCCAGTTAATTCATTGTGCTAACCGGCGATGCAGTCTTGTTTTCTAGAGAATTATAACTCATTATTATAAACATTTTAGCTATGAAAATTGAAGAGGATGAGATTTTGTGTTACCTAAAAATACATTTTTCCCCAAAGGATTTTCTTCTATTTTTTTTCTCTTGGGAAAATACATGTGTACAAAAACGACCATTGAAGCTGTTCATTTTATTTCACTGAAATAAAAATGAACTTAAAGAAAATTGTAGTCAAGCCTCTGTAGTAAGAACATAAAATTAGCTAATTAAACTTTCTTATTCTTTACAACTTCCCTAGTCACTTCTTTGAGCTTAAAATACACCATAAGCTAAACAGATTTTTGGCCATCATGAAAATCATCAAACGATTTTTCCTCTTTTTCATATTTCATAAGAATGCATCAACTTTCCTTGGGAATATATAAGCTGTTTCATGCCTCATGAAAAATGTAGGAAATCAGACATTAAAGACTGCTAACTTTTATCAATCATTTGAATAAAATAATATAGCTTAAGCTAATTATTCCAGAATTAATAATAGTTATGTTTTTAAGTATAAGAATATGTCACTTGGGTGTTCTACTAGAGATTTTAACTTTCATAATGACATGTCTGTAAGACTATGCATTTTTAAACTTGAAAATGCTATTTACATATTCCTGGGGACTTCATAAGTAGTTGGAACAAATAATATAATGTACAGATTTCAGTATTGTGCCACCTTGAAATGGATGTATGAGTTGAGGTTAATGCCACAGATGTAACAAAACACTTTAATACAATAGGTAAATTGTCAGGAAAGCTGTTAATATTTTCAAGAACATTATTGAATGAAATGAAATAATTTTAGGTTGAAAAAGATGTCTTTCAGCTCTTAATACATGTTTAACTTGACTCACAGTTTATGTATGCTTTCAGAAAATGAAAGCTCTGTAAGCTCAATGCATTGACCGCTGTTCACTTCAACATATCAGCATTAAATAAAACCTTGTTATTTTTCATGTGATGCTGATTAATAGACATGTTCCCCCCTTCCTTTAGCTTTATTGTGTTGTTCCTAGAAGGTGTTTAACAATACAAACCAGGCAACAAATTCTTTTCAGAATCTCTAAAATAACAAGGAGATTCTGCTTTGAATAATAGACAAGAATCCAATATGGATTCTGTGAAAAATCTGGTTGAATAGATGAAGGCACTGTCAGCCAGTCATAATCACAGAGACCTTTATTTATCTGAATAGACGAGTTGCCATTTTGATGACTTCTCTTGGCAGCTGGAACAAAATGGTTGGAAAGAACAGAAAATCATTCTGTATAATCACAGTACTTGGCTTGTTTGAATTCTTTTCTAGCCTCTCCCTCTGCCACACTCTTCCCTTTTATTTCTCAGGCAAACTATTTCATGATTTTAATAGGGGTTAATGGCTTATTCTATTACAGAACAAAAAGATGTCATCATTACTAAGTAAAATGCTAACTGATCAACTGAACACCTTAGTAGGTCTACTTAATAGATCCTTACTAGGTTAAGAAGTTGGCAGAAAAAGTTGGGTTAATTTTTAAATAGAACTGACGCCCAGGCCAAAATCTTAAATTTTTCATTTTTAAAAGATGTCACCATTTTTGTGAAGACTTATAATCTTTACTCTGTTAGAAGTTATTGAAAAAGAATTTTAAATGAAAAAATTATTATGCTTGAGCTTTGAAACTGAGGTTATGTATGTGTAGATGGTAGTGGGAGGGTTAGGACATTAGACCTGTCAGATATTTTCAAGTTATAAAGTAGTGAAAACTTAAATTTTTTTTCTTAAAATATAAGCCATCAACCAAAAGAAATCAACACAAATACAATAAAAGAAAGCAATGACAGAGGAGAAAGAATGCTAGGAGTCAGGAAAACTAGGCTGTCATCCCAGCATTGCCATGAATTAGCTTTGTGAGTGGAGGAAGGTAATTTTATCTTTTTTTTCTCTCAATAATCTCATCTGTAAAGTGAGGGGGTTTGGATTCATATAATAAAAACTGATATTTATGTGCCATTCTGCATACATTATTGCTGCACGATGATCCTGTGACATAGGATTCCCTCCTTTTACAGATGAGGAAACAGAAGTTCAGTCAGATGACTGCCCGGCTAGTAAACAGCATGATCCAAACCTCTCCTTGTTTCAAATTCAATGTTCTCTCTAGTCTGCTACTCACCTCTTTGTGTGATTTCTAGCTCTAAGATTCTATGACTTTATGAAAATAAACACCAAAATGACACAAAATTTCATTTGTAAGCCTCCAGTGGAGCCATAATCTCTGCAAAGGCTCCCTCTTCTAAAGTGCACACGTTTCCACAAAACCTTAAAAGATTTCTTAATATGACTCTGATAATCACTGGTAATACTCCTTTTATCCCCATCTACAAGGCACAAACCCATCTGCTTGGCTATTTTAATGATTTTGGTTGCTGAGGTATGACCATAATTCCTTAGTCCCATAGTGGAGAATCATAGGCATGGTGCAGTGCACTTATTGTTGAATATATCTCTCCTTTAGGGAATTAAGGCAGTCTTTAAAAGCTTGACATCAGCATCTCTTTGTAGGTAAGGCCTTTTATATCAAGAGGACAGTAACTGTGCTGGGGAAAACCAAAGAAGAAAGTACTGATGACAAGCAAGCATGTGGCCTCCAGGAAACTAGCTGCATTCTCCAAGCGAGCATCACAAAGTAGACTGGAAGTCCTCCCAACAGTTTTCTCTCCTGCCCCCCCCCCACATATTACCTGTTTCCTTTTCCTCCAATGGTTCTTTGCCCCTCAAGCTTCTTACTGTCTTTCTATTGCTTCCTCTGTATTTCTCCATTTTGTCTCCTCATGATTTCTCATGAGCAGTCAACATTGCATCCTTATTCCCCCTACAATCATAGCCATCCTTTTCTGATAAAATGGGAAGAAAGCCTTACAAGAATGTAACATATGAAAGATGATCGCCTCTTGGCCCAAATAACTCCATTAGTTCTCCCTTAGAGCTGCCTGGGATAAATATCTACTGGTCTGTCTTTATCAATTATTACACATGTGATGCTAGTAAATTAACTTGCAGAGTACAATTCAATTAATTTTTCAATTAGATACTTGCTAGAAGAGATAATTTCATTCTTAGTATCTGTATTCTTAGCACCTAGCAAAGTGTCTAGATCAAAGTACTTGCTTAATAAATATTTATTGATTAATTAAGACAACTAGAGGGTCCCTCTCCACCAGGGAGTAGTCTGGACTTGTAGTCAGGGAGACATGAGTTCAAATATAGCCTCAGACATTTAAGAGTTGTGTCACCCTGTGCAAATCAGCTAATGTCTGTGTGCCTCAATTTTCTCATCTATAAAATGGAGATAATAATAGCACCTCCATCTCTGGATTGATATGAAAATTAAATGCTAAAACATTTTGAAAAGCTTTTGTACAAATAAAGCAAATGTAGCCAAGATCAGAAGAAAAGCAAAAATTTTGGAAAAAAGTTATGTAGACAGTTTATCAGATAAAGGTTTCACATCTCAAATATATAATGTTATCAAATCTAGAAGAATATGAGTCATTCCCAGATTGATAAATGGTCAAAGGATATGAACAGGCAGTTTTCTAGTGAAGAAATCAAAACATGAAATACTCACATGAAAAAATGCTCTAAATCATTATGGATTGCAGAAATGCAAATTAAAACAACCTTGAGGTATTATACTTCTCAGATTGGCTAAAAAAAGTGACAAATGTTGGAGAGTACATGGAAAAATTGGGACACTAACTCAGTGTTGGTGGAACTGCCCCAACCATTTTGGAGAGCAATCTGGGATTATGCCCAAAGAGTTATTAAACTGCTTCTATCCTTTGACCCAGCAATATCACTACTAGGTCTATTTACAAAGATGATTAGGGAAAAAGGAAAATAACTTATATCTCTTAAAATGTTTCTAGCACCTCTCTTCATAGTGGCAAAGAACTAGAAATCATGGGGAATTGGGGAATGGCTGAACAATGCAATACTACTGTGCTATAAGAAATGATGAGGTTGATGATCTTAGAAAAAACATGGATAGACTTGCACAAAATAATGAAAAGTGAAATGAGCAGAGCCAAGAGAAAATTGTATACAGTAATAACAATTTTGTTGTGAGAACAATTTGTGACTAAGTCATTTTGACTATTCTAAATATCCAAATTAATTACAAAGGACCTACAAAGGAAGACATTATCTGCATTCAAAGAAAGAACTGATAAATAGAAATAATGTAAAATGGTTTTATATACATACATATATGAACATATAGACTCATATTTGTGTCCAGTGATAGCCATCTCTAGGGTGAGGAGGGAGGGAAGAAAAACAAAGGAAAAAAAGAAAGTTACATGATATTATATGATATGATATATTTAAAAGGAATAGCAAGTTGTACATAATAGACTTGCAGTTTTATGTGCAATCATCTTTTTTTTCTATTCTACTATATTATGGAAATGCTTGTTTTATTTTTTCAGTTCAGAATGAAATAAAATAAAAATAAGTAATAAGGCCATTTTTCATATTTTACAAATTTTAGAAGAAAACATAGAGAGACAAGGATAATTAGCTTATGAGAAACAGATATTTGAAGTACATGACAGAATGTCAACTAGAAAACTCATTTTTCTTATGCCCTCTGTCTAATTTTTCCATCTTTGGTGAGTTATCATTCAGAGAGAAACAACTCTTTCTCATCTTTCCAGGTACCCATATTTTAAAATTTCTGAAGACAAAATTTTCCTAACAACAGACTTTAAAACAGAGAGGCCAGAAGGCTTCCAAGAAATGGAAGCATGGGTCATAAATGCAGAATATGATCATATTGTATAGTGCTTTTCCTCTTAGGAGATTAAAAGGAGGTCTATAAAATCTGAAGGTATTCATCAGAACATCCCCACACCAAATAGAAAACACAGAACTTTGAAGTAGTTTAAAGTTTTCTGCAGACATTATAACTCACAGAATGTGGTAGGAAAATTGGGATGCTTTCTGTTGCTGATGTCACATTTGATTTATTAGTAGATTTGGAGCAGGGAGATGAAAAATATATTCTCTGTTGTATTGATCTGAAAAATCCACTGATAATTAATTTCTCCATTTATGGAGAGATTTTCTTTGCTTTGAAAATTAAGATATATATTTCTATCAGCTGCAAATTCATTTTTTTTTGGGGGGAGAGGGAAGAGAGAGGCCCGTGATTTCATTGGTTTAGGTAACTTCCTGATGCAGATTAGAACTTGGTTTGTAAGTTGTAGTTTTAAAAAGTAACTTGGGACACTAAGAATTTAATAATTTGCCCAGGGTCACACAGCTCATATGGTCAGAGAGAGAACTTGAACCCAGGTCTTTCTGATTCAAAATATGGCCCAATGTTATTCTTTCCTTCATAAATCAAAAGAAGTTTTTTTTAAATATGCCATTATGTTGACCACCTTGAGAGATGCCATGGCATGGAGGATATGGAGGCATCCTCTTTCTTTCTCAGGTTCTGAAGTAATTCTATAACACTAAATTACTGACCAGATGCTTGTCTGCACTGGTGGAAGGTAGTTTTCACATCAGAACTTCCCTATATAGAGAAAGATTGGGAGACAAAGAAAAGAAAAGTGCAGAGAGAGAAATAGAGAGAGATTGGCAGATAGATAGTAAAGGACAAGTCTTACTCCTTCAGTGTTCTAGGCAATTAAGACTAGAATTTGCAGAGGAGGTGCCAGTCCATATTGGTGCAGGGAATTTCTTCATCTTTGAGTTCTTCACACCAGCAGCCCCAGGACCACATATGGCCCACAACACTCTCCAAAACAGTCCAAATCTGATTAAAATGAGATTGGGAAATATTTAACAAAATAAATAAAATACAACAAAATACAGATAATATTACATCTTAAAAAGTAAATTATTATGCATCCCACAGGGATCCTTTTGCACAATTTAGTGACTCATGTTTCTATTTGAATTTGATGCCCCTGGTCTACATCAATGAAATCACAGGTCCAATTTCTATCTTCATAGGGAAATACAGGGATTGGGATTGGCCCTGTGACTTCATTGATAAATTAGATACAGAATACAGATGTACATACATAAATATACACACAATCATACATGCATATTTGTACGCTGTCTACTCACACTATTTTAATAATCTTTGCTATCATCTTAGCATATTTATGTATAGAGCCATTTGCTGCTTAAATAAACCTGTTAGACAAGTACTAGATTGTTAAATTAGAAGTATTTAGTCAAGGGAACTCTTTAAAATTTGGTCTCTTTCCCACTTTACTATATGCTCAATAGGGTTTCTGCATTGTTAGTAACAAACAAATGAGTATGAAATCCAACATGGATTCTATTCCTTCTTTTGAATACTTCCTCTAATTACTATACATATCCTAGTCATGTGTAAATTTTTTTCTGTGTTACTTCCCCCAAAGAGTTATAAACAAAAAGCATTATAAGCCCTTTAGTTTTGATCTCCTTTTTTGTTTGTGATTTCTTACCAAGGTTTGGGCCTGTTGATGTCCCCATGGGACTCATGTGCAGCTGGAGGACACCAAACCACAATTGGGATGGGGAGGAACTTGCTGGGGGGATTTTGGACTCAGAACTCAAATTGATTCACAAGGGATTTTGGGGAGCCCTGTCTGGGGGGCAAGACAGGGAATTCTTGCCACTTAAAAGAAGGTTTCAAAATGCCAGTTTTCTCAAAGAGGGAGATGCTTTATATTCTATGCTGGAAATTCATATAGAGCTCTCTAGGGATCCATAATATAGGAGTCAAGGCTGGAGTGCCTAGAGACCAGGCACAACCCAAACCATATGGGTGCCTCATTTTCTACTGTGTCCTGGCTCTCTTATCCTTTCCCAAATTTGCCCTCCAATTCTCTTGCCCTGTGGCTCTGGGGTGAGTCTTCCTCTTTAAAGTATTTCTGTAAAGATGGTTTCAGGGAACACCCACACTGAGAATTTCCCATAGGCTAAGGAGCTCCAGACAGTCTGCTTTGTGATGCAGAGCTTCCCTCTGGCAGTTCTACAATGCTTGGTAGAGGCATTTTGATGTAGAGGAAAGAATACTGGAAGAATAGTCAGAAAACATGGAGTTTTCTTTTCTACTAACTAACCATGGGATCTTGGGGGACTCAGGTTCTCAGTTTTATTCTCTATAAGAAATGGGAATAATAATAATAACAATAATAATAATAATAATAATAATAATAATAATAATAATAATAATAATAATAATAATACTGGCCTTGCCTACTGAAGAAGGTTACTGGGAAGATCAAAATAGGCTAGCATATAAAGTTCTTCTGAAAAAGGAAAATCACTTTATGAATGAAAGCCATTATTTTTATAAGATCCCAGGTAACCATTGGGGATTGATTGTAGCACCCAAGGGAATAAGAGATCATGGAGTCCAGGAGAGCAGCTTTGTAGGAAATGAGGTGAATGCCCTGGCCCCTCCTTAAATGGTGGAGGACCTGGGAGGATCTCTCATGTTTACCCTCTACCTCCTTTAATCAGAGGGAGAGAGAAACCCTGAGACAGCTTGGGTACCTGCAGAGGAGAGCCTAGGGACCTACACTAAGGTCTGGAACTCCTCAGTTCACCTTCTACCATTGTTATAGCATACTAGACATAATATGTGTGACAAGACTGGACTTATTCTCCCAACTCAAATATGTCTTATTGAGTCACGTCATTACAATGTCCTGGCTATATCTCCCTCTTAGGGGCCTAGGAGTATGCCTGATGGTCAGTGAGGTTCTTTTAAAACTCTAGGTTTGAGTACCATTCTGATGTGTTTTCCCCGATATTGTTGCTGATAATTAGGGTCTCAAAGCCATTGAACCCATTCTGTCCTCAATTTCATTGATAAGCAATTCATATTAGCAAGACGAGAAGTATGAAAACATCTTCCCAAACTGGGGCACTCTCCCTTCTATTGCCTTAGTCCCTAGGGAGACAGGAATCAGACTCAGATGGCCATTAGGAATGTTCAACCCCTTACACCCACCAAGTTCATTTCTGACGTTCGTAGATAAAGCCATTCCTTTTCCTACAGGACACGTTGTTTCAGCTGTTGGATTGATCTACTACTGGACTAGGTCAAGCAGGTCATTACTCAGGGATGTATTGACTCACCAATTTTGGCTGTGGACACATTCAGGCATGGATGCCAGCTCCTCTACCTGTAGTGTCTTTTTCAACCTTTGAAAGATCACAAGGTCATAGCCTATTACATTCTGTCTCTCATATGCATTCACCCCAAAATAAAAAGAATAAACACAAAGGTGAAGAAATAGAGGTGCCATATTTTCAAAGCCACAGGCCAACCCTCGTGGGAAGACAAGGATGCTGGGGACCTCTCTCTCCATCCAGAGGCTTACAGTTCTGCAAGGAAGAGGGAGAACATTTTGTCCAGTTAGTGCCTTTTGTTTACATGTTCATTTTCATCTCAGGAGCCAATTAAAAGGTCTTTTTCAACATGCAGCCAGTTGACAAGAAACAGTGACAGAAAACCTGATCATACTTTGAATTAGAAGCAGAATTATTTTATTATGTGTTATCATGCACTTCCAGAAGCAGATTCACCAACTTTCTCCTTTCCCCTTTATAGATTGACCACAGATAGGGTGTCACACCTTTTCTCAGGATAGAAAGGGCAGGAGGGGTGGTAGTGCTCATAGAGACACTCCTTCTTAGGATCTTTCAACTCCTGGATGCATTGCCTGCTAGGTCCCAGTGGCTTGGTCCAGGGTATTTGGAAGGCTGGTGAATGCCTGAGGAGTATTCATTGTTTTCCTTCATCCAATTTGAGGGTGCTTTGAAGCCTCTTGGGTCCCTGACAGACTTGCTTTACTTGCACCAGAAAAAATACACTTACTGGTAGCAATTTCTTCTGCCAACATACTGTGTAATGCCTTTTAATTTACTAAACAATGTATCTTTAAAAGATACCCAGTACTCAAACAAAGGAGGCAGAATGCCAAGATAAACAGAGCCCGTATTTCAAACATCACATTGTGACTGAATGGGAAAGAAGAATGTTTCTTGATGTTTAATGGGTTGGGAATGGATATTTTCAAATTAGCTGACAAAGAGAATCTCAGTAATTTGGTTTGAGAATATCCCAGAGTATCCCTCTTTCATAAAAAAGGCCCCTAAGCATAGACACAATTAGAATGGGCTAAAATCTCTTCCTGGAACCACACTTTGTGTGCCCTTCTTGGAGATGCCACTTACATGGCCAGTACTTGGTTGTATTTATACATGTATGGAAAGACTATAGTTGCTAACAGTGTGTCATGAGTTTTTGAATGTTAAAGAAGATTCTGGATTACTATCTATTAACTGATACACAAACATGGTAGAGAAGTAGAAGGCTGTCTTTGGAATTAGAAAGACCTGAGGTCAAGTCCTGCCTCTGACTTAGCTGTGTGACCACAGGTAAATCTCATAACCTTTTAATGCCCCATCCAACTGAATATAATGTGCTGATGATTTGACAGTCTGAGGCAGTTGGGGGAGCTAACACATTGGGAGTTCTCTGTACTGATGACCTAAAACATTTCGACTCAAAACCCTTCTTCCTTTAAATAGCTTCCCACACACACCACTTCTCATAACTCTTGACTATAAAGAAAGCATTTTTATTTGGCTGCAGCATTTTGATCTCCTGTAAGATAATGGAGAACTGTTAAGTAAATATGTTTATATTCAGTTTATGGACTTTACACATTTTTAAATTGACAGATTCTTCAATACTTCAGTAGTTTGTTATTTTATTGGCATGGAACCTCTCTCCCCAGATGCAGCTTACACCATTTCAATGACTTAGGAGAGAGTCTTGTAGGGTTTCTGTGTTCAAAAAATCCATCACACTTTGGCCAACCCAGTGATGGATTTCTTCAAGCTTAGCTGGATTGATCCTCAGGCAGCAGATGTACAAATTTGTTACTAAGCTATACTGGGAAGTCTTTCCAACTTATTAGGATTTTCCAGAGCTTGTGATCTGTTGGCATAGCTCCTAAGAATCCAGGGTGCCTTTCTTACCTTTATGAAAACTAGAGAAACTTGCAGGAAAAGAACCCCTTTTTGTGACATTAGACCCCTTTGGAAGTCTGGTGAAACTTCTAAACTCCTTCTCAGAATAATGTTTGCAAATGCATGAAAATAAAATATATAAGATTAGAAAGGAAGCCAATTTTATTGAAATAAAGATTTATTTTTTTTCCCATCCAAGTTCACAGTCGCCTGAAATCTATTTGCAGATCCCAGATTAAGAGCCCCTGGACTACAGACACATATGGATTCTTCTTCTTCTTCTTCTTCTTCTTCTTCTTCTTCTTCTTCTTCTTCTTCTTCTTCTTCTTCTTCTTCTTCTTCTTCTTTTCTTCTTCTTCTTCTTCTTCTTCTTCTTCTTCTTCTTCTTCTTCTTCTTCTTCTTCTTCTTCTTCTTCTACAGCAATCCACATAGGGGGAAACATTGCTGTTTGTTTCAGAATTAGCAAATGACATATTATACTTTTTCTAGGAGAGATGAGTAAATCAAGCACATTAGCATTCTGAAAAGTACTTACATGGAACTACTTATACAGTAATTAAAAATAGGTATTGTAAATTCTATTGGACTTTCTATATTTTTATTTCTGAATAGACTGTAATCTTCTAGTTATGTTACAGCATACTTAACCTCTATTAGTGGATCCTGCAAATATGGATCTAATTATTCTTGAATAGTTCTTTTACAAAGAAGTCAGAAGGCAGTCAAATTTTTAATCAACTTTTGAGTAACAAGAATTGAATCATGCTTGTGGACAGCACTAAGATAATTACCCATGATTTTCTTTTATTTTCTTACTACCTTGATCCTCCAGGGGCCAGCTGTAGTGTAATGGGGTAGACCTAGATTTCAGTCTCTCCTAAGATGTGATTTTGGGTGAGTCACCTAACCTCTTAGTATTTAAGCCAATTCCTGAAGACTAAAAGTCACAGAGAAAGTGCTGACCTGCATTGGTAGAGGGAGTTTTGATATCTGGAAGTTCCCTAAATGGTTAAAATTACAGATCTAGTCCCTTTCCCTCTTTCCTTTTTATAATATGTAGCTTTTAATACATCTAAGTGAGAAAATAAGGTGTACTATGAAACAGACAAAATGGGAACATTTGGATCTGTCTTTCTCATGCTTTATTTTCCAGTGTTTGCTTAATGTTGAAGCTTTTCCACATACCTGATCACTGTTCTCTATGATGATGTACAAATTTGGTGGACACAGATATTAATATCATCCATGCCTGGATTAATAAAATCTATTCCTGAATGTAATCTTTACGCCCAATATAGTTAATAATAAAGTTGAATTTAATATTTCTAATTCATATTTTACAATTTTCCTTTGATTATAACTTTTCAGATAAGCCTCTAAACACAGGTTTTTTAACCTTTGGGAGTCTTGTCGATAGATTTCAGGAGGTCTCTGACCTTGGATGGAAAAAAAAGTGCATCTCTATTATCATTAGCTTCTGTCTGAAATTTAGCATTTCTTTCCATTAGGAATTTAAAAAGCCTGTTATTCTGATAAGAGGTCCATAGGTTTCACCAGTCTGACAGAGGAGTTCATGGCACAAAAAAAAAAAAGGCTAACAATCTTTGATCTAAACAAATTTGTAGTTCAATGGGATGGTTAAAATGAGAAGAGAAAAAAATTTTGGGGTAAGGGGGACCTTAGATATGTTCCAAATCCAACCTCCTCATTTTCAGAGAGAATTAGTAAATACAACTTCAACAAAGAGCATGGCTATACCAACATGGCTTAGAAATTGAGACATGCATGCAAGGCTATTGGCATGTTATAAAACTCTATTTTAGAAAAAGAATTTGAACAGGACATAAATAAGCTTCCTAAGAAAAAAGCAACAAGACCAGAGGGATTTACAAGTTAATTCTACCAAACATTTAAAGAACAACCAATTCCAATATTAAATAAATTATTTGGAAAAGGAGTACTGCCAAAATCCTTTTATGAAACAAATACAATGCTAATACCCAAACCAGGAAGAGCAAAACATAAAAAGAAAGTTATAGACCAATTTGACTAATGAATATGAATACAAAAATCCTAAATAAAATAGTAGGAGACTATACCAATGCATTGCAAGAATTACATATTATGACCAAGTGGGAGTTATAACAGGAATGAAGGGATGGTTTAACATAAGGAAAACTATTAACATAATTGATCATATAAATAAGAAAAGTAACAAAAGTATGTCAATCAATGCAAAAAAAGTTTTTGACAAAATACAACACTCATTCCTATTAAAGACACTTGAAGGCATAGGTATAAATTGATTTTCCCTTAAAATAATAAGAAGCATCTACTTAAAGTAAGTATTATTTGTAATGGGAATAAGCTCAAGCCTTCCAAATAAAATCACGAGTGAAACATGGATGCCCGTTATCACCAGTATTACTCAATCTTGTATTAGAAATGCTAGCAATAGCAATAAGAGAAGAAATAGAAAGAATCAGAATGAATTATGAGGTTAACAAAAATATCTCTTTTTGGCAGATGACATGGTGACATACTTGGAAAATCTCTAGGATTCAACTAAAAAGCTAGTTGAAACAACTAATAATTTTAGCAAAGTAACTAAAAATAAATAAATAAATAAATATTCCAGATTGTTCCCCAAAATGGTTGGAGAATTTCACAGATCCACCAATAGTGTATCAGTGTCCTATAAAAATAAAAAATAAAATAAACCCACACAAATCACCAGCACTTCTCTATATCACCAACAAAACCCTTCAAGAAGAGATATTAAGGGATATTTCATTAAAAATTACTTTAGATATGGATAGATTACTAGCCATGGAGTCAGGAGTACTTGAATTCAAATTTGGCCTCAGACATTTGACACTTCCTAGCTGTGCGACCCTGGGCAAGTCACTTAACCCTGATTCCTCAGCCCCCAAAAAAATTAAAATAAAATTACTACACATAGCATAAGGCACCTGAGAGTATACTTGCCAAGACAAACCCAGGATCTACTTGAACATAATTATGAAACACTTTTTATCCAAATATAGTCAGATTTTAATAATTAGAGAAATATCAATTATTCATGGGTGGGCAGAGTGAATAAAATAAAAATGACAATTCTACTTAAACTAATCTACTTATTCAATGCCATCCGAATTAAATTACCAAAAATTTATTTTATTGAGCTAGAAAAAAAAAATAAAAAAATTCATTTGGAAGAACAAAAGTCAGGAATATCAAAGGAATTAATAAAAAAAAAAAAAGGAAAGAGCACCAGATCTTAAACTATAATAAAAGGCAGTAATTATCAAAACTATCTGGTACTGACCAAGAAATAAAAAGGTAGATCAGTGGAACAGTATAGATATGCAATACATCATAGCAAATAATTATAGTAACCTTATGTTTGACAAATGTAAAGATTCAATCACTATTTGGTAAACATTGTTGGGGAAACTGGAAAGCAGTCTGGAATAAATTGAGTGTAAACCAGTATCTTACACCATTTACTAATTTTGCCCTTCCTGGTTATGGATACATGACTTAGACATAAATGGAGATATGATAAGCAAATTAGACTAATATGGAACATATTGCCTATCAGACTTATAGGTAGAAGAAAAAATTATGAATTAACAAGAAAGCACATGGGGAGATGTAAAATGGCTAATTTTGATTATATTAAAGTCTTTGTACAAATAAAACCAATGCAGCCCACATTAGAAGGAAAGCAGAAAATAAAAAAAAATTTTCTCAGAAAAAAGTCTCATATCTAAAATATGTAGAGAAATTTGTCAAATTTATAAGAATATGAGTCATTCCCCAATTGATAAATGTCAAAAGATATGAACAGGAAGTTTTGGCTGAAGAAATCAAACCTATTTATCATCACATGAAAAAAATTCTCTAAATTGTTATTGATTAGAGAAATGCAAATTAAAACAACTTTGATATATCATCTCAAGCCTATCAGATTAGCTAAAATAATAGCAGGAGAAAATGACAAATGTAGGGGATGCAGAAAAAATAGGACACTGATACACTATTGATGGAACTGTGAAATTCTCCAACCATTTTGGGGAACAATCTGGAATGATGTCCAAAGAATTATAAAATGTGTATACTTTTTGACCCAGCAATACCACTATTAGGTCTGTTTCCCAAAATGATTAGGGAAATTGGAAAAGAACCTACATATTCTAAAATATTTATAACAGTTCTCTTTGTGGTGGTGAAGAACTGGAAATTGAGGTGATGCCCATCAATTGGGGAATGGCTAAACAAGTTGTGGCATATGATTTTGATGGAATACTACAATGCTGTAAGACATGATGAGCAGGTTGATTTTTAGAAAAAAAATGAGAAGACTTGCATAAATAATGAAAAGTGAAATGAGTAGAACCAAGAGGATGTTGTATATGGTAACAGAAATATTGTCCAAAGAATAACTGAACAACTAAGTTATTCTAAGTATTATAAATACTCAAATCAACTACAAAGGACCTATGGAGGAAGATGCTATCCACCTTCAATAAAAGAAATGATAAATGGAAGAATGTATTGTATGGTTTTACATATATCTATCTATAGCTATCTATGTGTATATCTATATTTCTGTATCTATATATGGTTTTACATCTCTGTGTGTGTGTGTGTGTGTGTGTGTGTGTGTGTGCAAAATGAATGCCTTCTCTAGTGTGGAGTGGGGAGGAAGGGAGAAAGTTCAAAACTTAAAATGTAATAAAAAATAAATAAATTAAATTTAAACAATAAAGTACTTACTGACATTGATGAGAGGACAGTCACCTATTTCTAAATCTTTTTTTGGAAACACCTGAAATATACAGTTATTTCATAGCTGTCCTTTTAATCCTGGGGGTTGCATTAAAAATGAGTGCATTTTTAAAAATTAAAATTGGCAAGTGTCCCTTGTAGTTGATTACTGTTAGCAAGTTGGGTTTTTTTGAGAGACTTTATTTTGATGAACATTCAACATCAAAAGAAGTGACGCTCCATATACTGTGAAAATAATTTTCCTTGGACTAGAAAAAGAGTCCTGTATGTATGCATGTATGCAGATATTCCCTCTTCTTGCATAGATCAGAACCCACCCATGTCTTCTGATCTGGTGTGATTTTTGCCCATATCCTTCTATATGTACTTGACCTGACAATATTGGCAGCTAGGTGGCACAGAATGCTGGGCCTGGAGTCTGGAAGACTTAAATTCAAATGACTTCAAGCACTTAACTAGCTATGTGACTCTGGGTAAGTCACTTAACCTCTGCCTCAGTTTTCTTAATTGTAAAATGGGGACAGTAACAAGACCTACCTCATATAGTTGTTGTGAGGATCAAATTCCATCATATTTGTAAAGTGCTTAGCACAGTGCCTGGGACATAGTAAGCACTGTATAAACGCTTATTCCCTCCCTTTACCAACTCTACCTCAATAGAAGTCCTAATTTGATAACTCATCACAGCATGGAGGTAGGGCCTCTAAGGTCATGTCAGTGCGGTTTGAGCCCTGGCACGTTCTAACGAGCTGGAAAGTCATTGAATATGGACCTAGCAACAGATGGTGTATGCATTTTGAAGATCAGATTAAGTAGAGATAAGTTCATTGTCAGAAAATTTTCTATTAGGAGATGAACTTTTTGACAATCGTGATCCACTACACAGTTTATTTCCTTGCTTCCTTGCATCCACAATCTTAGCAGGGTGGTTCTTCCCTTTGCCTGCACAGATCAGAAAAAGCCCATGTCCTCTTATTTGGTGAGATTCATGTCCATGTCATTCCATAAATACTTGACAAAAGATCTATCCAATGGACTGGAGACCTTTCTCTAGGTTTTTTAATATTTCATGGATTCCAGTGTAATAGTTTTGCTACTTGTTTGTGGCTGTTGCAGCATCACTGATCTATTTCCATTGTCAGCTACATGTGCCCTTAATATCATTTAGTCCATTTCTTGCTCAGCATTCTCAGTAATCCTGGTTGGTTAGGGCAAAATGAAAATCAATAATATTGAATTAGAAAAAAGTTAAAAATGTGGAGAAGATATTTCATGCAGTTGTAGCAACTACCCAACCTGTTCCAATGAATTCTTTGCTCTAAAAAAAGTGGTGATGGTAGGGGGGAAATGGACAAATATAAACACATTATTGGCCAGCTAGGTGGTACAGTGGTTAGATCACTGGGTCTGACGTCAGGAAGACTCACCTTCCTGAGTTCAAATCTTGCTTGGGACATTTCACCACTGTGTGACCTTAGGCAAGTCACTGAACCCTGTTTACCTCAGTTTCTTCATCTGAAAAATAAGCTGAAGAAGGAAATGGCAAAACCGCTCTAGTGTCTTTGCCAAGAAAACCCCCAAATGGGGTAACATAGGGTTGGACATGACTGAAATGACTGAACAACAATTCTTTCATCATGATACAAAAGAGTTGCTATAAGAAGGAGACCAAAGTGGCCCTGCTAAAAAGAATGAGAAAACATTTTTCTCTTTGCCAGATAGAAAAATGTGACAATCAAGGGCAACACCAAATAAGAGGAAAAGCTCATTTGCAAAACAATAGAGGATATCTGAAAATTATACCATTATCTCATCAAAAATAGGGGAAAAGCACTTGAGAGGGAAGGACTTTACAGAGGATTTGCTGTGAGGTCCAGCTAAGCTCTATAACCTCAAGAAAATTTGTTGATCAAATTTGATGGAGAAAACCAAACAGATTTGAATTGAAACAGATCTTGCAGTGCTTCTACAGCAATATCTTCTTATCAGCAATGTTAGAGGAACCACAATATTTGGATAACACTGCCTCAGAAGCAAATGTATTATATGAGGAAGTGGAAATAATACATAAAGTAAAATGGAGTTTGTTAAAGAACATGACCTAACATATTCCATTGAAATTCACACTTCAGGAAATAAACATTTAAAATCAATCAGTGATTGATTTTCAAGATATTGAAATAGAAGAGGTTTCAAAAAGAATGAAAAAAAAGTTTTGAATGATGCTTTTACCATCAGATTTCATGAGTTCAATTACTCACTCTATGAAGATGATTGTATATATCCATTTCTATCTTCTCTTCAGAGCTCTAGCCCTTCATTAACATCTTACTTTTCAAAATGTCTAATCTTAAACTGGATTTCTTACCAGCATCCAAAACCCAATTTTCCAAAATAAGACTCATTAGTGTTACCTACAAACCTTTCTCTCTTGTGTACTTTCCTATTATTCCTGAGGGTACTAACCATCTTCCAAGTTAATCAGGTAACTTGGTCTTTATTTCTCACTCTTACTCTTGCTATATATCTGTTGTCAAATGTTGTTGTTACCTTCATAACATTTCTTGTATATGTTGATTTCTCTGTACTTATAGAGCCAACACCTAATTTAGGCCCTTGTCGCCTCTCACCTGTACTATCACAATAATAGTCTGAATTGTCTCCAAACTATCCACCACTCAGCTGCTAAATTTCTATTCTTTCTTTTCTTTTCTTTTTTAAAGGTGATTGGGGTTAAGTGACTTGCCCAGGGTCACTCAGCTAGTAAGTGTCAAGTGTTTGGTCTGAAGCTGGCTCTGAATTCAGGTCCTCCTGACTTCAGGGCCAGTGCTCTGTCCACTGTGCCACCTAGCTTCCCCATAAATGTTGGCTATTATTTATTTATTCATTCATTCATTCATTCATTCATTCATTCATTCATTCATTCATTTATGTATGTATTTATTTATTTATTTATACATCCATCCATCTGTCTATCTATTCATTCATTCATTCATTCATTCATTTATTTACTTTTTTATTCATTCATTAACTCATTTATTTGTTTGTTTGTTTGTTGATGAGGGCAGTTTGGGTTAAGCGACATGCCCAGAGTCACACAGCTAGTGAATGTTATGCTTCTGAGGCTGGATTTGAACTCAGGTCTTCCTGACTCCAGGGCCGGTGCTCTATCTACTGCACCACCTAGCTGCCCTTCAAAGTTATATTCTTAAGTGTCGACCTGCTCATGTCATTTCCTATAATAAACTCTGGTGGCTCCCCATTACTTCCAGGATCGAATATAAAGTCCTCTGTTTAACATTTAAAGGTCCTAACATGCTCCTTTCTTAACTTGCTAGTCTTCTTGCACTTTATTCCCTTCCAGGAATTCTTCAGTCTAGCTATGATGGCTTAGTTGATGCTCTTTGCACATGACTCTCCATTCCCTACACCTGTACCTTCGTACTAATTGTTGTCCATTCCTTACTTACACCTTTCAAATTCCTTAGTTTCCTTCAAAACTGAGCTCAAAGATTACCTAGAGGAGGCCTTTACATGTCCCTTCTCTTCCTCACTTCATGCTGGTAGTGTCTTTCTCTCTGAGTTCTCCTTCTGTCTACTCTGCATATATCTTGTATGTACCTACTTATTTATGTTTTATTTCCCCTATTCAAATTTCAGTTCCTTGAGGATAGGGACTATTTTACCTTGGCATCACCATTTTTTAGCATAATCCCTGACACACAAGGAATGCTCAAGGGTAGCTAGGTGGCACAGTGGATAGAGCTCCAGCCTCATAGTCAGGAGCACCTGAGTTCAAATCTGACCTCAGACACTTGATTCTAGCTGTGTGACCCTGGGCAAGACACTTAACCCTGACTGCCTCACAAAAAAAAAAATGCTCAATGAATGCTTATGGACTGACTGATTGACCAAAATAAAGTGAGTGAAAAAGGCACCAGCAATCCATATACATACTATCTCATCTCTATAAAGTCTATGAGGATAGTCCATACACTTAAAAAGAGTATCCTTGATGAAGACACGGGAAAGAAAAGGCAGGCTTTCATAGAAGATTTTTTATAGCAACCGTATCTTCACAGTCATATAGCTGGTTGAGTGAGTAGAGAATACAAACTGTGTCTCCCTATTTATTTCAAAAGAACATTTGATTTGGTAGAACAAAATGTGATCTTAAAGAGTCTCCTCATAAAAGTTTTTTTTTTCTAGCCAGGTGTTAAAATTAGAGAGGATGTTATGACAGATGTGACCTTGGAGATAACTTTGTTCAGTGATTTGCTGAGTATCATTTTGAAGTGAGACAAAAAACACAGGCATCATATGTTCACCATTGGTATTTGCAGTTTCATGGAGGATGCCCTGCAAATAGTCTAAGTTGAAGTAGATTCCCTCTTGATAGATAAGTTCTCCAGATGGTTTTGTTTGCAGATGACAGCATGTTGATTGCATAAATCCTCCCCATACATAGGGCTCCTGAAGGAGATCCTCAGTTACTCAAAAGAAGTAGGCCTTCCTCTATCCAAAGGAAGGCGGCATTGGCACTAATGTTGGATTTGGAGTCAGAGGACTTGGATTCAAATTATGGCCTTGCAACTTTCTTCCAGGAAATTTTTCCATTTTTGAAAACTCCCCCCTTTTCCAACTGCTTTCTATGCCCTTTCCCCATACTATCCTAGGCTCAAGGCATATTTTGCATCCACCTCTGCATTAAACCATGGTACTCACCAGTACTTCTTTTTGCAAGAACAAACAGAAGGTAAAATATTTTAATGTAAAGTGTATTTAATTAAAATAAATAACAAAAAATGACAAAGAAGATAGCCCCATAACATAAAGGTACATACTATCAAAAATTCACATATAGTTGATGGAAGATGGGACCTATGTAGGGAATGTATGAAGCCAGGTTAACTCATGATTCTGGGGTTGCATTCAAATTAGGAACTTTCTCTGCCTCTGACGCTGATTAATTGCTGCTCCCCTCTGCAGGGCCTTTAAAATCACCAGCTGGACACATGATGTCATCAACCTGCAGTTTACTATGCTGTACTACTGGGCTGATTTCTGCTGCTATCTGATGGTCTGTTGCAGCTATGTCTCCCTCCAGTGCTACCCCATAGCAACTGGGAGAAATCTATCATTTTAAAAAATTCATATCCCTAGGGGCTATCTCTGCTCTTTTGTGATTCAGACCTAGGCCAAAATCATCCAGAGAAGGTCTTTGGCCTTAGGTCTATTTTTAAAACCTCTTTGATTTTGCCTTAGAAGCTATGAGTTGAGCTCAGACTCCTATTTGGCTTGGGGTGAGAAAATTCCTTTCAACTCCTTTCTGTTCTCCATCAGTGGTCTATGCAAATTATCCTAGGAGGAAGGCTGAAAGGGAGTGGGTAGAACTACTAACATTTATACTACTTTCCTGTCCTTTAACAAAGTTGCTGTCCCCCTACACACATGAAAAGAGTTACTGCTACATT
>NW_027556180.1:49045398-49115398 GCF_003287225.1 Phascolarctos cinereus
TAATGTATGCTAAAGCATACTTATGCAAATATATATGCATATAAATGAGTACACTTATACAACTATGTTATTATTTTGGTTTTGTTGTCATCTTCATTGTGTATGTGTGGAATTCAGATAAAAGCAGTCCTGAGACAGGTTGTTATCATACTATTGTACTTCATGTTTAGTGTTTGGCTATATATTGCTCAGGGGGATTAAATGATTGCTTTTTGAGATTAATGTAAGTTTTGGGATGTTAGCTCATATTTTGTGGGCTAAATAGAAGCAGCTTTGTGATAATGGCAGTAGTAGAAATGATGATGAGGATGATATGTAAAACAAATTAAATGTTCATCTTATTTCCATGTGGTTTCAATTTCTTGGTTTCTTGATTTTGATGAAAATATTGATCAAGATGAATATTGAAAGGAGCAATTAAAATATAAGTTGTTTTTGCATAACTCTTTTTCCTTGTTATGAGAGGGTTTTTTTTTTTGGAAGAAGAAGAAGATAGGGGACTTTCTCCAGAAATGACTGTGATACAAAATCAAAAAGAGCAATAAAATTTATATATATGTATATATATGTATACATATATATACACATATATATATATACATATATATACATATATGTATGTATGTATGTATGTATGTGTGTATGTATTCAAGGGAGTAATTTCTATAATGTTGCAATATGTCATACCAAAAAAAGGATTGCTGTTTGTTATTAGGACTAAAAATAGATTTCTTTCTCTCTGACCCTCTTTAAAAATACACTTTCTGGGAATGGATAAAATCTCAACTGATACACTGCATAATGTTAAATATATAATGGGATTCAATATTTGTTAAATAATTGTATGGCTATTATTTCAACAAGGCCATTCTGATCAAAATACCTTATAAAATGAAATCCTTTTCTTTCCCCTCCTTTTGTGTTGAGGAAGTAAAATATGTATCAAGCTGCAGTATGTTTTCAATGAATTGAGATACATGATCAGATGTGAGTACGATGACCCCTTTGGAAACATCTAGGAGAATGGGATGGAACATAATGAAAAGCTCATTTTTTTAATTCTGCAAACAGGTAGAAGATTTTGGTCTCAGGAGAAAAATTTGTTATGTAGGTCAAAGATTGTAATATATGCTTGAGAAAATGCAGAAGACTATTTTTCCCCCTATGGATAAATGATGAGTAGTCAGAAAATTTGAAAAGAGAGCATTTGACTAACACAGTTGCATTATCCAGGTAATCACTTTAGAAATACCTATAAAAATCCTTGCCCTTCAGGTTCAAAGAACACCAGGGAAGGTGCCTGGAAGTGGGTAAAAAGACATGTAAAGTGAATAATTTCATCGGCACCATTGGCACATAAAATTTTCATGTGTAAATTTGTCCCAGCTTTTGAAGGAAAATATATTTAAAATGTATGCTCTGATTAGTCTTAAATTTTCATTTTGAATCATGTTAAAGTAGAAGTAATGATTAATTTTTCTAAAGAAATTTATATCAAGTCATAATAATTTCAGCCTATCTATCGGAGCTCATGTTACTCCTATCGTTTTAAAGCTAATTTAGGCCACATTACATACAAAATTAAATCTTACTTTTATAGCGACACCCTTGGGGTTCAATGAAAAGGCTTTATGAGCTAGAAATTAAAAGTACTGGTTGAAAATACTATTACATTATACCAGCTATTATTAAGGCAATTTACAAAGTTAGTATTAAAACTATGCATATTTTTTCTTGTTAGCGCCCATATATCCAATAATCCCATGGACAGTTTGGTATATAATTTGGCAACTAAAATCAGTTCAAAGGTAAACAGCAAGCTCATAGCATTTATCAAAAAAGAAAATTTCACTAAATTAATGTCAACATTTATTTAACCCAATATTGTTATGAATCAACCCATTTATATCACATTTAAGTGCTTTAGCAAATACATTTGGGGCTATGCTTGTCATCTAGGAATGTATTCAGCATTACCATTTCCTTTTTTTTGGAAAGGGGAAAATTATTGAACTTGGTAAATTTCCTTTCTACTTAAAAAAAATACTCACACCTTCCATAAACTTGCACATTCCACCTCTCCCTGGTCCTTCCACTCACCCTCTACCCCCAACCAAGTGCATATGCTTCTGTAGTGTGGGTGCCAGATGGAAGTTTTTGGGGAATTGGACCTTAGATAATTTGAAATATGTGTGGAAGTTTTATCTTCTCTAAAGAATGGCCAAACAGTTCTTCAAGTGTGTCTAAGGTAGATAAGATGTAGAATATCAATGGTTCAAAGAATTTGAAGAGTAAAGAGGTACTTAAAAGACAGTTGCGTGAGAATCTGTGCAAAGAAGCTGTTTCTCCATATTTTTTAATTTATTTTTTTAATTTATTATTTGAAAAGGTTTATAGATGTTCAGTAAGACAGTTCAAGTATTTATGGGGGGAAGAGAGATGCCAAGGAATGAAAGATGCCTTTGAGATATTCCTTCAGCAATATATTTTGTTAAACTCTATCATGAAACTTTTGTTGATACACTATTGTTTTGGCATTTGCATAATGATAAAAGGCTTTCTTTGGAAGAGAACGGTACTTGAATGCTCCTAGCAAAAAATGAAAAGGCTATTAATGCTTTCTGCTTAAAGAAAAAGCAATTTAATGCTGTGCTTGATAAACAATTGGCATAGAAAGCCTCCCATCGAGTTTAATTTTTGAACTATTATGCAGTAATATAGGATTTTACCATATGCAAGAATCTTTTCCATTACTCCTATTAGTTATGCCTCACAACAACTCTTTGGAACAGGCCGTTGGTGGCCATTTTGCAGATTAAGGAAAGTGAGGTTATCTTTATGCTATACTTATCTAAGTATGAGAGGTTTTTCTTCCTGGGAGTCAGGTGATTCTCCTGTGGCATGGAAAAAGAAATAAGGAAGGGAGATGAGGGCCTATTATGAAAAGCCAGTAGTCCTGAATGTTTTGTGAGGAAGACCTGCTTTATACTGTTCTGAAGATCAGAGAGCTCAGAATTCATAGACTCTCAGAGTTAAAGTCTACCCTGGAGGCCATGCAGTTCAACCCATTCCTGAAGAGATATTCCCTGACATCCCCAACAATTTGTCCTATAACTTCTACTTGAAGACATCCAGAAGTGGGGAGCTCCCTTTTCCCAAGGAAGCCCATTCTCTTTTGGAGTATCTTTAATGATTAGGAAACGTTTCCTTATGCTGACTTCCTGAAACTTTCCTCTGTAAATTTTATCCCTCCCCCCACCCAAAGTTCTTTCCTCTAGGGTCAGACAAAAAAGTTTAATCCCTCTTCTATAAGATGGCCCTTTAAATATTTGGAGGCAATGCTCATGTGGTCTTCCTCCCATTCCTCTTAATATATTTCCTTTCTACAGACTGTCTGCCCTTATTTCTTTTAGCCAATTTTCCTATGGCCTGGTTTCACTGGGAGCCCAGCATATTAAGAATAAAGTCTGGGCAGTGTTGAAGAGGGGTACTGCTGCTGGCTACAAGCTTTTCTTCCTCCTTTCCCCAAATTCAAAGAGTGTTATGTCTAGTGGTCCAAAATGACTGAGATCTATTGGTTGGGAACTACTAGGGAAGGAAATAAAAACCCATGAATAATCTGCTGTGTTCAGTAGATATCACCAGTGAAAATTCCCCCCTTCTAATCATTACCACAGCCTTTTGAAGTACTGTGGATATTACTGTCTCTGTTTTGTAGAGAAGAAGCTGAAACAGTGAGAGTTTGAGCTTTATCCAACATCATCTTGCTAGTAAATGGCAGAGCCATGATCTGGTATGTTAGTGTTAAAACTCTTATTTGAAAAAGGGAGCAGGAAAATTTTAGACTATGTGTAGAGGATGATAATTTATTTCTGGCTTTGATATCTTTTAATGCAGTTATCATTGCTACAGTGGGAGAAACACTGACTTGGGAGTCAGAGGATCTGGGTTCATCTTGAGTCAGTAAGGGTGAACCTCTGTGGTCCTCAGTTTCCTCAACTATACAAATGAAGGGATTAGATTAAATAGCCTTTCAGCTACCACACATCTTTAGATATATGATTCTAAGGCTGTACCTTACCTGCCTCAGAGAGCTGTAGTGGGCGAATTTTCTGATCTGACAAAAAAACAAACAAAACAGCCAATACAGTAATATTTATGTTCTGCCTCATTGCTAAAACACATCTTGTAATAATAATCATCCTAGGTGACACTTACAACATTTATGGTACTTTGGGGTGTGGAGAGTTCTTTGCATATGTAGTTTAATTTCATATATTCTAGCGTTTACTACTGGGGAATATAATATTAAAATAAAAAACTATATGAATGAATATGAATTGGATTAGTGGTTTTCTTACCTTCATTCAGAAGGCCTGAGTATCCTTTTCTTTTCGTCTCTGTCATTATGTAGTTTTTAAAATTTGGAATTAAAAGTATGTGTTGGGGAGGCATATATGTTCCTAGAGTGGCATGGGGTGTAGGACTTGCCTCTTCATTCCTACTTCAGAAAACTTTATCTAAACTCTATATATTCTTGCCTATGTGCCTATATCCTTTATGGGAGAGAAAATCCACTTTTTTTCAACCTCCTCCTGATTTTCTTTTTGTAAAGAATTCCCCAAGGAATAGAATGTATTGGATGGTATGAAGCCATATGTGTTGCACAAGTCCTAGGACTCAGGAAGCTGCCATGGGCCAACATCTGGTGGGCTTTACTTCACATCTGGAGAAAATACTTTGTCTATATCAGCACTAACTGCAAACAAGCACAAGTTTTTATGTCTGTATTTATGCCATCACTGCTCAGATTTCACAATCTGGTACCATTTGTGTTCATGGCTTCCATTAAAACAGGGTTGAAGGCAACTAGTTTTCGGATTTTTTTTTTTGCCAGTGTAGATATGATATTAAAAGAACTTCTCCTTGAATACAGTTAGAGCTGATGCATGTCAAATATACAATGCAAATACTCTTAAGATAGTGTCAAGCATAGATGTGCTTAATTAAAGAAAAGATTCTTTAAGACAGATTATCTGCTACTTGAATAGTGAAACTAAAGCACACTAGCAAAAAATGGAGAACAGAAATGGAAAGGAAGGTGGGATGTGGCCAATGCCTTGTTTTGACTGTAGAAAGTACTCAAAATGTTCTTCTAAGAAAAAAAAAATCTCACACTACAGAGGTTTTCCAATCATCCCCACCTATGATTTCCATATTTATAAGTCTGGCAAATAATTAATGTAACTAATTTGATTGTGGGAAAAGTAATTCAATTTGATATACTTGGCATGAATTAAGTTTATCAAGATCCCATAAATTATGAGTCTGTAACAAAATAGAATATGTGCAAAGATAACATTTCTATTTCTTATCATTAATATGAAGAGAGAAGAAAATTTGAGTCTATTAAGGAAGTGATAGAAGCTTCATTGAAACATTTTATGACAAGTCCTTGAATTTGATTTTTCATTTTACTTGAGAGCTTGAACTTTTGATACAACATTTATGCAATTATAAGTGATGTTCATATTTTGCATTATTTATCTGTGATGTTTTTGTTGTTCCTATGCTATTAAACATCTTATTATAGAGTCCAGAGAATTTTGCTTATTTTTAGCTAGTGAGATTTCAGATCAAAGCCCTAAAATGTATGATTTCAAAAAGTCTTAGAATTAACATTTAATCCCCTAAACAATTAACATATCCCTAAACAATTAGTTAACTTAACTTTTCTGGTGTCTCTGAATGAATGATTTTAAAATATTACTAATAAGTAAATGGAGGGAGTAGACAACATTACTTAGGAATTTTATTAAGCTGTCAATTTAAATACTCATTCCTCAGGCAAAGGGCAACTTCCCATTTAAATAAATGTATATTAAACACTTCAGGCTGAGAACATCAGCTTTTCCCTAGGGTACAAGTCAGTTACTCTTTTTTTTTTAAGGTCCCATTGGAAAGTTCGGACCAGCAGTAAGTTAATGCTAGTGATTATGACTTCTTGTTTGAGAGCTTAAAGAACAGTCTGAGATTCTAAAAAAAAAAAATTAAGAACTAATACATTGAATGGCCAAGGGATTCATTTTTCTTGTCGCTAAAATGGAATAATTGTAGTTTAATATTAGCTGTAGTCTCCAATTCATTCTCATCCCTGCTTTTGTTTTATGTGCTGTTGTGAAAGCAGATAGACACATGCACACACCTACACCTGGTATCTACTTGATTTATTAAAACAGTCTTTAATATATAGATCATGAGCCAAACTAACGGCCACGGATCACCAATTAGAGAAGGCTTATGTACATTTAATCACTTATTCACAGAAGAATTCACAATCAAAAGGCATGTAATTTCTTTCCCCAGCCTTAATATTCATTGTATTTAAACCAGTTTGTTGTATTGCTATTGCACATCATATTTGGACCTATCTGAAAATCAAATTATGAGAGAAAGTTGGGACAAGAAATGAAACCTGGCACTTCTTTTCTCTTGAAAGCCCAGATTTTAAAATTTCAAATTATACCCAACTGATTTGCTAGTTTCAAAGCTTGTCTGACACTAACCTCTTTTAAATTGATAGGGACAGTGCGGCATTGAACCAATTCCTGGGGAGCAGGAATACATTTTAAAAACCTAATCACAATGAGCTCTTTACGACAAGACAAACAACACCTATGTCTTGCCAAAGGATTATGGAACAGAGATGAACATGGTGTTAAATGCCAAATTCCATAACCGAGCAAAAATGAATTTAATTTTCATTGACCAGGCTTAACTATTCAAAATGTTGGGAGGTTACTCTGTGTGTGACTTTTATTTGGAAATCAAGTGCAAATCCATAAAACCATTGGATTTATTCTTTAGCGCAGAGGTTCTTAAGTTGGGTTCCACAAACTTGATTTTTAAAGGTATTTAGCAACTGTATTTTACTATATTTGGGTTTCTTTATAATCCTATGTATTTTATCTGATGCATTTAGAAAGGTTGTACTGAAAAAGGGTCCATTGTGTTTACCAGACTGCCAAAGGTGTCCACGATACAAAGATTAAGAATCCCTGATCTAGTCATTGCTGTAGTTACTTATTAATTATGTAAGGGAAATGGTTAGAAAAAAGATTATCTGAGTATAAATTCAAGAGAAAATACTGTCTGGTGTATGAACTGCATCAATTCTCACAAGTTCATTATTTTAAAAAATGGTTTGATGGTCTTTAATTTTTCATGAATGCATAATTATTTGACAAATATGCTAAATACTTACTTCACCTGACTGATAGCCAATCCTTAATTAATTAAATATTTCTATCCATGTTGATGCTTTTATTTATTTATTTTTACATACATACCAATGAATTCAAATCAGTTTTTGAAATGTTAGGCAAATCAAATTTGGATTCTCTCTACTTTGAATATCCACTTGTCTCCGTTCTTCCCACCTGCTGTCATGTGTTAATTTTTTTTTAAAGCTTCATCTATTTGGAAAAAAAAGAGAGAGAGAGACATAGAGAGAGAGAGAGAGAGAGAGAGAGAGAGAGAGAGAGAGAGAGAGAGAGAGAGAGAGAGAGAAAGAAAGAAATTGGTATTGTCTTGTGTTGTTTCATCCTTAAAGTGAAACCATTTGCAAGAAAATTATAGGTCCCTGGTGTTGAGCTTCTTTGCATATTAATTTTGTTAGCCTTACCTCCTGTGGTCTTTAGTTCTGGAAGGCCTATTAGATAATACACAAGATAAATTTTCCCCTTGTATCTTTGAGCTTGTCGAAAATAAATTCATTTTCCCTTCAAACTGAAATTTGCAGTACTAGTCATGCATATTTTCCCTTATTTTACAAATAAAGACTTATTTAATTAAGCATGATAAACACTGTATTAGTCAATATTAGTTATATTTTTTTATATCTCAAGTTTCTAAGAATAGATACTGATGTTAAGTAAATACATGAATCTCAAATGGGATAGACTTCTATTTTTTTTTGTGGTTATGTCATCAAAAATGGAATTTGAATAGAGGTCATAAATAATCAGAACAACTCCTTAATGCAACACTTTCATCCAAGTTTAGCGACTGAAAACACTGAAGTATTTGAATCTATTCTAGGTAGAAACTACTTGTCTTTGCTAGTAGTTACTTGCATATGCATTAGAAAGAGCTTCTTTTCTTAAGATCTTCTTTGTCTTATTTCTAGGCTTGCCTCCGCTTGCCTCCTTTTATTTTTTTTCCCTGAGTTTTTTTTCTTCCTTTTTTAATCGGTTTCATATATTAGTATACTATGTTTAGGTTGACTTTTCCTGCAGAACTAATATAATTTAACAGTTTAATACAACAAACATTGAATACCTACTATGTACAAAGAACATAACTAGCCTTTATGTAGCAGTTTAAAGTTTGCAAAGCATTGTGAATGCACACACGCATAGATAAATGTGTATATATCTATGCATGTGTTCATGTATGTATATGTATGAAATGTGTGTATACACATATATGTATATGAAAAATATCATTTAAACTATTCAACTACTTTGTGAGTTAGGTGCTAATATTATAATATGAGCACACAATTAAAAAAAAATTTTAACAAAAGAATGAACTAAGTTGACAAATGTCAATATCTGTGTATTGCAGATGTCTTTAACGTTGACTTTTGCTCTTGGAACCGACAAATAACTTAGAAAAGTAAAAGTATGGCTACAAATAGAAAATCTATGAGCTAAGCAGCTGTTTGTCCTTGGGTAAATTACTCACAGTTTCCTTATCTGCAAAATGAAGCCGTGGGTCTTGATGACCTCTAAGATTCCTTCTACTCCTAAATTTCTCATGGTATGTGATATGGTTTTTGGATTTTACATTAACCAGCCCCTCCACTTCCCTTCTTTTAATTCTGAAAAATTTTAAGTAGTGTTTTATACAGAAGTTCATATAATCAGAAGGCCATAGATTTTAGGGATCATAGACTTAGGGCTAGAAAAACCTTAGTCCAACCTTCAAGTGACTCTCCCAAGGTCACACAGGAAGTCCTTTAGAGTTATTGCATGGTGGCAACTTCAGTCAGTCAGTGAAGAAATATTTATTTTGTATCTGCTACGTTTTGGGTGCTGTACTAAGCATGGGCAAAAAATCATCGAAATAGGTTTTTAGTTTAATAACCTTAGAGTGGCAGAGGGGGCTGGCTTTAGAGTTGAGAAGAATTGGATTCAAATCCTCCCTCTGAAGCTGGCTGTGTGACTTATGGACAAGTCATCTGATATATAGAATTCTCAGTTTCCTTATCCATCAGACAAGGCTCATAATCTCTGCCTTACTTTCCTCAGAGGGTTGTTCTGACCTTCAAAGGAGACGCTGTATGTGAGGCGCTTTTCGAAAGTCAAATCAGAGCCAAAGTTTTGGCATCATTGCCATCATTGGTAGAAAGTGAATGCTTCATTAGGAATGTTTTATGCATTGCTTTTAGTTCTTACGTCATTAACCATTTCCTGTTCTGTTGCCTCTGTCCGTAGTATTGAAGCTTTTATTGAAATAAAGAGAATCAGTCATCAGAGCTAATCGAAAGAATGACACACTGAAAATGATTGTGGCATTCTGTATCCACGGTCACTCACTTCTCTGCTGAGAGATAAAAAAATGGGTTTTGCCTTCTCTGTGCTAAGACAGAGATGGATTATTTCAATTAATTTGGCTGTCTCGGAGTGTTGTTTTCATTTACATTAATGTAATCATTTTGAATAATATGCTATTGTCCCTGTCTCCACCCCCCTACATTTTCAGTTGCCTGAAAAGTCCAGGAAGGTAGAATACTACCTAAGAAAAAAATGACATTTTGGCTTGGTTCCTCTACTGGACACTATTGTGATAAAAGTTCAGTTTTCTACTTCATATTGTAAAGAAAGAGAAAAAGAAAAAGATTATCATCCAAGAAAGAGACAATCAGTTTTATGGAGATCAGTTAAATAATCAATATTTATGGGTTACAAGTGGTTTTGAAAAAATTTGTTATCTAAGTGAGATAAAATAGAATTTCACATCTATTCTTATTTATTTTCCTTTTTCTTACTGGCATGGGCCAAGACACTAGTGGAACTGGGGAGGCTTGAGTTAACCCTGATTTTTTCCCAACCCCAACTACTGTCGTGATCCAAAATACTCTGGAAATTACCTGGGTCAGCCTGAGTTAACTCTTCCTCCTCTGCCCACCCAGGTGGATTGATTTGGGATGCAGCTGTGGGTCTTTTGGGCAAGGCGACTATTAAAACAGGTTTAGGACTTTGGCAGGAGAGCTCCAGATACCCCAGGGAGCCTTGTTGTTAATTGCTTTTAATTTTCTTGGCAGAGGCTTTTACTGTCCTAGATTACTTAAAATTTGTATCATCTCTGTCTCTGTATCTGCATCTGTGTCTGTATGTATGAATATCATCTTTATCTCTATATATCTATATCATATCTATCTATATCCATACCTGTATCCACCATCTGTATCTATTTGTGTATCTATTTCATCTCTAACCCTTTCTCTACTTATGTCTATTGGTAGCATCTATACGTATGAAGCAGCTAAATGGCTCAGTGGATAGAACATTGGGCCTGGAGTCAGGAAGACCTGAATTCAAATCTAGCCTCAGATACTTACCAGCTGTGTAACTCTGGGCAAGTCACTTAGCCTGTTTGCCTTAATCCACTGGAGAAGGAAACGACAAAACACTCCAATACCTTGGCCAAGAAAATCCCTTGGATAGTATGGTCCATGGGTCATGAAGAGTCAGACGCAACGGAACAGCAATAGCTATGTTCATGTATGTATCTATATCATCTCTTTCTCTATCAGCTCCATCTCTGTTTCTACTGATACCTCCCTGTCTGTCTGTAGTTTCTTGCAGATTATCTTTTATCTGAGAGGTGGAGGAAGTTTTTGTTAAAGGGTTTACAGATATCAGGTTCTGAATGAGCCATTGCATCAGAAGTGGAATCTGAGAGATAGTGGCCTGAGAGAGCCATGTTTTCATGTTTGATCAATGTTGTTTGTGTGGCATAGTGGGAAAAGCACCAGTTTTAGAATCATAGGGCCTGGATATGAGTCTTGGTTTGGTCACTTCCTAGTAGCATGAACTTATGCAAATCACTTTACCAATTTTCTGCTTTGCCTTGATCAACTCTCCTAGGAAGTGACGTTTCTAGATTTGAATATCTTTAAAATCCCTTCAAGCTTGAAGTCTATGATCCTAAGAAATTTTATTCTCAGAATGGAAGCATCTAATATGAACCACACATGATGGAAAGATTCTAAATTTATGATTTAAAAAAAAAGTGTAGGCTTCCATTTTCCCTCCCCCTCCACCTCTATAGCTGAAATATGTTCGAGGCAAGAAGTTGCAAGAGCTCAGGATTATTTTTACTTAATATGGCTTCTCAGTCTTGAGGCATGATCACGTTACTATGATGCTTTGACAATATTTTCTCACATGTAAGTAAAACTTAAAGTATATTTTTGCAAATATGAAATCACTTATCTAAAGCCCAGTGAAATATTTTCATGAAAAACACATAAAAGTAACTAGTTTCTCAATTCTTGAGCTACACAGTGTTGAAGAATCATACTGTGGTGAAACAGAAATAAGGCATCAGAAAATGTGTTTAGAAGAAAACATTCATGTTTTAAATCATTATCAGAATACATTTTGTAGGAGAATATGGAACACTCATTACTTTTATAAAAATGAAAATTGAAGAATTCTCATGTGCTCTTCCTTTTCTTCCTCTGTATTCCCCAAAGCACAGTTTCCTTAATCAATCCGTAAGCATTTACTAAATACTTAATAAACACCAGGTACTGCTCAAGGTGGTAGGGATGAAAAGACAAAGAAATAGCCCCTGCCCTCACCGAGCATATATTTTAATGTAGAAGACAACATATATATTGTAGAGACAACATGCATATAACACAGTGGATAGAGGGCTGAGACCTGAGTTCAAACCCAACTTTAGACACTTAATGTGTCTCTGTCATCCTGGGCAATTCACTTAATCTACATTTGCCTCAGTTTTATCATCTGTAAATGGGGATAATAATAGCATCTACCTCCCAGGTTTGTTGTGAGGATCAAATGAGATAATCTTAACATAGTTCCTGGTTAATACTAAGCACCATATGATTGTTAGCTATTATTATTATTATTATTATTATTATTAAACACATGCAAAATAAACACAAGGGAATTTATTGGGGGTGGGGAGGGAAGTCACTGGTTGAGTGGGTGCAATCAGGAAAGACTTCAAGGACTTCAAGTAGAAAATGATGCTTGAACTAAGCTTTTAAAGGAACCAGAAATTTTTAGAGGTGAAGGTGAGGAGAGAGTGCATGCCAGGTGTGGGGGACAGCCAATGCAAAGCCATGGAGGCAGGATATACAGCATTATGCCTGCAGAAAAAGTAAGAGTCAGTTTGACTTGCCCATAGAGTGTGGGAAGCACAGTAATGTGTAATAAGGCAGTTGTGAAGGGTTTTAAATGCCAAACAGTGGAGTTTGTCCTTGATTCTAGAAGTGATAGGGAACCATTAACATTTATTGAATTTAATCTTTATACAAAAACATATTGTTTCCCATAGTATATATCATGGATGTTGCAAATATAATTGCATCTTAGGAAGGCCAACCTTGTTGCTTTTTCTTCTTTTTTTCTTTTTGGTGAGGTGATCAGGGTTAAGTGACTTGCCTGGGGTCACACAGCTAGTAAGTGTTAAGTGTCTGAAGTTGGATTTGAACTCAGGTCCTCCTCACTCCAAGGCCAGAGCTCAATTCACTGTGCCATCTATCTAAAACTCCAACTATGCATCTTAACCTTATGGCTCTATTTATCTTGGATCTTGGGAATGTATGGGAAGACTGTTCTTTCTAACTTTGAGCAAAACACGAATCTAAGTGTAGGAGCATCTTGTTTGGAATTGAAGTATGTAATAGAGTAAATTTTCTGCATGTGGGTCATAAAAAAGATTCTTTGAGATAGATCTTAGAACAAAAATTCAAAGTATCATTAAAGTCATGTTGGGTTGTGATATCCCTTATATGGAATATCTGAATATTTGGAACAACCAATACCTATTGTCAGGGAGATGAAAACAGTTGTCATTTTATTACACATTTTATCACAGAGTGAGCTACTAAGAGATTATTTGAGGATGATGTAATGCTTGGTGGAGGTCTGACTGAATCACCCCCATGAGGTCTAGCAATTTGTTTATGTGTTAGGTGTTTTGGCAGGTAAACACTGTACCATAGTCTGAGCTGTACTTGCACAATGCTATTAACTTGATAGACATTTGTCCTTGGGCATACTTGTGTTTTCTCAAGTCCACTATATTTAAGGCCAGAGCTTCTACCTCAAACTCACTTTTTCAACCTCAGATAGATTTTCCATACCTGAATTTTATATGTGTTATTGGCTTACACCATTCACAGAGTCTTGAAACTTTGGAATCTTTTCTTATGGCTTCCTTTGTCTCTTGTTCCTTATCCCTTATTAATAAGGGCTATCACCTTTAACCAAATTCTAGACATCTCATATCTATCCCTTCTTCTCCTTCCCCACTGTTATCACTCAAATCAGACCCATATAACCCTTTACCTGGATGTTTCAATCATTGCTAATATCTTCCAACTTCCAACCTCCATCCCTGTCAATAGATCTGGTACACTTTATTTTCTGGCTCATTAGCTTTACTAACACAGGCTTTGGACTTGTCATCTTCCAGCTCAACATCCACTTGTGGATCTCCATTGCTTGTAGTATAAAATTAAACTCCTTATTCGGGCCTGTAAAACTTTCATAAACACACCCCAATCAACATTTTCAGCTTAATATTATTTTACTCTTCCAAATATATGAATCCTTTGATCTAGCCAAATTAGATTTATTAGTCCTCAAAAGTGCCCTATATTCTTTTTCCTTGCCAAAAATAGTTTCTCTCACCTGGAATTCATTTATTTTATCCACCCAGCAAAAATATAGTCAGTGCAAAGTTCTAGACGGTGGAGAACATATGAAGATAAAAAGGGATTCATGGCATTCATGGCAGGTATTGTATGCCTTTTACCACATATGCCTTCATGGCATATAATTTAGGAGGTGAAGATTCAACAATGTGTAACTGATATGCATGAATGTTATTTATAAGATAATGTAGTGCAGAAGAGAATAAAATATGAACCAAAGAGAGGTTCAATAGCAAAGCTAGGAAAGATAACTTTCATCTTGTGTGATTAGGAGGGGCTTCCTGTAGGAAGTGGCATTTATTATCACAGTATTATAAATTTAGAGCGAGATGAGACCATACAAGTCTTATAATTTACCCCCCCCCATTTTATAGACAAGGAAAATCCCAGAGAAGTGAAGCAACTTGACTAAGGCTACAAACTTAGTAGTTGGCCCAGCCAGGATTTGAACTCAGGAGTCCTGATTCTAAATCTAGAATGCTTTCTATGGCACCATGCTGGCTCTGGAACCTTGCTCCTGAAGGGTGAATAGGATATCCAGTAGGTAGGTACTCTGATTATAAGTAGGCAGACATGAAGGTGAGAGTTGGGAGGGACATAGACAACACAAAATAGCACAGAGGAGGAAGGGATTGGATATGGACAAGTTCTCCTAGGTCTGCTCGCTTCACTCTGCATCAACTTATAAAGGTCTTCCCAGAATCTTCTGAAGTTGTCCGTTCACTACGGCACAATAACGTTCCATTCCACTTATGTTCCACCCTTTTTTAATCACTCCCCAATAAGACAGTCCCTTTTTGGTTACCATGACAAGAGTTTTTATAAATAGCTTTGTACACATAGCTCTCTTCCTTCTTTCTTTGATTTATTTGGTGTATAGGTGTAGTAGTCAAAGGGCACACAATTTGATAAGTTCCTAGGCAGTTTCAAAATGTTTTCCAGAATGGCTAGATAAATCCACAGCTCCACCAAGAGCATACCTGTTTTCTCACAGCTCCTGCATCATTTATCATTTTCCTCTTTTGTTATCTTTGCCAGCCTGATAGATAGGAGGGAGATAATATTTTCTTTGAAAACTTTTCTCTCTTTCCCAAACAATTCTGGAATTTTTATTCTTATTATTTTTATTTTTTGCTATTGTTTCATGATCTTTGGGGAGTCCAGAAAGCTTATTGTTTTGTTACCTTTTGTACAGTAAGTTTTGGTTTCATATACTTTTACTCATTTTGTTATCGTTTAAGCTATTCTTACTCATTTTTCCTTGTGACTGTGAGTTTGCCTGTTGGTCTGTTTGGGAGCTAAGCTCATGGCCAGCTTTTTCTGTCTTGGACTTGTTATCTTTCCAACCTTTCTGCATTTCTAGGAGCATGTTTCTGGCTTTGCTCCTCACTGTTCAGCCCCTCCTGCCTTCCACTGATATAGCATGCAAATTTCTCTTGGATAAATTCTTAAGACTGGATGTCTTCAGACTCCTAGAGATGAAAGTATTGGGGTCAGTTGGGTCCCTGTGCAATGTAAACTTTCCTGGGAGAGGAATGATTCCATCAAGGTTTTAAATTCCCTCTCCCTTGGTCACAGAAGCCCCTTTCCATCTCTGTGATTCCTCACCTACTACCTCTTCCTTAGTGACACACATAGAATTGTGGCCCATTTCCTTTTTTTTCTGGCTGGTAGGATCAATGTTTTCCATCTCTTTATAGGTACTGGGGAGTTCACTGGTATGAGCTGGACCAGGTAGGGGCCTCCCAGAGCTTGATGATGAAAAAGGCCAGTCAAGATATTTCTATTAGCAGCGTCTAGCACATGGGTATGCCAGATAGGGGTGTGAGTGAGTGAGTGAGTGATTGAGTGTGTGTGTGTATAGATTGGGAAATTTAAGTATTTTATCTCTTCAATGAAATTCCCTTAATCTTTTACCATGTATAATGTTTCTGTCTTCTATTTTTCTTGATGTAACATTGGCTGTATCAATTAGACACACTTTTTTTTTCTGTTTTTAGTTGTAGGGGTGGAAAGTTATGCCAGAAACATCTCTGCCCCTCATGGGATTGGGCTATGTAGTTGTTTTATACATATAAAGCCCTTGATAAGAAGAATTAGTTTACATATTCTTTTCATTTCTGCCCCCAGGCCCTAACACAGGGTTAGTGTTACATATTTGTATTTAATTAATGCTTCTGGTTGGATAATTATTTGCTATTATGATAAAAAATCTAATTTTATGGGATAATCTTTTTCATTTTAATTAATTACGTATTAGATAAATTATCCTTTAATGAGTACATCTATGCCATGTAAGATTTTTTTTTTTGCTTAACATACATTTGCTCTCCACAACAATCTTGTGAGGTGGGCATTAACATTCTCCCCACTTTATAGGTGGAAAAATTGAGTGTCAGAGAGACTAACCTGCAGTCACATAGCTAGTGAATGTTGAAGGCAGAATCTGAGTCCATAAATTCCTGACTCTAACTGTAGCATTATATCCACTAAAACAGTCTATAGAATCTACACGTACTTAGTGCCAGCATCACATTAAAAAAAAAAAAAGGAGTCAATCAGGCAGGAAGAAAAGTAATAGACAGTTCTGGTACCCTTTTTCCCATCTGAAAAATGAAGATAATGATAATTATGTGGTGATACTAATATTATAAATACTAACTATATTAATAACAAAAATGTTCCCATGGAGACTATAAATGAAACAATAGGAAGTTTATCTTTGCTGGTTTCAATTAATTTGAATCTTTCAAAAAATTTGTATTTAAGAAACTAAGAAAAAAGTAAGGGGCTCAATTTTTACTTTTTTTTTCCTTTACAAGCTGTTGACACATAATTTCAAACAAAAGATGCTTTGAAAAGAGAATGTGTGTTAGGTTTCATTGGCCATCAAAGGTCTCATATATTTAAAAACATTATAGTTTTGATTAAACTTGTTTTTTTTCCTTCCAAATTTGGAAGTTCCTCTCTCTTGGTAACTATCTCCCAGCTTAATTAATTCCCACAGCCTTGTAGAAAATCTGGTGTGGGCTCTTTACGTTTTCCAAAACAAGGAAGGCCTTTTCTCTGAATGCAGGAATGTAATGCAAGAAGAATGGATGCTGAAATCAGGAAATGGAAGAAATGGAGGAAATGAGAGGCCATGAAGAAAAAGAAACAATGAACAACAGATGTAGTTCAATAGAATGAGCACTTAGGAGTGTCCGCATGAGGCTACTTACTCCCCCAAACAAACCCACTTTTCTTCAAAACATTTTGGGCCCCATATTGCTCTCAATCCTCACTTGATCAATTTACACTTTGGTTTTAAATGGCTTGAGTGGGTTTGTGAGCATTTAAAAACCCTGGGCAATTCTTAAACAATATGCAGAAGCTCTGATGGGATTTATAAAAATCAAATTTAGGGGACATGAAATTCAAGCAATGGACAACATGATTGAGCTGGTTCAGAGCATTTCAAAACTGCTAGAATAAAAAGTATATTGAATTAGTTATGGAATATATTTGAAATCTCCTCAAAATATGCCATTAAAATTATGACATGCACACAATATGTAATACACATAAACTATAAAGAATACATATATGTACATTTGTATTTGTATATAAACACATACAAATATATGTATGCATGTTATATATTAATATATGTGTATAATAATGAGAGAGTGTATGATTTGTTATTTGCTCAATTTATTTTCATAAACTTAAAACTGCAATATGAATTCTAGAATATCTTACATGTATAAATAGGTCAGATATTAATTTCTTAATATTAGCACATAGAGTGTTACATTTAGGGTTCATAAAACCTGGGTTAAAATCATGTTTTTGACATAATCAGACATGGACTTTCACTTTTGTGAGCCTATCCTCTAGAAGTAGGGGCTTAATAAAACGGAGACTCACTGAGTGGAATCAATCCTCTTACCTTTTTTCAGACTCCATTTTTTTGTCTTCAAAATGAAGATATGAAGTACTTTTGGTCCCTTCTTTACAGGGTTGCTGGGGGTTGCTGAAGAGATCATGGGAATAAAACACTGTGAAAAATTTAAGGCAATATATAAAGCCAGTCATTGTTGTTGTTATTATTACTCTTATTTTTTCCCCAGTATTCATGAAGAGGTTAATGATCTTTAGGTATATATATCCAACTTTTTATACTCATTTGACCAGAGTCAATCTTTTCTAAAAGGAAATCAGTTTTTGGTTGTGTGTATGTGTATGTATGTGTGTCTAAGTGTGTGTGTGTGTGTGTGTGTGTGTGTGTGTGTGTACACATGCATGTACCTATGTGTCTTGTGTGAAGAAAATCTTTTACATACACCCTGGCTAAAAGACTGAGGAGAAACATTTTACTTCTGTCTATGTTCTCTTTATATGTTAGAATAGTAAAATCATGGCAGGAAGGAGTCCATCTCTATGACTTTTACTTCCTCTTTCTACTGCCCACAATGGGCTTTTTGGACTAGACCCAAAGATGGCATCAGAAAGGGACAACAACACTTGGAAACTACACTATTTCATTTTCCATGAGGTTATGCTCTGCACTATGCTGTGACAATAAATCAGTAAAATTCTTTTGGATTAGAGACCCAAACCATTCTTGGGCTTGGAAAAGATGGAACTAGGAACATGTAAAAGTGGCAGTGTATAAATTTTATTATTGAAGGTTTAAACAGTAAGAAAGGAATGCCATAAGGTATATCAAGAAGTCTAAGAAAAGGCCTCTCGTGCAGCTTGCAACATAAGGATCAAGGCTAAAGCAAAGGAAAAATCAAATAAAATAGAAATAGAAATTTAAAAAAATTTTTAAATTAAAAAAATAAAAATTAAAAATATGACTCAGCAATCCCACTACTAGGTCTGTTTCTGAAGATGATTAGGGAAAAAGGAAAAGAACCTGTATGTTCTAAAAATTTTTGTAGGAGCTCCCTTTATGGTGGCAAAGAACTTGAGATTGTGGGGTTGCCTATCAATTAGGGAATGGCCAAAAAAGTGGTGGTTTATGATTGTGATGGAGTACTACTGAGCCATAAGAAATATTGAGCTAAATGATCTTAGAAAAACAAGGATAAGACTTGCATGAGATAATGAAGAGCATAATGAGCAGAACCAAGAGAACATTGAATGTAATAACAATGATATTGTTTTAAGAATAATTTTGAGTGACTAAGTCATTTTGACTATTATAAATACCCAAATTAACTACAATTTTGTTTATAATTTTCTGTGTGCTTAGAAACAAGATAGCCAAACTTTTTAGAATTGTGCATAGTATAAGAATAACTAAGCTCTGAGAGTCTTCTGTGTTTTCTAGAAATAAAGATCATTTGACATCTATTTTACTATTTAGAGACTTTTCTGTTTGATTTCCTTTTCTTAGAGGTATTCCAGAAGGGTAATAGGGCTTAGGGGCTTCATCTGGAATTTAATACTTTTGCTAAAATGTGTAAGAATGCAAACAGGCTGAGAAAAATATTTTAAAAGCCTAAAAATCTCATGTTTAGAATTGGTTGGACCAATGTGAACCTGCAAGATGAGAGGAAAAAAAACTCTGATAAAAGAATTTGAGTTTAACTATCATTTGGGTTGAATTCCAGTTGGAATAGGGAAAATGTCACTGAATTAAACAGGAATTGAGTTCAGCAATTTTCTTCTTGAGTGTGTCTGCCAAGTTGGGGTAGTAAGAATGGAATCTTATAGAAAAAGAATCAAGTGCAGGGAAGGTACCTATTGGGGGATTTTTTTTTCTTGAGTGATTGATTCTAATATAAGCATCAAGAACATAAAGGAAATTGGTAAACAATCATTCATACCTTTTCCCTTTTGGCATTTCTCTCTCTCTCTCTCTCTCTCTCTCTCTCTCTCTCTCTCTCTCTCTCTCTCTCTCGTTAAACAATTCTATAGATACACATAGAGATAGATCTATGGAATATAGATACTTTTCAATCACTTAAAGTCTGTTTTATTGATAACTTTTTTTACAGTAGATATTACCACTTCCCCTAAAAAAACCTGAATCTTCTCTAATAAGAGCAATAACCATAGAAATTGTTAAGTAAAAATAGTCAATAAGGAATATGTCCATCAGGAAATTCAATATTCTGATCCCTTATATCCTCACCTCTCTGTTGAGTGGAAGAAAGTATGTTTCATCATCACTTCTCTGGGCTCAAGATTGGTTATTACTATTATGCAGAATTGGGTTTTCCTTCTGTCTACTTTTCACTTACATTATTGCTAATTTTTTTTTATGGTTCTTATTGCTTCACTATTAATTCATACAATTCTTGGTTTAAGATGTGTCCTTTTTCATGCTTATTCTTGTTTTCTAGGCATTTTTGAAAATTCAAAACTTAACAAACCAAATAAAATGAGCATATATATATATATATATATATGTGTATGTGTGTGTACAAATATATGTATATATATATATATATCTTAAAAAGAAGATTATACATGAAACTTCTGATGTCTATTATGTACAATTTGCTTTTTTAAAAAATACAGCAAATTCAACATGTAACTTTTAAAGCTATTCACCATGTCTTTGGTTCCTTGAGAATTTCTTTCTATTCTCTTTTATGAATTTTAAAATGCTGACACATTTTAATGACACTCTTTCCTTTTTTAATGTGTGTCTGTGTGTCTGTGTGTGTGTGTACCTTACCTCCATTTTCTCTGCCCCCACAATCTCACCAGACTGAAAAAAGAAAAACTAAGCTTTTGTAATAAATTTGGATAGTCAATCAAAACAAATTCCCTCATTGACCATTCTAAAAAAATGTGTGCTTTATTCAGCATGCATTTTATGGAGTGTGATTATCTTTTGCCAAAGGTTCTTTCTGTATCTATTGAAATAATTGTTGGCTTGAACGTGCTAATTAATTATGCTAATCATTTTCCTAAGTTAAAACCTTATTGGTTATGAATACAACTTGGCAATAGACATATTTTCTGGAGCATGTTTTAGTCTCTTTGATGATATTTTATTTAAACACTTCTCATCAGTATTCACTACTAAAACTGGTTTACAATTGTATTTCCTTTCTTTGTCTCTTTCTAGCACCAATAGATACTGCAACTTTTTTTTCCAATAAATAAAGAAGTTTGGTAGAGTAGCTTTCTCAGTTTTTAGATTTTTTTTGGTAGTTCATTAGCTGCTCTTTAAAAGTTTGATAGAATTCAATGGGAAAGACAACTGGACCAGAAGTTATCAATTTCTTACTCTGCAATATCTCTTGCCTTCATTTCTATTTATAGCATTATAGTAATGTTTTTGTGTTAGCAGGGAATTTGGGATAATATTCTATCTATAGGCATTCAACATGATAGAAGTGCACTGGTAATTGGTCACAATGCTATTCAGGTCAAGGTGATTGAGTGGTACAGTCAATAGGAGATTGAATTAGGTTAGATCTTCTTGAGAGGAAACCAGGACCATCAGTTAGGAGTTGTGATCTACAGAATGGTGGATGAGAGGGAGACCAGGACTCTTTCCTCTGGTGTATAGGCAGCTGTATACAGAGTGGAATCGTAGGAATTTAGAACTGGAATTTAGGGCCTAACTAGGCCAATACCCTCAATATCTAAATGAGTAAACTCAGGGGTGAAAAAGTGAAGTAATTTGCTCAAAGTCATAAGTCTATTTTGTGACAGAGCTAGAATAAACTCAATTTATGTGACTTTTCATCAGGTGCTCCTTCCAGTAGGAAGGAGAAGTATTGATCCTATTATGAGTTACAGGGCACAAAATTTTAGGAAAGGTGCTCTTGTTCTTTTTTAGCATACCAGAAGGACTGACCCAGGAGAAAATATTGTCTTCCTGTTTTAAGTTTAATGAGTATAAGTGAGCCTAATGCCATTTAACTATATAATTTAGACAATTGATGTCATGTTATGAGTTTTTTTCCCATTGTGATATATTTTGCTTTTAATTTAGTTTTTAAGTCAGCAAGTGATAAACCCAGGCTTTTGGTGTGGAATTGCATGTTGCCAGGCTGAATGAAGTATGAATAATGTTTTTGGTATGGTGTTATTGAGATTTGACATGGGTACTCATGTAGCTTTATGGAAAGCTTCTCAGAATGAGTGTAACTGCTCAGTTTAGCTATTTGCGTCCAGCAAGGTAGAGATAAAGCATTCTTTTCTCTTAACATCCCATGGAAACACCAGCTTGACTTAAATATCAAATTGACTTAAGTCTCTGGGTTAATTAGGTTTCATAAACTCTGGGAAGTTTGTAGCTTGTTCTACCAAAGCATATTTCTAGGCAGCATTAACCAATTTTGCTGCCTCCCACAAATTTGGCTATATCCCCTTGATTTATACATCCTCATAAAATCCTAGAATTAGAAAAGGACCTCTAGTTTCCCCTTTAACTGAAGGATGACTTTGTTTATACAATTTCAAAAATAAAAGTTGAGCTTTCTTTTGCTTGAAGATCTCCAGTGACAGTGAACTTGTTATTTCCTGAGGCAGCCATTTGCATTGGGGGTGGGATGGGGTTATGGAGATAGCCTAGGGGGTGAGTTGGAGCCAGCTCAAAGTGGCTCAAAGGAGCCCATTGTTAAATTTTCAGGAAGAATGTTTATATCTCTAGAATCAACAAATACTTCAAACAGGGCCTGAATTATAATTTTGTTGATTGTTTAGACTTAAGAAAGTGTTGGAGAAAGTGCTAATTATTCAGATTAAACTTAAAAACGTGCTTACATTCCTCCCTCCCCCCCCCCACTTTGGAGAGCTAGTTGTTGAGCATCTATCAGCACTCCCCTGGGGAACAGTTCCGGTTGGAAGGAAGTTTTTCATGATTTTGAACCTAAATTTGTCTCTCTGAAACTTCTACCCACAGATCTTAGACCCTTAGACCCTTCTATGCCAGGAAGATGGTTATGGTCCTCGCTAAGTCTTCTCCATCTCAATTAAGCATTTAAAGTTTCATTAACCAATTCTGAGTTCCTTCACTATGCCTGTCACCTAAACTTCCTTCCTAAAATCTGGCTACCAGAGACAACTGTGTTAGCTGAGATGTCTGAGAAAGGCTGAGTACAGAATGACTAACTATTCTTATTCTGGACCTATACTTATATTAATGCACATACGATGGATTTTGAAAAATACATATATATCTGTTTTATGAGTAGAGAAAGGCCATTAGCATGTTTGGGAAATCCCCTATGGAACATTTATGGAAAGACATTGTCAAGAATTGATGAGAATGTATGGTTGGATTGAGAACAGTACTGGTTGAAAAAGTTCATGTGCTAATAAGATTGCAGACCTGTGGGAGTATTGGACTAAGTTTGAATCAGCATTGTGGACTGTCAAATCACTGTTGACCCATGTTGAACTTACCGTCCATAAAAACAACAGATCTTTTTCTCATGAACTGAATTCTAGCTATCTTCTTCCCTCCTGATACTTATGAAATTGATTTTTCTAAAACAAAAATATGTAAGAGGAAGTGTGGTCTAGTGGAAAGAATGTTGTATTTTAGTTCAAATTCTGGCTGTAGCATATACTACCTCTGGGACCTTGGCCAAGGTATTAAACCTCTCTGGGCTCCAGTTCCTCAACTGTAAAATAAGGAGGTTGGAATAAATGACCTCTAAGACTTCTTCCACCTCTAAATCGATGCTTCCATTACTTTATACTTACATATTTCAATTTATCAATGGATCTGTGATTTTGTGGATGAGGAAAGTTTCACCAATGCATATTACAATCTTTCACACTCTCTTACACTATATTATTCTTGTTAACACATCAAGGATCTCTGATATAGTTAGTAAGGGAACTTCCTCCATGAAATTAGGTTTCAAACTATTGATAACTTAGCATATAAGTCTTGGGGAGATTGTCCCATTGGAAGATCACTTAACATCTCTGATACTTAGAGATATGATTTGCCAATGGTCAGACATGTAGTCTGAGGTGGGATTTCAATCCAAATTTTCCTGACTCCAAGTCCAAATATTTAGATATTATGCCATGTCACTTCTCCCTTATTGTGAATGCTTTTTCATGAATTCTCCCCAGAGGATTTACCAAATGTTCTAAGGGTTTTCTTCCAGGTCTTTTATTCTTCCATAGGTAGCAGCAGAGCACTTGAATTGCATGACCAACCCAACTTTTTTGATGCTATATTTTCTAGATCAGAAATTTAACGTTGCTTTATTCAAGTTACCAACATTATAAGGTAGAATCTTCTTCTGCTCATTTTATATTTCTTCATTGACTTTTGCATAACTTGCAATTTTTGCTCTTTTGAGATCATAATGTTCACCATCACCAGAAGAATTTCGGTGTGGAGAAATAGCTTTTTGTATCAGGGAACAGTTTATGATAATTTTAAACATAATTTCGTTCCTTAAAAATTTTAAATTGACATTCTTTTGTCACAAAAATTTTGGGAATACTCTCTCTGGGATTGAACACTTCCTTTTAACAAAGAAGACTCCCCAGCAAAAGAGAAACAACCAATACTACAACTACATCAGAAAATGTATGCAACTTTCTTTGTAGCCTCCTTTCCTTCCCTCCCCCCACATCAAGAGAAAACAGTAACCAGTTAAGAATTGAACATTGTGGCCTTCTCTCTGTTGTCTGTTATTCTCATCTCATCAACTATTAAATAAGATAAGCTGAAGCAGCTAGGCGGTGCTGTGAGTAGAGTGCTAGATCTGGAATCAGAAAGACTTGAGTTCAAATGTGAGCTCAGATGCTTACTAGCTGTACAGCTTCAGCAAATTACTTAACCTCTGTCTCAGTTTGCTCAAAGGGAAAATGGGGATAATAATAGTGCTTACCTCCAGGGTTGTTTCGAAGATCAAATTTCATGATTTTTTTGGACTATTTAGCACAGTGTCTGGCACGTAGTAGGCCAGGTAACTAATGCATGCTTTCTTCCTTTCTATAAGCAAAGAATTTATCCATTCTTTGTCCCTTTTTCTCTCACTGTGGCTAATATATATACATTTTTGCACTTAGCATCCGTCATTAGGCTCAGCTCGTTCTGAACTTGAGCATTCCTGCTAGTGTCTTTTACAGGACCGACCCATGCTCTTGTAGTCATCTTTTGTTACCTAGCCTTGCTTCCATCTTCTGTATGTTTATTTTTAGAATCTAAGTTGGTTGGTGAGTATCCTGTGCATCTACATTGGCATTTTCAGAAAAATTCCATTTCTCCTCCTCTTTGGAATTATTTTTCTTTATGTCTTGAACATCTCTCATCCCTCCAGTGCTGATTTTTGCTGAAACATTTTACTCCCCGGCATCCTACTTATCTTTCCTCTGAAATCTGCTTTCCCAAAATTTAGGATGAATGTTAGAGTATACCAAGATTTCCTCTCCTCTACTGCACACTTTAGGATGAGTAGTCACTTCTCTCCAAGTTTCCCATCATTTGCACACTAGCAACACATTCTTCCTTGTTAGTGAGAATTAGATTCAGAACAGAATTTCTTCTTGACGACTCCTCTACTTTTTTGAAGGATGAAATGATCACAAAGGCAAATCAGAAAGTTATTAGCTGCTCTGATTTTGGAAGAGAGCTCTAGCAGATGGTTGACTGATTAAAGTTTCTTATCACTACAGCATCATGCTTCCATGCCAGACTTGAGATCTATTTCCCAAACTCCTCAGCTATTTCTTCTTTTTGCCCAAATTTTCTGTTGTAAATTCCAATGATAAAAACATTTCTGTTTTTGTCTTCTTTGACCTTCACCAAAATATTTTTATTATCATGTTTTCCTTTCCAGGTTTCTCACATGTTGTACATTCTGGATATATGATGCTACTATCTTTTTACCTATCTTATTTCTCCTGAATAAAGTATGCACATCTGAGCTATCATATAGTTATAGCTTTTGTCCCATACACCAAGTCTCATTGGTATTTAGCCTCCTTTGATTAGGATCTTTTGTTAGTCTTGTATGATGCTTAAGCTTAGGGTGTTTAAGTCATGGTCTGGCTGCTTGTCGCACTTTTTTCTTTGACCTAGAAACTCTGGATTTTGGCTATAATGTTCCATAGTATTTTCATTTTGGGATTTCTTTAAAAATGTCACCAGTGGATTCTTTTTATTTTCACTCTACCTTCTAGTTCTAAGGGAACTAAGCAGATTTCTTTTAAGATTTTTTGAAATATGAAATTTGAGTAATGTTTTTTTTTTGGTCATGGCTTTTAGATAGTTCATTAATTTTTAAATTATCTTTCATCAATATGTTTTCCAGGTCAGTTATTTTTGCTATGAAATATTTTAAATTTTCTTCTATTTCTCTAGTCTTTTAACTTTCAAACATTTCTTTTTGTCTCAAGAGGCATTAGGTTCTGTTTGGTCCATTCTAATTTTTGTGTTTCTTGGGTAAAGTTTTGTACCTATCTCTTACTTTTCTTTCTGATTCTTTTTTTCTATATGTCTCATTTATTTTCCTGTTTTCCCTTGATCTCTCTCATGATTTTTCAAATATTTTAAACTCTTTTTTGACTTATTACTTCTCCTTTCTCAGGAATTCTAGTTGAACTTGTGTCCAAGCTACATTTTTTTTTTTTGAAATTTGTTTTTCATATGTTGGAGTTCCCTTCTTCTGGAATTATCTTGAGTTACCATAATAGCTCTTTATAGTAAATTCTCCTCCTCCTCCTCCTCCTCCTTCCTTCTTCTTCTTCTTCTTCTTCTTCTTCTTCTTCTTCTTCTTCTTCTTCTTCTTCTTCTTCTTCTTCTTCTCCTCCTTCTTCTTCTTCTTTCTTCTTCTTCTCTGCTTCCTGAATTCAGATTTTATGTTAGGCCTGGGCTGTGTATACTTCTTGTGTCCTCTTAGGTCTTTCTGCTGGTTTCTTGGGGCATTGAATGTTGTATTATTCCAGTATCTCAGGGATAGCTTAAGCTAACCACCTGTAAGCTTTCAATGCTCCCAAAGTGGTTTGATCCAGGGCAAAGTTTTACCACTGCTGTCCTCATCTAGGCTCTGTGAAGAGCTTGACCTGAGATTTGCCCTAAGCAACCAATCTATAGATGTTTCTCATGGCTGGAATTTTAGTAGATTGTTGCTTGACCCCAGCCATGGCCAGCTAACTAGAAAGCTCTGAAGATTCACAATGACAACATTTCAGCCTTTCCTTTGGTCTGGGATTTCTACACTGGTTATTCCTCTGAAGGCTTACACTGGGCCAGAGTATGTAACTGAGACTCTGTTCCATTTCTGAGGTCAGAGCCACATAGCTGCTGCTTGCTTTTGAACTTCATCTTCACTCAATATCCAGGATAGGGCTGTCACCTACTCCTCACCCTGAAGCAGCACAACGAGACACTTGTCCCCTTCTTAGTCCTCCTTGGATCTGTGATCCAGAACTGAGTATCAAGCAATAGAGCTGCCAGTTGATCCCTGTTACTTTACTTTATGCAAGGTTGGGACCATTTGTGGGGTCTGGGACCTCCTGTTATCCTAGCTCCAATCTTCCTTCAATTGCTTCATTAGAATGCTTTGTGTAGTTCACTCCTTGCTGGACCCCGTCTGCTGTGTCCATAAACCTCTCTCTCTGTCTCCCTATACTGAACTCAGCTGGAAAATTTCTAATTGTGATTTTTCCTCCTTCAGTTTCCCCATCAGGACCTGATGTGATGTGAATTCTAGTGTTTGTGGAGGAGTAAGGGTGGAATATAAGTCTTACTTTTTCCTGGTACTTCCTCATCTTGGCTCTGCCTCTCCTTAATAAATGCCCATTCATTCATTCATTCATTCATGCATGCACACATTCATTCATTCATTCATCATTCTACCTTTCCAGATTTACATTACTACCCTTCATATAATACACGCTTTAGTTAAGCTGTTCTCTATATCTGAAATATATCACCTCTTCTCTTTGGCTGCTTCACACCTACCTGATTTTAAAATTCCAACTCAAATATCACCTCCTTCATAAAGCCTTTTAAAAATTATCTTCATTTCATAACTACTTTCTTCTTGGACCTCACATAGCTATGGTTTTGTACCTCTCTAACTCACCTAACATATAATTGTGTATTATAGTTATCTGTTTTTGTCTTATCCTTTTATCATACTCCACGAAGTCAAGAAGGCTGACTCATATACATTTTGTGTCTCTCTCATTGCCTAGAATTAGGCTACCCATATAGTAGGTACAAAATAAATGGTTTTTTTTAAATAAATTAATTAATTGATATATGATTTAAGGTTCTGTTTTTCATTACTCTAATTTAAAATACCTGTCCTGTGGGCTGTTATTTAAATGTTATAACTCTAATTTTAAATCTATGAAGAATAATGAATACTTTTCCCTCCCAATGTTTCCTGGAATCTTTTGGTGGGTTAGTAAAAGAGCCAATATTTCAAACTAAAAATTGACTATAAGTGTCCATTATGATTTTCTGCTTCTTGCAGGATGTGTATAGAGTTTAGTTATTATTTAATTATATTCTCAGAACTTGAATAAAATCTTTAATTATGATTACAGTTATGTCAGGAATAGAATAATATACAAAGTACATACATTCTGTGGAGAACTCAATTCCCATTAAGTGCTTAGACAGTCTCTAATCAACATGCCTGTAGAACACATGCCCTGTATCATCATCTGGGCAGTCGATAAAGAGAAACATCTATGGGAGCTCTTCACTGAGAGATGGGCTAGCAAAAACATGGAGGCCCACCTGAAACTGCAGAATCTCCCTCCTAAAACTTTGATTTTAGCCTTCACATGTCCATTCACACCATGTACTGTATGGGTCATTGGGCCCAAACCACATGGTGTTCAGGGCAGTTGAGATTATCAAAAGAGCATCTGGAGGATGCACAAGGATGATGAGAATTCCATATGATGCCAATCCAAGAACATTGGTATGGTTCCTTTAGAGATACATGTAGTCATTGAAATCGCATTTGTATCCAAGTGTGTTAAGACTGTCTTTATTGACTTTCCATGTTGCTTTTTCTGTGGAGGTGATTTAAGAATGGTCTCTTTTATCGAAGCCACATGATGAAATTTGTGGTGGCAGGCACCGGGCTGTCCTATTTCCTGTCTATGCATATGTACATGAAAGCAAACCAAGTACAAAAAGAGATGAAAGTACTGATCAAGAGGGAGTTACCAGTAAAAAAAATAAAAGTTTAGATATTTGATTCAGATGAAGTCTTGCTAATTTCAGAAATCCATGAGGAATATTTTGAGGTCATTCTGCTTATATTTTGGGCATTTTTTCCAGGCCAGGGCTAGGGAAGATTATTTTCTTTTGGGGGTCCTTAGGAGAATGAAATAGAACTTTTCAAAAAAGCATATATAAGTTAACTTTGGATTAAGAATGATCTAGGACTGATTCATCTACTGAGAAGTTTGTTGTGTCCTCACTATAACTGTTGAGACAATGTGGAATAGTGGATGGAATTCTGGACTTGGAGTCAGAAGAGACCATACTTCTAATCCTAGGTCTTAGACCAGCAATGGCTGGTCAAACATGGGAAAATCACTTCATCTCTTTAAGTCTCAGTTTCCTCATCTGTAAAATTGGACTGTACCTATATAACACACACACACACACATATGCACTCACATACACATCTGTCTCCTCTATATACACACCTATATGTATATGTATATATAGATGTGTGCATGTACGTATGTATGTGTGTGTGTATCTATATCTTTGCAAACCTTTAGAAAGCTATACAAATGCAAGGTCTTATTATTAGAAGCCTAGCACTGGACTGAGGCTGAAATAAATGGGGCCCATATGCTTTGCTAATATCCATACTAATGCTTCTGTCCACTGGGAGTTGGCGGGGGGGGGGGGGGGGGGGGGGGAAAGGGGGAGAACTGAGATCTCAGGATGGAATAGAGTTAGAAGAGAAATCTTAAAGAGAGGGATTATTCTCCCAATGTCCTTTCTCACTGCTGTTTTCTTCAGAAAGAAATAAGTGTGGAACAGTTAAGTATTAAAGGTAAAAACAAAAAGCTTCACTTGCTAGAGGTTGCATTTCCTTGCCCTTCTTACTCCTTTCCTTTGTCTTTTGAGAGCATTATTTGACTGGGTGCAACAATGAGTAAGGCAGCCTAGAAGCTTTGTGAATGAAACACTTTCTACAAGGGGACACAATATACACAATATATTCATTTAGGAAGAAAGGTAAATGGTAATTCCTAATTTTGATCTTCAAGAATGGTGCAGTTCCCAACTCATTTGGAGTCACAGTAGCACTGATGTTCTTTTGAAAAAAGCTGTTGCAAGCATATAGGTGTTTTTAAATATATCAAATACACACATACATATAGGTCTAAAATAAGTGTAAGATAGGGCAGAAATGGAACCAAAGAGGGGGAAATGGCGTTTGTCCCAAGGCTCTAAAACTTCGAGTGTGCTGATTGCAATTGTATTCATTTAGGAGATAGGAAAAAACTGGGTGCATCGAGAATAATTCGTTCCATATGCCCAAAGGGCTATAAAAATGTGCATACGCTTTGACCCTGCAATAGCATTTCTAGGGTTGTATCCCAAAGAGATCGTAAAAATGGGAAAAGGACCCACATGTACAAAAATATTTATAGCAGCTCTTTTTGTGGTAGCGAAGAATTGGAAATGGGTGGGGGGGAGGAATGCCCATCCATTGGGGAATTGCTGAGCAAGTGGTGGTATATGAATGTAATGGAATAGTATCGTGCTATAAGAAATGACGAGCAGGCAGACTTCAGAAAAACCTGGAAAGACTTGTATGGTCTGATGCTGAATGAAGTGAGCAGAATCAGGAGAATGTTGTACATAGTAACAGCCCATGTTGACTAACATTGATTGATAGACTTGACCCTTCTCAGCAATGCAAAGATCTAAGATATCTCCAAAAGTCTCATGATGGAAAATGCTATCTACATCCAAAGAAAGAACTATGGAGTTTGAATGCAGATCGAAGCATACTATTTACTATTTTTTTCTTTTGTTCTGTTTTGTTTTCTCTTTATTGTGGTTCTTTCTATTCATTCTAATTCTTCCTTACAACATGACTAATGTGAAAATATATTTAATAGAAATGTATGTGTATAGCCTACACTAGATTGCATGCCATCTTGGAGGGGGAAGGAAGGGGAGAAAAATTTAAAACTCAAAAGCTTATGGAAGTGATTGTTGATAAATCAAAATAAATAAATAAAAAATTTTAAAAAAGAATAATTAGTTCCAGTGGTGCCATTCCAGGTGAGCTCCATCTCTTTCCTGGGTAGCAACCTCCCTCGAAGTGGTTTTTGTCTTTAGTTGGAGATCTTAGTTTTCCTCCGGGTGTAAGAATGACTAGTCCTGGATCATAGGTAGGGGTGAAGTTAAGGAAGCTTGTGGTGCACAATAACCTGCTTTTCAATTTTATGTGCTGCATACCCCACCTCCACCCTTTGCTATAGACAAGAGCTATTTTAGCAGTAATGGTAATTCATGATGCGCCAGAAATGCGCCTATAGAAGACCTAATCAAGTGGGCCTGACAGGTGGTATCCTAGAAAGCAGAAAGGAAGGAATGATCAGGAATGATGGAGTAAAAAGCTGAAAGATTTTTCAGAGAAACCTATGTATTCTGAGGCAAGAGGACTGAGTTAATGAAGAGAAGGAGCTAGAAAAAAAAGTCTAGGGAAGTTTGTTGTGAAGCCATCCCAGAGAAGATTAAGTACTTGTAAGAGATTTCTGGGAAGTGGGCCAGAGAAGCTAGAAGATATAGCTTGCTGTGTTGGAGGATGAGGAAATAAATAAAGTACTATTATTACCCTTATTTTGCAGATGATAAAACTGAGGACTAAGTAGGTTAAATGAGTTGCCCAAGGCCACACAACTAGAAAGTGTCAGAGGCAAGATTTTAATTTAGGTCATTTTGGCTCTATGTCCAGGGTTCTAATCACTGTGTCCTCTAGCAGCCTCTTAGCTCAGAGGCTATACTTTCTAAGCCCCTCTTCATTTCGTGGAACAGGAAGAGTTTGGCAGATACTGAAGGTAAAAAACGAAGTGGATCAAAGTTGCAGGGTTACCTAGTATAATAACTACCATAGATCTAGGCAAGAAAGTGGAAGTCTGGATATTTTGGTTGGAAATGATGGATAACATGAGGCCAGGTAGGTCCAAGTCCAAGATGCGGAAATTCAGTGAGGGTAGGGAGGGGGAGGTATTCCTCCAGGTAGGCAACCAGATTCTAAATTTAAGAAAGGTCAACAAGGGCATGATTCTTTTAGTGGATAAATCTGCCAAAGGGGGCACCAGGGGACAGTTGTACCCTCTATTCCTATGTCAAGTTATTTTGTCCTTTGTCTTTTTTTTATGCTCCCTTCCTTACACTGTTTATTCATAGCTTTGCCATTTTTTGTGTAGCTAGAGACACAGAAGCCTACATTAGAGCAGGGGGAGGAGCAAGAACTGTTTTGGGGAAGTGGCAGTTTGCTTGGAGCAGACAGAGGTATGTTTTCAAACCTGGGATTCTATCCTAATTCCCTTTATTCTCTTTCTACAATAATATATAATGCGGAGTAGTGGAATCTGTGATTGTTATTGGGTCAAACCACACTATCATCTTCCCTTAGATTCTGGTAGAAACTGGCCAGGACACAGAGTCCCAGAGTCCCCCAAATAGCAGCACTTTCCTGACTGACCACCTGTGTTCAGAATGGCCCACACAACCATCATGTAGAGGAGCAACCCTCGTAAAGATGCAATCTGGCCAATTGCCTCAGAGGTGCTATAGCGTCTGCCTCCTTAGGAATCCTACCTATGTAAGGCCTGGAACAGAAAGTCCTCACACCAACCTTTTTAGCACTGTCAAATGGTTCAGTCTCAGAAACATATGTTTTATCAATAAGAATTTTGTTAAAGAAGGTATCTTACCATCTACCTTGCTGCTGCATCCAAAGAACCGCAGGCTTTTCCCTCTGACACAGCTAAAGCCTTCTATGTGTGTTGTTTCCCAAGCATTAGAACGTGACCTCCATGACAGCAATGATGATTTTTTTTTCTGTTGGTAGCTTTAGCACTTACCACAGTGCTTTGCAACAAAATAGGAAGTGCTTCATAAATGTTTTTGTTATTTATTTATTTTTAGTGATTCATTAGTTATTCATTTAGTTATTTATTCAGTCCACCATCTGATGGATTCATGTGTATTGGACTGGCTAAAACCTCAATTCATCTAGTCCAGAGGTGGGGAACCTGTGGCCTCTAGGTCCTTAAGCGTGTCCCTTTGATTGAATCCAAACTTCACAGAACAAATCCACTTAAATAAAGTATTTGTTCTATGAAACTTGAACTTAGTGGAATGACCCCATCCAAGGACCTGGAAGGCCACGTGTGGCTTCAACTCCACAGGTTACCCACCCCTGACTAGTTTATTCAGGAGTTTGCATGAGTTGGTTTTTAAGGTATAATTTGTGGAGGGTTTTCATTATTTGGAATGCCAGTCACTCCACAGAGAAATAAATGGTAATCCAATTGATTTCTGAAACTCAGGCTTTATTTGCCTTAGGTATAATTGTTTCATTTAATAAATTTTTGTAGTTTTAAAAATATATTTTATTTTATATAATACATAAAATTTATTTTTTTAAACTTTTTTTCTGTTTTAAACAATTGATTTAGATAAATAACTTCAGAACTTCACTTATCCTAGCTTTCTTTCAATGGATGGTGAATATGTTGAAGAAACAAATTTTCTAGTATAACATAGAGTCATATTCTTACAAAAACCCTAGCAATTTAATAATTTGTTCCCCCAATGTACACAAATCTCACATACATACATTTCTTGCCAGTTTACTCTGCTATCAGACTGAGGGACATGTAGTTTCTATATTACTTCTTGGCATATATTAGCATAGAATGGTGTGATGGCTTTTCTATGAATTTGCTGGGTAAATTCTTTAGATAGATGATAGCAGTAATGATAATGAAGAAAACAATTGACTTTAACAATCCTCCTTTGCAAAATAATGAACTCTATAATTCTCAGAGGAACACAGTACATTCGTGCCACCTTTTGGGAAAGATCTAATGACGTGATGTATTAATGAGCTCTCATGCTTTTGAAACAACTTCCTTAAAAATGGGATCCAGCTTTTTCTGAATCATTCTAATGAAGGATAAATTACACTTTTCAAAATAATTGAAAGAGTAAACACATTGTGATTCGGCATTCCTTTTTGCTCTGTTTTACTTGGTGTCTTCCACCCTGACCCTCGAGGGTTTGGCACTTTTGTGTTTTTGTAGCAGCAATTAACAGATTTCTTTTCGATACTAAGATTACCTCTTTTGAAGTGAAAAAAGGAAGCGGACACATTGTTATTTCAAAAATACTGCCATAGCTCTCTGTCTCATGAGCTCCAGTCTTCTATTGCTAACTACCTGGTAGACATCTCTCCCTAAATGCCCTGCCTGTATTTAAAATTCAACATGTGATAAAAGGAATTTATTGCCTTCTTTTCTTAATCTAAATTTCCTCCAAACTTCAAATTTCTTTTTTTTTTGTTCTTTTTTAGACAATTGGGGTTAAGTGACTTGTCCAGGGTCACACAGCTTGTAAATGTCAAGTGTTTGGTCTGAGGCCCAATTTGAACTCAGGTCCTCCTGACTTCAGGGCTGGTGCACTGCCCACTACGCCACCTAGCTGCCCCCAAAACTTCAAATTTCTAATGAGGGCTTTTTGTTGTTTGTCAGTCTTGTCTGAATGTTCGTGGTCTTGGCAGAGATACTGCAGCGGTTTGCTATTTCCTTCTCCAGCTCATTTCACAGATGATGAAACTGAGGCACACAGGGTTAAGGGACTTGCCCAGGGTCACACAGCTAGTGTCAAGTATCTGAGGCCAGATTTGAACTCAGGTCCTCCTGACTCCAAGGCCAGAGCTCTATCCGCTGCACCATCTAGCTGCACCCCACCACCCAAATAATTTTTCTAAAGCATAAGATTGGATGAACCACATTCAACTGAAAAGTTCAAACAACAACAAATTTCTCAGCCTGAAATTTAAGGTCTTTTATGAGCTGGCTCCCACTTCCCTTTCTAGCCTTAACCCTTTGTGAATTCCATATTGTAGTGAAACTGTTCTATTAGTGCTGTCAGACCTGGAACATTGCATCTCTTGCCTCTGAGTTGATACAGGCCATTCTTCATCCCTGGAATAGGCTCCCTCTACATCTCTACCTCTCAAAATCCTTGTCTTCCTTCAATCCTCTGCTCAAGGAACAGTTCCTCTTTCACAACGCACCTAATGTGCTTTATGAAATGTTGAATTTCATAACTTCACCTGGAAGGGACACCTGCAATCCTCCAGTCCAACCATTTCTTATTAAAATGAGAAAACCAAGCCCTGGTGGTGAGGTGTTCTGCCCCAAGTCATGCAAATACAGAGATGACATTTGAACCCCTGATCTATGAGGACTTCCCCAAAGTCTTCTCCAAGCTTCCCAGTCCATAGTTGTTAGCCTGGTCTTCCTCCCAATTACCTTATTATGTACATATCTATCCCCCAGTAGGCTATAATCTCTTTGAGGGCTGTGGATATTTTATTTTTATTTTTGTATCTCAGTGCCTAATACAGTCTGTGGTACTTTAGTGCATAATGGAGAAATAGCCTTGCTATGAATCAGACTCCTGAAGAATATTTGTCTGTGAGAGATGCATAGATATAAAATATAATTACGTATACAAAACTATGTATAACACATAAATAATGGTGCAAACACATACATATTTGGGGTTGGATTTGTGTTTTAATTAGTGTGGAGAACTTTTTTGATATGCAAAATCTCTCCATGAATGCAGATATATAGACAGTAAGGTGGTTCAGTTGATAGAAGGCTGGACTTGGGGTCAGAAAAATGTGAGTTCAAATCTAGCCTTAGACACTTAGTGTGTGGTGATGTATCCCTAAATAAGTCACTTAACTGCTGTGTGCCTTAGTTTCCTTATCTGTCAAATGGAGAAAATAAAAATGCATACCTCCCAGGGTTCCCATCAGGATAGAATGAGATACTTTGCAAAAATTAAAACACTATACATAGTCTCTCAAAAATCTCAGAGTAGTTTAAACTTTAATAATTTCTGAATTATGAATACAAGTTTGCAAAAATGGCATTTGAAAGGTCGCTTCCATTTAAATATTCATAATTTTCTTATTAAAATTCAACATCACCACTATCTTGTGCTATTTATCACTCTAGTCAGTTTTTGAACTTTGTAAAAACCTTTGCTCAGCCGCAGCTCAGAGAGGGACAGAGTTCTATCTGTCCAAAGAGTGGAATTTACATGCACATATGACGATATTGATGTAACTCCATAAAAAAGAGTCTAGTGGATATAGTTCAGGTGCCCAAACTGGGTACACAAGAGAACTTTCTCTCCCAATCCAGTGGTCTAGAAAAATATCATCCAGAAACTGTCACACGTGCAAAATATAATGACCCTGTTAAAATTAAAAATTTATTACTCAAAATTTAGGAAATAAAAGTATGAGAAATTTAAATAATAAAATATTAAAATTATGTTCTTTTTAAGTCTGTAACATATCCACTCCTGAATTCATTAAGGTTTAAAACTACACTAAGACTTTTGGGACATACTATATAAGTGCTATTATTATTATTATTATTATTATTATTATTATTATGCCAACAACTTTTCTATAACATAGTTCTAGAGAATTGCAGGAGGGGTCTGAGAAGTTAACTGACTTATTCACACTCAAATGGCAAGCCTGTCTCAGGGCTCTTTTTGACTCCGAGTTATTCCCTCTATGCATTATGCCATGTATGTCTGTCATGTGCTTGTGTACTCATATCAAACTCAAAATCAAAATAGATCTGTGATCTTATTTATGAAGCTATTCTCTCTAATGATGAGTATACACTCCATTCATAACTACTCATTCTGTGCAACTCTTCTGAATTTCCTTCTACATTTTGCTAGGGTGTTGTGTCCTTTGATGATATCTAGTTTTCTCCTTTAGTATTCATTTATGTCAAGGGCCAATGAATAGATATAGTGGGCTAAATGGGATCATTTGCACTCACATCAATCAGCTAGGCTGGGCCTTAGTTTAGGAATGTCAGGAGTGGATTATGGATTCCAGACATGGATTTTGGAAGACCAGAACCATGGATCCAGGTATGGTATGGAGGATGCTTGCCTAGCAAGAGAGAAGTCAGACAGCAGTTGTAGATAGCAAGATGGACAGATTGGATGGCATGTGAAGGTGAAATGGGGTTCTTGGAAAGCAGAGCTAGTTTGTTGGTGATTTCATATCACACATATGTCTGTAGAAACTCAAATACACAAATGGACATGCAATCCCTTTAATATGTTTACTTTTTCAAGTGACAAAGGTCACAAATCATTCATTCCTGCCTATCCTGGATGGCACATACACTTATTTCTAGAAGTGTTTGACAGGGTGCCACCCAATATGGTAGGATTGGGCTTGGGGGAATCTTCCTTGCTTTCTCTTGATGTTGAATTACCAGGGGAGCACATGATTGGCCCATTAATTATTCCTAGCTCTCCCCATGTAAACAGCCCAACTTATTTTCTGATTGTATATTCCTTTGATAGCATTTTTTACTCTGTCAAAAATTTCTTCATTAATGTTTTCTTATTACACATAACATTTTGTTCATAGCCACCATAAACTTCATCATTTCTCCCAAAGTTGGGCCCATAATTAAAAACAAGTAGGACAGTGGAATAGATTGCTTTGGGAAAATTGCCAAACTATATGTGATCCGAAACTTTTTTTTTTCTGTAAGAAAGACCCATCATTTAAATATCACTATTGATTGATTGATTGGCAGAGAGGCAGCATGGCATCATGTCTTGAAAGCCAGATTTAGAGAGAAGATCTGGGTTCAAGTCCCTCTTCCAACACTGATTTGGTGACTCAGGGCAAGTCACTTAACCTTTCTATATTCCAGGAAAATTAAGTTTATAAATTGTAGAGAAGGTGCCCATTGGTAGATGGGAATCTCCTCATCTGGGAGATCCCTATACCAGTGAATTTCAGGCTTGGTCCCTGTCACCTATTCTAAATGCTTTGTTGTATGTCTATGAATCATAGAGTTTCCAAAGAAATAAAAATGAGTTGATCTATCTCCCTCTCTCTTTCTGTCTCTGTCTCTTGTATCTTACTCTCTCCCTTTTTTTTAATCTGTTTCTCATTTGTTCATCTATTCTATCTATCTATCTATCTATCTATCTATCTATCTATCTATCTATCCATCTACTTTGAATATTCCAGTAGCATGCTTGAAGTTTGTAATATACCTGCCACTGACAATATAAATCTTGCTGGCTCAACTTTATTATGGAATCATACATTCTGCTGTCATTAAAATAGCAGTAATGGAATTTCCTTCTTTGAAAAGGCATCTGAGCCTTCCTTATTATTTATCTATACATGTAATATCAGAGCTAAGATTTTATATTTGAGATAAGAGACATACTTATCTTCAATTATCTTTATTAACTATTGCCTTATGCTTGGCCAAGAATCTTGTAAATAGAGGTGGAAAAGAGTTGACTCTGAAGATAGATGACATTAAAAAAAAAGTGAAAGATGCAATAGTGACCTGGAATCTTCATGTCATCAAAACATGTGGATGAAAGGTAAAAAAAAAGGGCAATCATTAATCAGGCAACCAAGAAATATTTACTGATCACTTATCATGTGCCTAGGACAGAGCGAAGATATAATTATTCAGATGTTTTGTCTGTTGAACTTCAGATTTAACATGCATATTCTTTCAAGTATTTTAATATGTTTTAAATTGGAAAGCAATTTAGAAATGTTTGACACTGAGCAGACAAAACATCTGGATGATTGTTTGAATTTTAAAATTTTCATTGAGATGAAAGGAAATGTGGTTTAAGTGAGAGCACATTGCTTTGCTCAAAGTAAGCACTTAACAAATATTTGTGGAATTGAATTGAAATAATTCTGGATTTGGAGTCAGAAAGACTGGTGTATAGGTCCCAGTTCTACCATCTATTAGCTATGTGTCTTTAGGAAAGTTACTTAAATTTAATAGGAAGTATTTATGGTACTAAGAAACTCCAGTAATACCTATGTTCATTTAAAGTGAGCCCATATAGTTGCTCCCTCTGAGAGTCCATCAGGATTCTGGGTCCATTCATTCCCATTCACTTTTCCTCCTTCTTGTGGTAACTTCTATGCCCTTTGCTCTTTTGGTCTGGCTCTTTGAATCATTTCATGAAGCTTTGTTGAGAGATCCCTCACACTTATTAATCTTAATTTCATTACTATATCCAATTCTAGGAATACGCTTGTGCTGGAGAATAGTTAATTCTCCAGCGCTCAGATCTTTCTCTCTCTCCTTCTCTCTCTCACTCTCTCTCTCTCTCTCATTCTCTATTAATTTATTCATCTATCTATCTATCTATCTGTCTATCTATCTACCTATCTGTCTATACATCTATTAATTCATCTATCATTTATTGATTGATCTACCTTATCTATTTATTCATTCATCTATCATTTATCCATTAACTTTCTCTCATCTATCTTCTATTTAGTTATCTTTCTTCTATCTATTTTTATAGTTACATTTAAAATTTCCATGAAGATTTGTAAAAAGACAGCTCTTTTTTTAAGGATGATAGATTTTTTGATAGTACTTTCAGGGCATTTTTCTGACAGTAGTCAGTCTAATTTTATTATAGAATCAAAATATTGTGCTCCTGGGAGAAATTTTGCTAAAAATTTATAATATTCTGCTTAAAACTGCTACAATTATTCATACTTAAAATGAAACAATAATGACATTTTGAGGATAAGATAGTATCATGAATTGATGGCTTATGTGTTGGGAAGACTGTTGTTGTGTGGCTTGAGGGGAGGATAGACATCTCTATCCTCTTCTTTCCCCACTCTTCTCCAACGGAAACTTCAATTCCTACCAGGAAGGGAAGTAGGAGGTTGGGATAGGAGGCCATCACTCTGCTATCCTTGGAGATAAGTGGTACTGCGCTAGAAGTATATTATCTGCTCCCTTAAATCTTATTCATCTAGGGGATATGATCAAGTTCCTTTTAACTTCTAATTACTTTGTCATTTTTATGGAGGAAGGGGCCTCAAACTTTATATCCAAGGCTTGACCCCAGTCCCCAGCTTATAACAGTTTCACAATTAACATATATAGCAAATAGCAAAGAAACCCATTTGTCCAAATCATAGAAAAAACAGAAATCAGAGAAGGTTTATGTAGGAGAACATATTCCAGACAAGACAAAGTGAAGAAACTCTCCCATTGGGAGTGAGGTAACTCAGCTCACCCAAGAGACAGGGTCCTGATTCTCAGCCAAGTGGAAACTCCCCAAAGTATTCAGAGTAGCAAGCTAGGGACAGAGACATGATTGAGACTGCCTGCTCCTCTCATATCTTCCCAGTCTTTTCCTTTAGCAACCTGAAGTGGGATTGATCTCTTTATCTCCTCTCTCAAAGATGAAAGACAACTTGATGCTACTCTTGAATAACACTTTCTCACTTGGAGGGTCCTGAAAGAGGGATTTGAAACTTGAGGAGTCCCAAAGGAGACTTGAAGGGCACTGGGGAAAGCTCTGTCACCTCTTTCCTTTCTTACCTTTCACCTCTCTACCCTGCCCTTCATGCAGGGCAGGGCATTAAGTTCTACCAATAAGGAAGGAGTCCAATAGCAGTGGGATTTGGGACAGGAGTTACAATAGGTTCATGGTATTAGAGATTTACAGTTGGAAGTCACTTAAGATGTCATTAAATCCAATGGGTTTATTTTACAGATGATGAAATTTAGGTTTAGAGAGGTTAAGCAACTCAGCCAGTGTCTGAGTAGAATCTGAACTCATGTCTTCATGATTCCAAGCTCAGCCACTTAGTAACTGTAATACACTAAGTCACAAAATATCCAAAGGAAGTAGCTAAGAATCAATGGTAGAATGGTTTGTATGGAACATAAAGATGATTTAAACAAATGGTACAAACAGACATGAAAAGCCCACCATTTTGCCCTCTTCCTTATAGTCTACAGCAGAGGTGTCAAGCACCCAGTAAGCCTACATTGCAGTCTGCAACACTCCTGAGTATATCTTCAACTAGATTAAAATGTATTTCGGAAATATTTAACAAAATCAATGAAAATACAATAGAACATAGAGAATATTAATACGTGGTTTTTTTTAGTCAATATAAGACCCATGGGGATCCTCATGAACCGTTTAGTGCCCCACACCCACTTTTGAGTTGATATTGCTGTCCGGTAATTTCCAACTCTCTGTGACCACATTTTGGGGTTTTCTTGGCAAAAATTAGGGTGGTTTGCCATGAAGAACTGAGGCAAACAAAGTGAAGTGACTTGCCCAGAGTCACACAGATAATAAATGTCTAAGGGCTGATTTGAGATGAGTCTTCCCAATTCCAAGTCCAATGCTCTATACACCACACCACATAGCTGATACCACTGTTCTGAAGCATGATGAGAGACATCTTGTCTTTGAAAGCTCAGATTCTTTGCTTAGCAGAGGGGCTGCTCTTTGAAATGAACAGATTATTCTCTACTGTAGAGAAGAAGGCAAGAGGGGATGTGGAGAGGGAGGGAACTAAGACCATGATTCAAAATGCAATGGGAAAGGAATGACCTGGGAGCACATTTTCTGCAATATTACCACTGGGACTCCTCTTGTCCACACTATCCAATAAAAAAAAATTACTCTTGGTGAATTTCATTACTGAGTCATAACCTTCCAGTTGAATGAAAAATATGAACTGAGTAATTTCTGCTCCCCAACCCTCAGCAGATGATTTTTGTGCCTGTGTTGCAGGAATACAAAGATTAGAGAAGCATTGTAGGGTAATGGGAAGAGCACTGATCTTGGAATCAAGTCAACAAGCATTTATTAAAGTGCCTAATGTGTGCCTGGTACTGTGATAGACATGGGGTATAGAAAGTAAGTCAGAGACCTCTTGAAGAAGGTAGAATTTGAGCTGAGATTTGAAATGATTGGTACAACCCTGGAAAAATCAATTCACTTCTCTGAAACTCAGTTTCCTCATTTCTAAAGTGGAGGTGCTACTGTCTTACCCATGTCATGGGGTTGTTGTGAGGAAAGCACTCTGTCAGCCTGAGTGCTGTGGAAATGTGATTCTTTAACAATACTTCATGTCATTCTCTGCTAGGGTAGATGCCATTTCTGAAATGTACATGCCCACTGAGACATCAGGGTCCTTCTTTATAAACATCACACTAGTTAATTTCTTTGTATGACACTTCTCTTTCGGAAAAGAAAAGACACAGCATAACAGAAGCCTTGTTGTACAGTTTGTTATCCTGAATATGACCCTTGGAATTCTAGGGGCCACTTTTAGGTGGAGGCTCCCCAGTCTTCTAGGGGGTTAACGATTTTTTTTAGTCTATGTTCCTTGTACATGTCTCCCTCTCCTCACCCCATTCCCTGCCTGAAGGTTGAGTCTGTTTGAATTCTGCCTTTGTTAACACAGGGCGTTGTACATCATAGGACCTTCACAGATGTTTGTCCAGTTCAGGGATGGGAACCTGCAGCCTCGAGGCCACATGTGGCCTTCCAGGTCCTTGGGTGTGACCTTTTGACTGAGTCAAAGTTTTATAGAACAAATCCTTTTATTAAGGGCATTTGTTCTGTGAAGTTTGGATTCAGTCACACTTGAGGCCCTAGAGGGCCACATGTAGCCTTGAGACCACAAGTTCTCCATCCCGGTCCACTTGAACTAATTCGATAATGATACAAATCGTCCTTGTTGAATTAGTTGTACACAAAGTGCAACTGCAGTTCTCAAAACTATGAATTCTGATTTGTTCACTGAAAGCAACTTTACATTAAGAGAACAAAGAGCCATATCATTTTTTCTTTCAATTTTCCAATTCTTGAATTAGAGGAGACTTTTAATTGGCTTAGCATTTCTAATAATAATAACGTACATTTATACTACAGTAAGATTTTCAAAGTGCTTTCCTTACACCAACCCTGTAAAGTAGAAACTCAGGTTCAGAGAGATAAGTGCTTTGTCCAGGGCTGCACAGCTTGTAAGTATCAGAACCAGGATTCAGACTCAGATGGTCTCCTATTCTTTCTACTACACTAAGTTGCCTAAGGAGCACCTTGTAAATTTATATTTTTCTTGAGGAGACTTTATTGGGTTTTTTTTGCATAATTTTGCAAGTTAGCAAACATAAAATAGCAAAATGAAAACCAAGGAAACAGTATTATGAAGCATTTTTTTTGTTGTTCATAAGCCCCCCTCTAAGTTAATAATTGAATCAGCCAGAAGAAGCCATCTAGTTTAATTTTCTAATATAAGACAGGGTCACTCTTAAGCATTCTGCTTACTTTTTTTTAACATTGTCCCTCCCAACTTTGAAAGAGCTTTACAAATTAAATGGGGACAACTTTTCCTGGAATTTCTCATTAAATATTCAGGTACATTTGCAAATTAAGCTACCTTCTACAGGGAAATGTGCCAGAGATTATCTTGTAGCCACCCTACCTCAGAAGAATTCATTTGTGTAGAAATGCCAATTTTGCTATGGTTGTGGGGTTATCTCCCTCAAATAAGAGAGATTTCACTATGCTTATTAAGGATTTAATGATGAATTTGTTATGTGCATAGACAGGGAAAATGAGAGGTATATTGGGAAAAAAAACTTGAACAGAAGTCAGAAAGTCTGGGTTTCAATTCTGATGCAGTCACTACTTGCTCATATGTCCTTGGGCAAGCAACTTACTCTGGGCCTCAGTTCCTTAATGTGTAAGATGAAGGGTTAGAATAGATGATCTTTAAGAATTATTCTATATATCCTAAGTAGGCACTGAAGGTAATTATCTTTAATGGGGAGACAGAGTGCAATAAATCTAATAATGATGATGATAATAAAATTACAATAAAAACTATTATTTGTATAGTGCTTGAAAGTTTGTCAAATATTGTAAAGAGATCTGAATCCTAATTCTGAGTCTTTCACTTCTTAGCTGCATTCTTCTTGCTAAGTCATTTCATTTCTAAGAAGCTTAGTTTTTACTTCTGTCTTATGTGCATCAGCAACACTGGTGCTACCTACCTTACAGGGTTGCTGGAAGGAAAGAAGTTTTTTTTTTTGTTTGTAAACTTGAAAGTTCTATATAAATGAGTTATTTGTCCTCTTAATTCTCTGCCATTTCCTCCATTCCTCCTTGAATTTCATAGTCTTTGTGCCTTTTACTATATTATCTTTTCATGCAGCAGATTGTGAATATGGGCCTAGATAGATGGTAGAAAGATCTATTCTTTAGAAGAGAAACATTCTGTCTTTAAATAGTGTTTTGGCAAAAGGGACTATTGGACCCTGACCAGTTGCAGCAAAAAGTTTGCAGATAGAGAGTGGTAATTGATGGAAGAGTTTCTCTTGGCCAGGACTTCCTGCATTGGCTCCTGGGCATGCTTGTCTCTCGTTACTGGCTCTAGCCCTCTAATTAATAATGGTCCAAAGGGAAGGGAAGGGAATGGTAGGGTTGGGCATTTCATCCTCAGAACCTTAATCAGACAGGAAGATGGCCAGAGGTAGAAGATGCTTGGAAAGACTTTGAGACAAGGGTTCAATCCCTGCACTGAGCCAGATACCCTTTCATTTGCTCCAATTTCAACTCCCTCTTTTACTTCTTAACTCTCCTCACTACGGAGCAGCCCTTCTGTTCGTTGACATTTCCAAATGCTAAACTGACTTCTGAGGTGCTGTGAGAATGCTGCAGCTCACAGACTGAGTTGGACTAATTTGGCCACAAAGAGAGCCATACTTGGGGCTGGCTTTAGGCAAAATCGAGAAATAGGAAACTTTTCTTTTCTCTTTCTTTGTTCTCCATCTCTGACACCCTTCTCCCTTTTTTGGGGAAAACATCTCTCTTCCAAGGTGCTGGCATCTTTATGCTGTCTTCTGGATGACCAGGGTTTTTCACTGTGGGGCCTCATCCTAGACCTGTCCACTCTAGACTGGGCAGAGTATGTGATTCATTCAGGTTTTTTATATTTGCTGTCAATAAAATTAGTTAGAAAATTATTTAAATCCTGCCTCTGAGGAAACCAGGTTTATGGGTTAGTTGGTAGGTTATTGATTTCCTCCCATTCTACACCATCTCCCCTCTCATATTTATCCCCTGAACATTGTTGTATACATGTGGATATACACATGCACATACCCCTTGGCATTTGTGTGCAAAACTGTTTGATATGGAGTTGATTTAAAAATAGAAATGTGTGCTAGCATCTTCAGGATCACTCTCAAGAAAAGTGATAGTTATTGTTTCTCTATTGCTGTGCTGTTTTTTTTAAAACATTAGTCAAATGTATTCAATAGAAATCTCATTGTTACAAACTGTTTGTTTAATATAATTGCCAAGTGTTTGGAGATTGAAAGGAGAATGGTGTGATGAATATCAAAAGAAAAAAAATGCCAGTTGTTAACAAAGGTTTTGTAGGATGTAGCTATATGACACAAAAGCATCGAGATGAAAAGAGAAAAATTCAGTCAGTGTCCAAGACGCTTTGTTTATTTTGCCATTAATATCTGGATATTTGGGGATATTTGGGTGAATTTCTCCCTTTCCCCTGGGCAGTCTGCTGCTGTATATTGGGTGAAAACACGAGTGTATATTTTTGGTCATTGAGAACTTCATTTCTTTACTTAAAAGACACTTGAGGGATAAGCAACAAATTACATTTAATTACAAAGATTTTGACGTAATTGCCTTGTGTATTTTATATCATCCATAGAATAAACAAGCCTCTTAATTGTTTTCTTTCCTGAAATTAATTGAATTGCAACTGCCATATTATGTTAGATTGAAAACTGAAATGTCTTGATTCCATTGTTAGGATTTATTGGATTTGTCTTAACTTAGGATTTTTTCATCATATGGTATGCCATATTCACCTAGTTAATAATCAGAAAAATATTTATAAGCTTTTTTATAATAGTTAACAGTCTTGATTTCTGATTTATGTAATGATCTTTCTTTGTACATTTCTCAGGGCAGGGTTTTTGTTTGTTTGATTCCATTTTACTTCTTCAAGCCCTTATTAATTTTTTGACTACCCCACGCAGTTTTTGGTGAATGATAGTTATAAATTTATAGAAATCAGTTTTGATCAGTAAATGTTCATATTTTATTTCTGAATACACCTGAGGCTACATTAAAAAATTCTCTGACATTTTGCATTTAAAAGCCGTTACTATTATAACAAGAAGAACCAATGGCTTTTAACTTTTGATAGCAAAATAAACTAATCTGCAAAATGACAATTTTATGCAGCTAAACAAATAAATATTAAACATGTGGGTCTAAAAAACTGAGTAAAATTACATCAAATACACTTCATAAGCTAGATGAACAAATGCATTTTCATTCTTTTCTCATCAGTCTCCTTTATATTTTTAGACAGTCTTTATGTGAATACAATGACTCCAATATCAAACATTTTAAATGATGCTTGAAATATCAGTCACTTGACTTTGATGTCACACACAATTAAATTCAACCCATCTTCTCTCAGTTAATAACAGCAATCTCACCAAGTCTAGTGCCTAATTAATACAAGCTATTTGTCACATAGAGGTGACACATGTATATCAGAAGGCCTGAAATATTGTTTTGTGCCGAAATGTGGCCAGCCAGCCCTGCAATATAGAATCTGTCTTATGTATGATTGGCTTTAAAGATTTCAAAGGCCCCAGAGCTTAGTGTGCTCAAGCTGGGACTCGACAGTGCATAGAAGGTGTTACTGATGTGACGGGTCCCTTTAGGCTGCTAAGTAGTAAGGTATTTAGAAAGAAATGCAGCTCGAACAGAAAGGTTCCAACTTGATAATTCATTTACGTGATGGGCAGAATTAAGACTACAGTCCCTATGGTAATTTGCTTAACCTGCAGTTTTGAAGCCATGTGACAGAATACACAATCATAAATTTTCTTTTCTTGCATAAACATTTCTTGCACTCTTCTGCTCATTTTTTTACATATATATGTATGTGAATATATATATATATACATACATGTATATATATATGTATCTACCGAAGAAATCTGATATCTATCTATAAATCTGTTATATATATACAATATACACACCATACATATACATGTATTTATATATATATATATATATATATATATATATACATACATATCACATATAAGCCAGATTTCTTTGGTAGGTTATTCTGTATATTGGAATGACCTACCAAAGAAATCTGTTTTTGGTCTCTTAAATTCATTAACATTACACCCTTACAAAAACCTTTAAATTTAGGCTATAGAATTATCTGCCATATTACAAGAAACAATGGTTTGTTGGACAGCTTTATAATGCAGTCTTAAGATATGGGGGAAAATGACAAAGGAGGTTTTTTGACCATTTGTGGACCATTTATAGCTATAGCTATCCAGCTTTCAAATGATAACAGATGTGTGCTTATTTGTTCCTTTTTTTAGCATTCCATTTATGTTTTTGTTATTCATGGAGTGCTTCCATTGAAGCCTCTCAATTATTTTTCCTACAAACCCTTGTGAACTGCTCCTCTGTCTGCAAGGCCTCGTCCTGGGTGTTGAGTCAATTAGTCAACTAGCACTTAATTAAGTGTCTACTTAATTGCCAGACCCTGTGCTAAGCATTGGGCGATACTGAGAGAGGCAAAAGAAACTCCCTACGGTGTAATGGAGATGTAAAGTAAAACACCTTTTTGGACTCCTCTGAGTCTCTGAGCTTGCTTTTCACACTTGTCATTTGGAGGGATAGTGCAAAACTTCCTACCCTCTGTTCTATCATGGACCTCTTTGGCAGCCTGTTAAAGCTAAGATCTTGTCTCAGGTGTAGGTGGTACAGTGAGATAAAGCACCAGGCCTGAAGTCAGGAAGACTCAACTTTCTGAGTGCAAATCTGGCTTCGGACTTTGGGCAAGTCGTTTAACCCTGTTTGCCTCAGTTCCTCATCTGTAAAATGAGCTGAAGAAGGACATGGCAAACCACTCCAGTATCTTTACCAAGGAAACCCAAATGGAGTCAGGGAAGAGTCAGACACAACTGAAATGACTGAACAACAACAATAATACATGGAATTGCAAAGGTTAACAAAATATACATTTTTTTCTCTTCATGCAAATTCATGGACCCCCTAAGATCTATCCATAAATCCCTTCTATGGACCCTAAGTTAAAAACTGCAGAGGGCTGGGCCTGAGTCAAGATGACTTTCATTTAAGTCCTGCTCCAGGCAGTTCCTAGCTCTGGACAATCTCTCTGAGCTGCCATTTCTCATTTGTCAAATGGACTAATGACATGAGTACCTACATTACAGGGTTATTATGGGATCAAATAAATAAATTTGTGTAAGTGCATTGCTAATCTTTCAGTGCTATATAAATGTCATTCGTTATTGTATGATTTATTTCTTCTCATAGGACATCCACATGATGGTGGTCTAGAGGAAAAGGGAACTACTCAACACAGTTCAGTCAATGTAGTTGATGTTTCTGAAAAATTTCGTTGACTTTTCTTCACCTTCCCAATTCTCTTTACAGTTAATGCCATTTGCAGATTGGGAATCAGACTTTGGGTTTCAGGGTCATTCAAAGAATGTGATTCTTTTTTAACTCCTTTTCAACTCTTTTTGAAACACTGGGAGATCTACCAACAGAGCACTGTCCTTTAGTGATCAGGGAAGAGATGCATTGGCACAAACAGTGAATCCTAGAAAAGGGTGACAGAAGAATGAGACTTAATCCTCTCTTCCCAGCTGAAAGCTATCTGTTTATAATTGGATAGTCATAAGATGTAGGGGACAGTGACATGGGGAGGTTGTCTCAGGCAGCCAAGTCAAGGAAAAATAATATTGAAAGCGGACAATGGCTTTGCAATTCCTTTCATTTTGGGACATCTCAGTTTACAAAGGTTACCAGTTCCATGTAGGGTGCTTTGTTTTGTTTTGTTTTATGAGGGTTGAGGAGTCTGCCTTTAGAGATATACACAACTTATTGAAAACTGGAAAAATTTGGTTCAGCAATTAGAGTTTCTTTTTCAGGTTTATAGTGCAAAATAATTAGCTTGGTCTAATTTTGAAAAGTTCACCATAAGCTTGGACAAGTCACTTAATTAGAATTCTCTCATCTGTGTTGGTGATACTCGTACTTACCTTTTCTACTGCTTAGGACTGTGGTCAACAAAGTCTTTTGTAAACTTTAAAGTACCAAATAAATGTGAGTTGCTATTAGATGTCATTCAGTGTTAGTGTTGTGGAAATATTTCGCATTTAAAATAATTTCACATATCTTGCTTTCTAGTCACTATGATTTTGTTAGAATTGTGCCTAGGGAAAGAAACATGAGAACCTACAAAATCTTTAGTGTAATTATCCCTTCCACATCACAGGGGTTAGGGGCGTGGTGCCCCCAGAATCTGGAAAATCCATGCAAAATTTTTTGGCCCTCCCTTTTTACCAGAGAAGTCTGATTTTTTTTTCTTTTTCTTTTATGGGGTGTTTACAGTACCTTATTTTAAAATTTGGGCCAAGTATTTGGTCATAGGCTCTGTGTGGTTTTCTGGTCTTCAGGTATTATCTGTGGCTTCTGCAAAACTCCCCCCAAATTCCCATTTAATTTCTTATGCCAACCTATGATATATCAAAACCATGTTGGGGAAAGTTGAGATGTGGAAGACATAGTTGTAGTCTCATCAACAGTGTAGTTAAAAGAACACTGCATTGGTAGGCATAAGGCATGAGTTCAGTCCCCACTTACGAGCTATATAAACTTGGGGAAATGTCTTCACTTCTTTGAGCCTCAATTCACTAATTTGTAAAATAAGTGGGTTGGACTAGAAGACTTCTGTAAAATCATATGATTAAAGAGTGTTTCCATTAACAAACCAAAACATTTGAAAGTACAACCAAGTGGTGACACAGCAGATAGAACGGAGTCACAAAGAAAGACCTAAGTTTGAAATCTGCCTTAGACACTTTCTAGCTGTGTGCCCCTGGACAAGTCATTTAACCTGCATCACCACAGGTTCCTCATCTGTAAAATGGGTATGATAATAATACCTATTTCATAAGACTGTGTGAGGAGCTGCTCTATCTGGTTTCAACTCCACCAGGAACAAGATGCCCTCCCAAGATAAGTTTATCACCTCTAATCTCCTCACCTGGCTGCTAACTCAAGCCTTGATTGACTCCACCTTCCTCAGCCTCCATTTCCCTCTGGTTGGAGGGCTAGAGGAAGGAGTACCAAACTCCTTCCAATACCTTGCAGGGGTCAGAGGGCAGAAAGTGATCCCAGATTATTCCATTTTTCATCTGCTGCCCTGCTTGCTTTGAACTTCATGGAAAATGATGCCCCCATACAAGACACCCCTGGTGTTCCATCCCTCTTCCTCCCACTTTCCTTTTTGTGTTGCCCTCCCCCTCTAGATTGGAAGCTTGTTGAAGGTAAGGACTGTCTTTCTTTTTTATTAATTGTATACCTAGCACTTAGCACACTGACTGGCATATTGTAGGCATTTAATAGACTTTTTTTTTTATAGAGTAAAGTACTTTTGCAAACAAAGTGGTCCATACTCCACAGTCAGAAAATGATAGATTTAAAAATGAAGGGGATCATTGGATTCTAGATTTATAGATGGAAGGGACCTTAGAGATCATCAGGTCCAAGTTTTTTATTTTACAGATGAGGAAACTGAAACCCAGAGAAATTAAAGGGTTTGTCTAAGATTGCACAGTTAATAAATGATAGAAGAGAGATTTGAACCCAAGTCCTCTGACTCCAAAACTAGAGCTCTGTCTTCTGTACCACAGTGTCCTCTAATATTAGATGCTATCTGTTCCAATCCCCATTATTTTAGAGAGAAGGAAATGGAGACCTAAAGAGGTAAAATGACTTACCCAGAGGCATATGGTAGTAAATGGCAGAGCTGAGACACGAATACTGGTCTTCTGATTCCAAACTCAAAAGTTTCTCTTCTCTTTTTTTTTTTTCTGCTCCTTCCTAGCCATGATTTTTGCTCTCCAGAAATCATCATCATCTCCTCCAATGGGAACCTTGGACTCCACTTGTTACCTTGACCCTGCTAAGTGAGATTTTTTTCAGCTGTTGTGGGGGACCTGTCCTCTATGACACTACATAGTTGGTTATCCTTTCCTCTCCAATTCTAGCACCTCTCTATATGTTATCTTCTCCCATTAGATTTTAAGCTTCTTGAGGACAGGGATTGTCTTGCTTGTATTTGTGCCTCCAATATTTAGTACAGTGTTTAGCACATAATAAATGAATAATATGTGCTTTCTCTGTCATGTATCCATCTATCCATCTATCTATCTATCTATCTATCTATCTATCTATCTATCTATCTATCTATCATCTATCTGACATTTTTCCAGTTAGTGTGACCATGATACACTTTTTGGCTTCAAATGCATTGGTAGAACCCACAAAGGTTTGTTCAGGGGGTTGAGATATCTTTGAGATTAAGAATAACTTCGAGCAATATAGAGATCAATAAACCTATTTTAATAATGAAAAAAAAAAGAGAACCTTGTCATGGTCCTGTAATTTTTGGCTGCTAGGGTCCTTTGTTTCCTCATCTGAGTGATGAAGAAATAAATTGTCCAACCTCCTTTAGTTAAATATGCCCAAGGGTATATCCCAGATTTTTCAAAGCCAAGGCTAGAGCTCTTTATACTCCACTATGTTTCTTTACCTCTACTTCCTTAACCAAGGAAACTTAACTTATTTGAAGAAATAAGAGCTCTCTTACTCCTAGGGTCAAAAGTGTAAGGACTCTCAGTTTACAGTCACACTCAGTCACAACCCTTGGGAAGTATGCAGATCCAGCATAGCTATGAGTCTTGGCTTAACATTGGATTTTCAGCTGTACTCTAATTAAAATGTCAGAGTGTGATATTATGGTCATCCACATCACCTTTCTGAGAAAGATGCTACTTGATACGACGGTTAATTATCTCCATATACTTCTCATAAATAATTTCCACTTGATCATCTTTTGCACTGGGGTTTCTTTTGGTATGAATGGTATGAATGATACCACAAACTCCATTGAATGGGATTGTAATCTGTTCTGACTACACATACTGTTTTCACTTGGTTTAATCAATGGAGAAAACTAAATATTTCATAGTTCTAGTGATAAAACAACCCTTTTCTGAAAAAAAAAATCATTTAAAAGGAACTTGAAGGCATGTCTAGTCCAATCTCCTTATTTTACAGAGGAAAAAAAATGGAGTCCAAAAGAAGTGAAATGAATTACCCACAATTACGAAGTTTGTAAGTGGCAGAGGTAGGATTGGAGGCCTGATAATGTAACTCTAAATTGGCCAGTCTTGAGGCCTATCCAATTTAAGATCAGATTAACAGTAGGGTATGATCTATATATCCATTTCCATGCATCAGCTTTTAAAACTTTTTTTCTTTTTGTAATTAACTTATTTATCAGTGAAAACATCAATATTCAGAGAAGGAAAAAAAGAGAATTGTACATTAAACTGTGGAATTTGGTCATATAGCTGTTTTTTTAAAAGTATATATTAAATTTAACATGGTAAACTCTTAAGACTACAAAGAAGGTGCTGACCTGTATTTGTAGACAATAAAAGTAGATAAAAAAGACAAAAAAGAAGTTCCTCACTAGGAGCTTACCTTCACCAATGAAATCACAAGTCTAGTGATAATATATGTATATATATATACATATACACACATATATATATATACACACATATATATACAAATACATACATATATATGTATACATATACATACATACATCTATATATATATATACCTAAATACATATGCACATACACCCATATATATATGTGTATATACACACACACACACACACACACACACACACATACATAAACACACACATGAATAAATAAATTCAATTTATAATTGCCCTGATTATTTCTCTCTCCTCATGTATTTTCTCTAGAGACTCATAAATTCACAGCAAATGGCATTTTTCATGGGAAGGAATTTAGATTCATTTTTGTTGGGTTGCTTTGTACAAGGTGGGGATGGCATCATCCACTACAGTGAATAGGATTGTTATTTGTTCTAATAATTGAGCCGGGTCTTGATTAGTATTAATAATGAGTCCCCTGAAGTGGTTACATGTACTCAAATTTGCACTATTCTGAGTTATAATCATGTAAAATATAATAATCGGTTCCAGACCAATGGAAATATACAGTGAAAATTTAAGTAATGTGACAACTTTATAGGATTAATTATTTGCACTAACCAGGCCCTAGACATAATAGGTAGCATTTATGTATATCTTTAAGGTTTTGAAAATGCTTATATAGGTTATCTCTCTTGATCCTCCCAACAACCTTGTGACATTGATGCCATTTTTTACCTCCATTTTACAGAAGAACAAATGGAGGCTGAGGTTAAGTAACTTGCCTGAGATCACACAGCCAGTAAGTATCTGAGTCAGGATTCCCTCTCAGGTCTTCCTGACTCCAAAGATCTTTCTGCTATACCACCTACTTACTTCTAGGTAACAATATGTGTTTTGTGCACATAGTGTGCATAGCACAATGAGAAAACAAACACTCTTCTTCTTCTCCTTCTCCTTCTCCTTCTCCTTCTCCTTCTTCTTCTTCTTCTTCTTCTTCTTCTTCTTCTTCTTCTTCTTCTTCTTCTTCTTCTTCTTCTTTTTATATTTGGAAGAGAATTTAAAGGCCATCTAGATTGACTACCCTCCTTTTAGAGAACAGAGAAATGACTTATCTAGAGTCACATGCTTTTAAACATGGGTTAATGGTGTAACCCAGCATTAAGAGTGCCAAAGAGGGAGTCAACTAAAAGAAGAGACAGAGTGTCAGGCCCAGGTTGTCAGGCTGGAGGCAGAAACATAGAGTTCACATTACACATGCACTTTACAAAGAGGAAGGAAGATCAAGGACGTGGCAGACAGAGTCAGGAGGATGACATAGTGAGGTCTGATGGAAAGAATACTACTTTTATGGTGAGAGGAAAAGAGTTGAGAGATTGGCTGGACTATTTGGCATCTTGGGTAAATCACTCTCTAGAACTTTAGTTTCCACATCTGTAAGATAAAGGGGTCACACTTTATCAGGAGTTCTTAATATTCTTTGTGTCAAGAGCCCCTTTGGCAGGCTGTTGAAGTCTATGGATCCTATTCAGAATCATATTTTAAAGTGCGTGGAACTACAGAGGAAAACAATTATATTGAAGTACAGTTATCAAAAAAGTGTCTTTTTTTTTAAGGTCATAGACCCCAGGTTAATCACTCTTGCTAAATAATCTCCAAGAACACTGGGTCAGGCAACTTGGGTTTGAATCCCACTTCCGTATACCTAACAACTGTATGATTTTAAGCAAGACATTTAACCTTTCTGGTGCTCAGTTTCCCCACATGCTGAATGAATGAGTTGGATTAGATGGTGTCTGAGAGCCCTTCTTGTTTTTGTTCCAGATCCTATGAGTCAATCAATGGTTCAAACCCACAGGGTCATCTCCAAGCAGACTGCTCAAGTAACCTACTGCACCTGTTGGTGTCTCTTACTGAACCTGGCTCAGAGATTAACCCTTCATAGAAGTGTAGCTCTTTACAGATTCTAATGTTTCATTTAAAGATTGTATTAAAGCCCTACAAATTCCTAGGCAGCTGGGTACCCTCTATCACGCAACTTCTGTTTGCGCATTTTGCCTGACAAAGCATTTGCCCTGGAACACCTACAATATGGAAAGAGAAGACTTTCTATAAACAAATGCACAGGTAGAAAAGCAGAACCGATTTGTAAATACCTAAAATGGGTAGTGGAAACTTTTACAAAAAGTTTCTGGAACATTGCTGTAGATAAATGTCAAGAATAAACAATAAAGAAAACTGAAAACCATTGAAGTCAGTACCAATGGAATGATTGATGCAATGACCTCCAGGCTCTATTTTTGAGAAGAAGGAAATAATACTGAGTATTTATGTGATTCATACAAATGACTTCGAAAATAATTCATCCGTGCCCCCATTTCTTCTACTTTTATGGTGAGAGGAGCAGAATTCAGATGCTGGCTCGACTATTTGGTGCCTTGGGTAAGTCACTAACGGGGTCACACTTGATTAGGGGTTCTTAATCTTCTTTGTGTCATAAACCCCTTTGGCAGGCTGGTGAAGTCTCATCAACTTCTGGGGTTTCATCATTTGTTTAATTCCAGAATCAGCTTTGAAAGCTGTTCTATACAATAATTCAAATGACATAATGTTCTGTTACACACATACGTGAAGGATCCATAGGTGTGGGGAATTCCTGGTGTGGGGCACTCCTTATACTAATGCAGGCCAGCATGATCTATGATCTAAAAGCACTCTTTATCTGTGTCACATAAAGGTTAAGTGATATTGCCCAAGTCACTGACTAGCTAGTCAGTCTCAGAGGTGAGTTTTGAATTTAGATTTTCCAGGCTCCAAACCCATCATGCTATTTATTATACCATAACACCTTTATTCCATTATATTATTTAACAGTATTTATTTACCTTCATTTCTTATTTGCACAAAACTTGTCCATAGGACCTGAAAATAACAACAGCAATAATAATGCCTAGCATTAGCTTTGCAAAGTATTTTACAAATATTAACTTTTATACCCTCTCAATAACCCTGGGAGGTAGGTGCCACTACTATCCTTATTTTTACAGTTGAGGGCACTGAGACAAACAGAAGTTAAGTGATTTGCCCAAGGTTCCACAGCTAGTAAATGTCTGAGAGTGGATTCAAGCTGAGGAATTTCTGTCTTTAGGTCCAGTGCACTAACTACTGCACTACCTCATTGTATCAGAAGAGATCTCAATAGTCATCTAACCAAACCCCTACCTTAGTAGGAAGCCACTGTATAATATCCCTAGCAGTGGGTCATTCAGATTTTGCTTGAATTCTTCAAACAAGGGTCAATTTACTACTTCCTGAGGCATCCTATTAGCTCTTAATTTTTGAGAGAGTTTCTTCATGTTAAGCTTGGATATGCCTCTTTACAACTTTCACTCATTGCTCCTAGTATTACCATCTGTGGCCTAGAACATGTCTAATCTCTTTTCCATGTATAGTACACTAAATGATTTGTGTCTCTTGTATTTTGCTATATTATGACCAAAAATAGGAGGTGTGAATTAATTTGCTAAACAGGACCTCATCCAAGAACCTTCTTAAAAGGTCAGTCTGTCTCAGTTGTGATTTTTTTTTAGCTCGATTTACTTATGTTCCACAGCTCTCAAATGTTCCAGCATTCCAGGCTTGAGAACTAATCCAGATCACTTACCAAGATGTTAATAGAGTTGTATTTCTGTGATCATAGGCTTGGACATATGATAAACTAAAGCAATGGAGAAACGAAGAATAGAATGTCCCTTCGTAGGAACAAAGATCCATAAAACAAGTAAATAATCTGAGCCTGCCCATCTGGGCTTGCCTAAAGTTGTCTCAATTTATTTAATGAAAAAGTTTTTGTTTGAAATAGAAGTAAATGGTTGCTTTGTTACATATTAAATTCTAGGAGATTAAAGATATAATCTGCTTGCCCTCTCTTGGTATTTCCTTTATCCCTTTGCATGGTATTCTTGGAAATCACTATTGTATTGTTTATTTTTAAAATTAAAATGCTGTAACAACTGCAGTGGTTTTGCATTGTATGAATATTTTATTGTATGATGAAAAAGAAAGATTGTGCAAGTCTTAAAGTGCTCAATTTTTCATTTAAATATTTTACAAGGAAAACCCGACTGAGATACATCTTCTTTTCATGGGTGCCCTGGTGGGCATCACAGAAGGGAGATGAGAAATATATTGTGCTACAACCCAATGAATTTAAATTTCATAAGAGAGAGGGGGCAGAGATGGCTTTTTGTTCAAAGTGAAATACTCACGTTTTATCTAGAGAATCATCACTCCAATATAAGCTTCAGCTGCCCCATGTAGGTAAATGTAAACAATTCAGTAGCTCACCTAACCAAATAGAATGGGTTTTTATAATGCCATGAGTTTCCATTCCAGGGAAGCAGAATTAGGTTGATAACATCCTTCTTGACCAGGTGTCACTTTGTCAATCAGTCAAGTTTGGATCTGGAATAAGCCTATGAAGCACATGTTATTTGCATTAGCCTCAAGCAAGTTAGACACAAGATTGCTTTTGTCTGTCTCATCAATTACAAGTGACTATGAAACCAAAATGGAAACTAGTGGCATAATTCAATTCAATTTGTGGATTTGTTTTCATCCAGTTCTAAATGGTTTTTGATAGTGCTTTATCAATATTGACTTTAAGCATGTTAGTGGTCATACTAATCATGATTCTGTTGTCATCTTATATAAATGTTTTTGAGGTTTGGGAGGCTTTCTTTATAATTTTAAGAGCTAAAAATATAATAATTTGTATTTAAAAAGTTAGTGATTTATTTTTCTAAAGGTAATATTTTGCATTTAACTTTCTATGTGACATTTGAGGGATTTCACAGGATCTCCAGTCTATAACATGCTTAAAAATATAAGTAATTAAGTAAATAAACAGCTACATTTGAAGAAAGTGCTAGCAAGTAAACCCTGATCTCTCAAGGGAGTGAGTGTTAACTAAATGGAGAACTAAGCTTTTTATTTTATATTTTTTTCTAATGAAAACCCATTATTAAATCTTGGTAAATAGAGAGTGATGGGAGGACTTTTTCTCTTTAATTTCAGAAAAGGAAACTAAGACTCTGATAGTTATTGAGCAGTTTTCTTCTCTCAGTTGTTTTTGTTTGCTTGTTTTTAACTCTCAATTGTCCCTTTTGGAGGGGATCATAGACGATGCAGTGCAATCATCAAGAACAGTTGGTATCAAAGTAGTTGATGTTTGACTTTAGTGTATATTTTGTTTTTGTCATCACATCTTCTTTTCTAGCCAAAAATTATATTAGCTTTTTGTTTATTTTTGTTGGGGAGTGTAGAGACTGGAGTTGTGTTTTCATTGGTATTGGGAACTGCCCCGTGAGGAAACTCTCTCTACCTATGTAGATCTGTACTTGCATTGTCACTTCAAGTCTTACAAAGTCGCCTTGAGTCACTGAAAGGTTCAATGGTTTGCCAATAGTCACACAACCATTTTAAGTTGGAGGCAATATTTGAAGCCATGTCTTTCTGATTCCAATTCCAGCTCTTTATTCACTATTCTGGGATGTCTGCCATGTCTTTCTGACTTTTCTATTTACTGCAATTTGATCAGTTTAGTTAAAAAAAATCAAGGTGGTCATTTATCATCATGTGAACAAAATTACCTGGAATGTCTTTTTTCCCCCCCTACCTAAGTGGTTAATCTTGGCAAGATGAAGACAAAATCCTCTTTTGGTTTGTGATTTTGAAATTAGTTGACTTTCCTCCCAGGTTGACCTTGGTTAGGCAGGTTTGCAGGCATCCAGAAGAATCCTATAAAATAGAGGAAAGTAGATGTCTGATTAAGAACTCGACCTAGATATTCCCCAAGGCTCAGGTCAGTGTAAGCTGATCCAAGGTGATTGTGTCTACAATATGGGTCCATTCTGCCCTTCCAGAGACCTTTATTCAATATCCAACGTAGTTTTGAAAGCATTCCCAGGAGTTTCTTTAAAACTGGGGACCTAAACATAGTTTGTGTTGAACATAATATAACTAATAAAGGGATGTATTTGATTTTTGAATCTGAAACCCAAACACTGATATCATTGTGACTTGGGGAATGTGACAGGCCTTCTGAAAATCATGGCAGAAATGAATCAGTGGCTGTTCCAAGTCGTCATGGCTGACTTTAAAGGCAGCCAGTACAACAGCATCAGAAATTCAATAGCTTTTCAGCAGTCATGTTTTCCTACCATAATTATAGCATCCTCTTAGCATGGGGTAGCAGAACCTTCTTTTGTAATATTTCAGGAATCCAGCATTGCCTCCCTTTTGTGACATTGCCCATGCTGAGCATGCGCAGCTGCCAGAAGAGTCATGTAGAGTATATGAAAGTGATGAGGACGTCAACCTCCTAGTGCCCATTAATATAAGGAAGCAAAATTAGCATTTTTGCAGGCAATATGACTTTCACTTTGCATCCCTTCTCATGGCCTTCTGAGATCTCCAAATAGTAAGACTAAAAGGAGACTTGGCTTCTTGGCTTCTTGGCATCTCATCTTCTTGGCAGTTTTCTGGAAATAAAAATCACCAATTTGCATTTTCTTATATGATGTAAAAATCGGTTTGGGCGTATTTTAAGGGATATTTAGCAAGCAGTTAATTTCCACTTTTGAACTATTTTTGACATTTGTTAAAAAATGAATACAATTACTTTTGAAGTGGTTTCAAAAATCCTTCTCATACTCATTTATTTCCTTTTTATAAGCATATAAAGGAAGTGCTAAAGGGGATCTTAACTAGTTTGGGGCATCAAGAAGACTTCCTGAAGGAGATAACTTTTGAGCAAGCTGGATAGTTTACCAAGAAATAGAGACATGAGCAGGGAGGAGAAAGAGGAAATAGAAGGTGTGATCATTATAGGCAGAAGGAACAACATGGCTAAGGACATTGAGCTGTTAAAGCCCAGGGTTTACTTCATGAACAAGGAATAATACAATTTTGCTAGATAGTGGTTACAATAATAGTAAGACATAACTCTGGAAAAGAAGGTTGAGGTCAGAGAATGGAAGGTCAAACTAAGAAGGTGGGACTCTAACAGTATATATCAGTATTTTACTATATGTCATTGAATTGTAAGGAACATGAGGTAAGCCAGGGTATCACATACATCATTGTAATAATGAATTTTTGGAAAATGGGATCCTATTCCACTTTTATTTATTGTCAATTTGGGATTTCAAAACTGCTGAATATAAGGTCACTGTGTAGTACAAGATATGCTTCAAAGGTACATAACCTAGTCTAAATCAATTTCATTGGTGAAAATAAATGGGGAATCTTCTCCATAATCATCATAGATCGTCTGAGCTGTCAATGCATGCTTCCTCCACAGATAACTTTCTATCTTAATTGTATTGTATTTACTGTGATGTCCCCTAATAGTACATAAGCTCCTTCAGGACAGTAGATGCTTCCTTTCCTTTTTTTTTTTTTTTGTCTTTGCATCCTTAGTACCTAGAAAAGTGTCTTGTACATAATAAATGCTTAAATAATTTTGCAAATTGAAGAATAATGAATATGGAGCCATTAAAAAGGGTTTAGATAAAATAACACAATGCTTATAGATATAAACATCATGGTAACTTTTTGGAATCTTATCTTTTTAAAAGGAGTTGGAAGAGTTGGCTTAATCTTTCCCTTAAGGGGAACAAAAAATATAATTTCATATACCATTTAGTCATAGCCTATTGCAGCATCCATGGTAAGTATTTCCAGAAATACCATCATAAAAGCAATTGCAGTCTATGCACCAATATCTGAAGAGGCGGAGCAATTCTGTGCAGAACTTGATAGGACCCTCCAAATGAAATCCACATGTATTATGAAACTCAATGTCTTTTATGTAAACAGGGAGGATGGTAAGACTTATTTTGGAAAATATGACTCAGGAATAAAGAATGAGAGAGGCCAATGATTTATGGATTACAGAGAAAACCTCACAGTTATAGATCACGAATACTTTTTCTTTAAATCTTGAATACTTTCTTGAAAATAAAATGGATAAGTGTGCCAAACAAGGCAAGCACCAAATAAGCACAAAAAGTGAAATTGGCATCTTTTCTCCAGCTCCCATATGAAAATACTTTTTTTTTTGTCTGCACGGATATTAAAAAGCTCTGAGATTTAATTAGCATGGGGAACTCCCTCCATCAAGGCTCTTTATGATCTATGAGTCCAAGTGGGTTGAGCTACAGAGAGGTGAAATCACTTTTTCTGGGTCACACAACTAACAAATATCAGGTGGATCTTGAACCTAGATTTTCCTTCCTGTAAGCTCAGCATTCACCATACCTCATCCCCATACACTTTTGGAAAATGTTGTTAAATAACCTTCCCATGAAAAATTTAACGTTTCAGGCTTTATGTGGCAAGCTTTCATGTACATAACTTTTAAAATTCTATTTTAAGTTCAGAAAGTGCTTTCTTGTAGCTACTGTTGGAATAAAAATCATTTTTCAAGGTAGTTTCTGTCCTCTTATGTTTCAAAAAATGCCCAACAAATATGGTGTATAACTGACTACATATCTACCTATCAATTCCTTTTAACATATTGATGTAAATTTTAATCACTCAAATCAACATTAACTGATAATTATTAATAATTATAACTCTAATAAATAATAATAGCACTTAAAGTGCAGGACACTTTTCATTCATTGTAATTAACTCCTCAAAATAACCGAGAGGCAGGAGCTATGATTAGCCCTGTTTTATAGATGAAGAAACTGAAGCTTTGAGAGATTAAGAGACCAGTCCAAGGTCCCACAGTTAGTAAATATCTGAGAGAAGACATTAATCCCAGTCTTCTTGATTTGAAGTCTAGAGCTCTATCTACAATCCCTTGCTGCCTCACAGGCATGTGATTATGTGATCAACACCTCTACATGTATATAAACTGCTACACTACCACCACTACTACCACCACCACTACTACCACCACCAACAATAACAATAATAGCTAATATTTATATATCACCTGCTATGTGCCAGGCACTGTGCTAAGCACTTTAGAATTATTATCTTATTTGATCCTCACAACAACCTTGGGAGTTAGGTGCTACAGTTTTCCCCATTTTACAAATGAAGAAACTGAGACAAACAGAGGTTAAATTACTTGCTCAAGGTCACACAGCTAGTAAGTGTCCGAGGCTGGATTTGAACTCATGTCTTCCTGATTCAGGTCCCAGTACTCTATCCATTGTGCAACCTAGACAGTGCATCATAATGGAAGACTTACTGGACTTGAAATCAAGATACTAGAGTGATTTGCATTTCTTCCTCTGGCTAATTACAGATGAGGAAACTGAAGCAAACAAGATTAAGTAACTTGCCCAGGGTCACTCAGCTAGTCAGTGTCTGAGGCCAGGTTTGAACTCAGGAAGATGAGTCTTCTTGACTCCAGACTCAGTACTTAATCTACTGTACCACCTAGCTGCCATTTTATACAGATCTTCTAATTCAACCCTCCTAATTTTATAGATGAGGACATGGAGACCCAGAGAATTTAAGTGACCAACTCAAATCTTTATAGGTAATAAGTATTGGAGCTGGGATTGAACTCTGTATTCAGTGTTCTTTCTACTGTGCCCCACTATATAATACTAAATTGTTTCAGCCATTATTCATTTTTTTAAAAAAATATTTATTTTTGAAATGTATTATTGATATTTTAAAAAAACATCGCTGTCACTTTCCAATAACTCTTCTTTCCATCTCCTCCAACCCTTAGGACGTTTCCTTTGTTACAAATTGGTACAGCTTAGGAAAAGAACACATAGGCTATATCTAAAAATGCATGTTTTACTTTGGATGCAGAGTACACCACCTCCTTGCCAAGTGGTAGGAAGCATAGCTTGTGATCAGTCCTTCAGAACTTATGATAGGTCACTGTCATTGTCATGGTTTTGAGATCCTTCATTAACTTAACTTTATTGTGCTTATTTTGAAGGCAGCTGGGTGATGCAGTAGATAGAATGCTGGGCCTGCAGTCAGGAGACCTGAGTTCAAATCTGGATGTAGATACTTCCTAGCTGTGTGACCCTGGGCAAAGTCACTTAACCCCATTTGCTTCAGTTTCCTCATCTGTAAAATGGGAATACTAATAATCCATAACTTCCTGGGTTGCTGCGATGGATCAAATGAGATCCTAATTGTAAGGCTCTCAGCATAATGCCTGGTGCATAGTAAGCCCTATACAAATTCTAGCTGTTTTATAATTACTATTGTTATCATAACCATTCCAGTTGCGTTTGCTTTGTTCTTCATCAGTTCATACAAGCCTTCAGAGGTTTTTTTAAATTCTTCATATGAAATCAATTTCAGGTTTGTTTTTGTTTTTTGGTCCAGAATTGTAATTTCTGGGTTTTTTTTTCCGGCAATTGGAGTTAAGTGACTTGCCCAGGGTCACACAGTTACAGACGTCTGATTTCATTGGTGTAGGATTAGCTTAGTTCTGCCAATGCAGACCAGCAACTGTTCAGCTACAGTTTTAGAATCAATAATTTCTGAAGCTTCATGTACAAATGATTAAGGAGAAACTGAATTCAGATAGGAAGAATGAATGGTTTAAGACTCTAACATCTGGAACCTTTTTGGTATATAGAACCATTTGGTATACGGAGAGGTTAAGTGACTGTCCAGTCACACAGTTGGTACATACTAGTGAATCAAGGTTCTCCTGACTGAGGTTGGCTCTCTATCCATTTACCAGACTGCATTTTTGTCATTTATTTTATACAGCATTTAATATTCTACCATGTTCATATACTGTAGTATGTTCAACTATTCCTTATTTAATGGTGATCCAATTTATTCCAAATCCTTTGGGGCTACCTAAATTGCTGCTACTAATATTTTGGTACCCAAAGGTCCTTTCCTCCTGCTTTGACCTCCTTGGAATATATGTTTAGAAGAGGGATCAAGGGTGCTTTCTTTCACAGACATCTAGGAAAGCTACAATGCCTATGATATGGAAAACATAAGTTTTAAAAATGATATAAATTACATTAGAACAGTAAATATTTTAAAGCACCCTAACAAGAAAAAAAAAGATTGGGAACATTGACAAAGGTAGTAAATAAAGAGGGGAAAAGGATTAGAGAAACAGAGATATTTTGAAGGATTGGCTCATATGAGTGCTATTTCAAATTTTTGTAAGCTGCTTATAATTCTGCTTAAAGTCTGGCAAGGAGGAGAGGAAGACCTAATGACTTGGACAATAATTCTTCCCCAGAATTTTTTGAATAGATCACTGTTTTGGACTATGCCTGATAAGCAATGAGACTGATAATGCTTTTCCCTCTTAGAACATGAATAACATTGTGCGGAACACATCTTTAAATGAATTTACCATGTAATATTGTGCATGCCAGTGACAGGATCATATGTTATCCCTTTACTAGGTTGTAAACTCTGAGATTGTGTCTTGTCTAAATTTTGTTTCTCTTCCAGTTCTTAGCACAGTGTTTTATATTCAATAGGTACTTAAAAAAACCCAAACCAAAACAAAATCAAAGCTGTCAAATGCTTTTCCCCTTTGCTTTCCTTTTTCCTTCTCCCATATGTTTATACACTCACAGAGATTCTCCCACTCAGGGGACCTTCAGGTGCCAACTTTTTCTCTAGGTTGAAGTGAGGGGTGGACCCGTGTAAATGGTGGGTTGCATATCACACTGAACATCACCATTAGCCTATTCAAGCTCCGTCACTCGAATGTAAAGAAGTACAGGCATCTGTCTTTTTTCTGTTGTTCGGTGACAGTGTGGCAGTGGGAGATCTGGACATGCAGGTGGTTTGCACATCTGTAATCTGGAATAAGGCTGAAGGTTCTGATTGAGTCTTTCTTTGGTCCTTTTATAGGTAGACTGCTAATCCATAATACTTTCCTGATATTGTGAAATAAACCACGGCCTTCTAATGCTTATGCTTTTCAGACAGAGTCATAGAAAGCCTAAGATTCTAAAATCCCTTCCTTGAGGGCTTTCCTGGGAGCTCCATGAAGGTTAATATGCACCGTTTTCCAGCATGAGCAAAATGCCATTCCATTCTGATTCTCACTGTCCCTTCAACAAGCTTCTAGGGATAAGAACCTATCCTTTGTTCTAGGTGCTCCTAGAAATACTAGTTGAAATTGGCCATGGTAGGGGGTGGGGAACGCCTACTGCATCTTTAAGCAACACCTCTTCTTACAGAAAATAATCTAAAATAAAATTTTGGCCAATTTTTCAGTTACTCTTTTAAAAAAGAGTATAAAAAATGGGTGTCTACATTGATCAGCTAATACATACTTTGGTGTAGAGAACCACGAGTGACACTTCTCTAATTTCTGTTAACTAATTTCGGAATTACACATACCATTTTGCTCAATGTAATTGGTTACATAATTTGTTTATGAATAAACATTTCTGTATTTTTTAAGAAATGGCATGCTTACTAATCATTTTTTTTGAGGATGCAAATTTGATGGAATGTTTGACCTTTAAGGCCTCTTTTTCCTCCTATCATCAAATTCCCAGTTGGCTTACACCATCATATTTATATCGCCTTCAACTGCTCTATTCTTTTAAAAAAAAGCATACAATTCTAGGTGAAAGTAGCAAAAAGGTAGATTATCTCATTTTCTTCAATTACTCAATGCACTGAATTTTCTCTGCAAAACCAAGAGTTGCTTTGTGAGGTCCAGTCTCTTTAGCCTTACCTTCTTCCACATGAGCTTTGCATAAATGCTTACATGATATTCCTACTATAAGCAAAGTATGCAGAAAACCTGATGATGACTCAATAACGCACTGAAAATTTTTTTATTATGTACTTAACCACTGACAAAGACAAATATTTCAGTATGTGAAGAAGAAAAAAGCAAATGGAATATGAAAATGTAAAATGAAACAATATTTTTTTTCAAATAAATACGTGAATTAAAAAAATGTACCTTTGGTTTTCAGTTTCTGTGATACCAGTGTCAAATACATGTTTCAAGCTGTTTTTAACAAAATATTTTGTGATTTTTTTTTTGAGATTCTACTTTAAGGGTAGACGTATTTTTTTTTAATTAGACATACTGGTTTAATCTTTCAATAGTAATACTTATAATGATATTTATATGGAACTTTGAGGTTTGCAAAATATTTTATATATATTATGTATACTACATATACTATCCGAATGTTCTTAGTAAGTTTAAGCCCTGTGCAATTCTACTTTTGAATATTGTTATTGCTATTACAACAATAATAATAGCTGGCATTTATGTAGCACTTTAAGATCACAAAGTACTTTACAAATATTATTTAATTTTGTTTTCTTCACAGCAACCCTGGGAGGGAGGTGTTATTATTATATCTGTTTTACCCCCCATGATATATACTTAGTAGTATATAAACCCAAGGAAAAGGGGTCAAAATGTAAAGTAAGATACATTTATTAATAATCAAATGGTCAGTTGCAGAAAAGGGTAAATTGAAATGAGGAAGGCAACCATGATTTAAAAAAAAATTCAGGGAGAATGAGATTTCATCATCATACTAGGGTTTTGATATGTACGTTAATGAAATATTATTGACAGAAGCGAGCTGAAAATTAATACTTGTCTGTTAGACCGAAGCCAGGAGTTGTTGCCTCTAACCATAAGCATTGATTGCCCACGTTTCATTTGTCTCCTGGCCTCGAACTGTTTCAAACCAGGGGAGATGGTCCTTCCTTTGATTATAGCTCTTTAGCAGAGATTTAAATTGTCAGTAGGACGAACTGTTATTTTCTTACAGCAGGTCTGGTAAATGCATATGAGGACATGGCTGATGACTTTAATAGCAAATAATCTATTGGTGATCTGTTTTACTCAGTTGTTCCTGGTTGTTTAAGACAATAATGTATTTGTGAAAACCAAACCAAATCATTTTGTTGTGTAACAAAGATCCTCTAAATATGACGTTATTATTGAGCTGGTATTCTGACTGTAATCTTGAACTGGTGGTATTCAAGTTTACTTTCGAATAGGACAATTATTCTGAAAGCATTGGTGGTTATTTTCTCTCTCCATTCTCTTTCTACCATTGGTTTTTTACTGTTTTGTAGACAAACTGAACTAAATTCACATAATTAAGTGAATCTTTTAGATTTTAATGTAGTGTATCCCAGTTTTTAGGGCTTGTAAATGAGTTCTCCATAAAACTCATTGCTACAATATTATAAGAGCAAACATCACTTTTCCTTAGCATGACTGAACAGGGAAAATCTCTTGCTTTCCTTTGTCTCAGGCAAGAGGAAAAGCGGATACATACACACACACACACACACACACACACACACACACACACACATCACACACAACATTCACAAAACATTTCTGATCTTTCCTTGACAGTTGCTTGGGAAAAAATGGTAATCACCAGCACAAGTCATGCGCAATGCTTGAAAGCCTAATGCTTTGTAGGAAAATAGATTGTAGTTGTACGGGTCTTCAACCACAAGGCCTCGCTTGCAAAGATTTCAGCCTTTAAAATGCAACTTTTTTGTTGGGTGAACAACCTAATGTTCCATGCACTGTACTAGAAGTAGCATTTTATGCAACATTGAAAGAGTCAATTAATTTGCATAATTTCATGAGTATTACCATGACTTTAAGGTAGGCTAGTTTGCTCAGGAGTCTTGGCCCAATATATATATATATATATATTTTGCCATTTTGACAAATTAATCATTTCCAAAAACAATTAATTATACTTATGACAAACTGAACCCTATACCCATGGGTCCTAAATTTTTATAGCTGAAATCTAATATTAATGCGTATAAGATCAGTGATTTAGTGAGTACCTTAACAGTCAACAATGCCTAAGGCTGAACAAAATTAATATTTTGTTTCCCATCTGGAGACTTCAGTAAAATTAATGAGGAAGGGGGGTTATTGTAATACATAATGGGTGCAAAATTCACCCTTTTCAAACTGGGAATTCTGTTTACATCAGGATTCTGATATTTTGTGTACTTTTCAGCAGAGTGAGTTAGCACACAGTCTGTTTTCTCACTCAATGGCAACATGGACAGTAATGGCTTCCAATTCTTTTATTCTACTAGACCTAGTAGGAAAATGACATTAATTTAGAAGATAATATTTACTGGTCTACATGATTTATTTGGAAGAAGCACGGTTAAAAAAACCACTTTCACCCAATTATTATATTGCTACATGAACTACTCTTTTCAATGGATGATGGGATATACCAAAGTCCATAATCAGAGTTTGGAGAAATTGGAATTTTTTTTCCCTTCAGAATGACTGTGGGTCTTATGATTGATATAGAGAAGTTGGCAAGTGATTTTTTTTTCATCTCTTCTCCATACCCAACATATTCTGAGAAAAGATCATCCTTGGAGAGACCTGTCAGAGACAAAAAATATATCAGAGAAAAAGATCAAGTTCAGAATTTTGGAAAAAAATAGCCTAAAGTTAGATACATTTATACCTCCTGGATCACATTCCAGTCACTCACTCCATGTCTTTCTCTGAGATTTTAAGGGCTGGGGACAAAGGACATGAAGATTTTTTAGCTGACGGAATAGTCATTTCACATACCTGAAATCTTCAGCAGAATAAACGATACCATGAGTTTCATTCCTTCCTATCAATCTGTGGCTTCGTTTTATAAGCTGGATTTTTTGCTTGCTTTTGAATTTGTCATGAGAATTCCATAGGATAAATTACTGCATTTGTCAAGAACTGTTAGCATTGGGGTGCGTGTGCTCACAAATACCCAAACCCATCAATGTACCTTCATATTATTTGTGTTGAAAAAGCGGCATTTTTCTCTCTCTGCTATTTAAATATCAATTGCAAAATTGCTACATCCAAGTATATAAAATATGGATTCTTTACACATTCTATATGAACACTTTCCTGGATTTCCCCTTATTTTATGTATCTCTGCAATAGAATCGCATTGTGGACAGAAAGCCAGCTTCAGAACTGGGAAGAAATACTTTCAGGTTCTGCCTCTGATAGGTACCGACTGTAATACTGTGAGTAAACCACCTAACTTCTAGATTCTATTAGTAACTCTTATGAAGCTCTAAGTTGCAGAGGGCATGCAGACTGATATTGATAGAGAGGGTGTCCTATCTGAGAATTCCTTATGCCAGTGAAATCACAGGTCCCTATCACCTAACGCAGTATTGAAAAAATGCAATCACATGCAAATCAATGCAATAATGAAATTGAAAACCACCCCAGAACTTTATTCTGATGCTTATCTCAGGAAGAGAATATTCACAACCTTACAAATAGATAAATGCTTTTGGTAAATGATATTTGTTTCACCATATTTATGCTTAAAGAGAGTACCTTTGTTTAAAGAATTCAGCAATTCCATTGAATATGCCACTAAATTAAAACTGACAAATGCATAGTTTGGTAATCAATCAACATTTGAATGATTTCAAGCCCAGAATTCTTTCATCATTTTTCTATAATTGTTTTTTTGAAAAGCAAAGGGGGGTTTGCATAAGATTTGTTTTTAAAATAATAAAACAAATTGAGCTGATGTTCTGTAAGTAAAAATTGGCCCTTTGAAACCTCTTAAAAAAGCTTCACATTCTGTATAAATCTGCATTATTAATTCACTGTAAAATAGATCCAGTTGGAGTACTTGTTTTTGCATTAAATTAAGCCTTTGATGTTCTTTAATGCTCTGATTTAGCCTCTAATTTGTCAGAGCACAAATGCACCAGCAGCTGTTGAAAATATCACTTTTGCAGTTCTGTTGCCGGCCAATAAAAATCCCAACAAGTCATCTTCCTATCTGGCTGCACAAAATAGCACTGAAAAAGTAGTCATTGCTTTGAAGTATCACTCCAATTATACGTTTTAACCCCACAGGTCACAGTTTGATTACTTATACAATGAGAGCATAATTCCATCTCCATTCTGGGCTTTCTGGGTTTCTCCAGCATTCACTAGCTCCAGTGGAGGAGATTTCAGATGGCTGCTATGATGGCGTTGACCTGTGTTTGATAGGGTTAGACAGCATTTGGCTGATCACTGTATATTTTGTGCATTATTTAACTTTCTGGGACATATTTAACAGCCAAAGCAGAGGCTACCAGGGGCTTCTGTCTCCTCTTTAAAGAAACTAGTGCATCCACAATAGGAATCACATAATGGTCTTTAGCTCAAGAGTTATGACACACATGCATCTATACATACACACAGATACATGTATGTTGTAAAGTATATTAGTATAAACTATCTTATTTGACAGCCAGGAATGATTTTTGGATC